>NC_087123.1:12402500-13002500 GCF_030705265.1 Helicoverpa armigera
AATATCATCATGACTAATCATGTGCCAACAAAGCTCATAATACAACAGGCATTACGTTATGGTTACGTTTAGCTCATGCTACTTCTTCTTTTTTTCTACAGTACAATACTTTTAAGCAAACATAAGTGATCAACGGTTGAAATTGACGTATGCAGTGTTAATCATCTTTTATAAATGGCAAAGGTCACGATGGTGATTCAATTGACGTTGCCACCTTAGGACACCATGACGACCACAAACAAGGAACTAGCCAGCAATATTGGGCCGCGCTGTGGGCCGCGCCGACACGGCCATCCTGCGCTTTACATGTCTTCGTGTAAGTGCACTGTAACAGAAATAATACCAAGGAACATCTTTTCGTTCGGTCACTTCTGACCATAAATTTAAAAATCGATGTTCTTAAATAAATTATATCCAATTAATCTTTAACAAACAAACAAATTCGCCCGACCCGGGGATCGAACCCGAAACTGCACAGCATATGCGTCTGCCAGATCAATGAGGCGAATGCGAACTCAACTTGAGAAGCACATGAAAAATAAAACAGATCACCTGATCGCCTGAATGCATGATATACCAGGCATACTATCCACTCGCTCTCATCATTTGAGCAATGTCGCGCGATGTGCTGACCGGCGGCACTCCGCACAGCATGCAGCAATAAAGCAAGCGCAAGAAGTGTGAAACTTCAGCACATACGTCGTCAAATTATGTGCTTCTCACGTAGTAAACCTCGTTGTGTTTTCTGGTTTCAGTTTATCTCCGATATCTGTAGTTAGAAGGTTAAGGAAGTAGGCTTTGGGCTAGATTCAGGCATCTGAGTGTTTCAACATCTAATTGACGAACTCTCATGCATTATTAGTAAGGAGTATAAGTGAACATAATCATCATTTTAATAAAGAAGCGAAAACTAAGCTGTACCTAATTGTTAGTCAGGCTTGCAGATTGTTAAAAATCATTGCCATTACTAGTAGTATTCATTTCAATGAATACCTTCCACTAAACAAATCTTACATTAACGCTGCCTTCCATGCCTGAGCACGTCATAACTAACAGGTAAGCTATTGCTCAAAACTGGTAAGCAATTGGCTAAAACAACGTAGTTATACAATGGTAGGAGCAAAGTGATATTTCTGTGTTTAGTAGAAAGTGGCATAAATGGGGTAGTATATGAAGCAAGTTCATTGAGCTGTGTCTAGTCTAGCTTGCATGCAAGTAAGAACATTTAGTTAAATGTGATAAGCCAAAACATTTCAAAAGCAGATAGAAGATGTATTTCTTTGCTTCTACTATTTAGCCATCATTATTGCAGTTTTCACTGTCATGCAAACACTTTTGCTAACTTCAAAACATAGGTTTTGTATTAAAATCGAGTATTTCAGGCGCATTTCGAGAATCGAACCCGAGTCGTCGCGCACTGCAAAGCAATAAACCAATAAGAGAATTTACCATAGTTGCGTATGACTGAATTTCTTAATTATTTATAACAGATAAGATACATAAGAACTGGATTGATCTCACCAGGCATTATCACTCCATGCTTCTTGTAATATCTCTGCAAACGAACATAATGCATGACTCATGTTTGGAGGCGCTAAGCCTTTGCGCGTATAATAACAGCAAGGAGTCACACTATATGCAGCTCGGCTGGCAGTGCTCGTGGACACGAAGAGAATGAGGTGGATATTTGCTAGGACCGTGGTCGGCCCTACTGCTAGCGGTCTCCTTCCACACGAAGCATATGAGCGGCCTCGCGATAGCTTGAAGAGCTGTTTCATTCGAAAAACAGGATGCGTGTTCCCAGCATGTAGTATTATTCTCGCCACAAAATGAATTATCACATGAAACAGAATAATAAATCAATTAATTCTGATGCAATCATGTAAATACAACATGACATCATGTCACCATAGCAACCGCTTATGTATTTGTAACCACGACAAGACTTGTTATTTTAAAATGTATGTCAATTTCCACTATTTCTTTATGATTTATCGAAGAATGAAAAACTCCATCGTCGATACTATTCTCTCAGCTAACTGAACACAAAATCGTCATTATGCAATTACTCTCAAGATTATTTTTAGTGTGTCATATAACACTGAACATTCAAATAGTTTTAACAAGGTGGCTTCACTTTTATATATGTCTGTGATAGTACGTCATGATGGCACTTCTTTCTAAACGCTAGGCTTATTTATACCTCATACTACGACAAGACATATTCCTGAGTTTTAGAGGTCTCACTATCCGCACCATTCATAATCTAAACATCGGATGGAGTCATAAATGTGTAACTTGTGATGGCGTTCATGATCACTTCCTTCGATATTCGCGATATGTTTGAAAAGAAATCCAAGGGGTGAACACTGCACTAATTCTATTAAGGAATCTTCGTAAATCGCTCTGATAGAGTTCCATGGACAGTCTTCAGTGTTCCAGGCTGATCGCTTTTGTTTTGTACAGTGGCTGTCACTTTTCATCTCGCCAAGACTTGTATTGCGTGATTCATTATCCTGGGCTTCTGAGTACTAGTATGTTGTGATAAACAGCATGAGGAGCATTCATATTGTCGGAGCGCGATTCGTGAGGTCATGTCTGTTTCGTCGTTTTTCGCGAGAACGCCCTCGAATGTAAGAAATAAGACTTACTTACAGTTGACGTGAAATTTCATGAATAAAATAAATCATTATTGGATTCAGATGGCAAAGGGTAAAGTACGCGTGGCGATCCCACTTCTGATCTTAGAGGTCAGATCAGAAGTGGTACTTGAAAATGAATAACACACGTCTATAAACATTTAACCTGGTAAGGTTTATTTCTTACAAAGGATTTAGCAGAAGCCAACTTTGAATAGCAAATACAATATCGATAATTAATTATATGATCACGATGTGACATCTTCAAGGTCCGTCATCCTTCTATCCTTCATAATTTCTTCTTCTATACCAGCCCGGTCAGGCCAGGTTGGTAGCAAGGAGGATTCATATCTAACAATAGCATACAACACTAGAATAATGCAGGTGCTTACATTGTTTCAAAGTAGCTTAGCAAACTGTATTAATTCTCTTAACTGTATGGAGGTTTAATACCGAAATAATTCACGCTTATAAAAGGATTACTTATAACTTATGTACCGCTTGACCAAATGTACTTATTACGTAATAACCAGCCTTTGTATTGTCCCACTGCAGGGCAGAGACTCTTTTATACAGAGAAGGAATGAGCGTTTATTCATCGCGCTTAAAGATGGGTTAATTATTTAAGGTTTTGAAGTATTGTCTCCTGACAATATTTACCTAAAAAAAAAGTTTTCAAAGTTTTCCTGAATGACATAATATTGATACTGCATAATTTCTTATTACTATAATCATAAACACTTTATGGCCCTGGATGGTCTTTCATGAAATTTTAAATGCTTTATGCTTGAACAAAATGAGATTAAAATATCTAGTAATAAAGTTCGGAAACGTTCGAGATTCAAAATTGGACGTATAATAGATAGCTTCCATTTATTCTAGAAGCATTTCCAGTTTGATTGTAGTTTTAGTATTGTCGTAACTTTATGGAAGCTGATGGATTGCAGCTTGCAGATGTAGGAATAGTCTAGTATTATGTAGAACTTGTTAGAACTGTTCGTCGATGAAGTAGTTTTGATTAGAAAGGACTTAGTTTTTTTTTTGTACGCGGATTTTCTTTTTCTTTCAGGAATAACAATCTATTGCTAAATACGGCTTCCAAAAAATATTACTAAAGTAGTTTTTATATAAAAAATGTTTTGAAATTTAAAATTTTTGTCATGAATAGGGTAATTTAATTTAAGTTATTTTAGACAGCATCAATTTTGTCATGAAAAATTGACATACCTAAGTAAAGTCCACTGAAAATGCACGGACTTAGTCCCAGGCGGATCATTTCGCTTATCAATCGTAGTCTTTTGAAATTCCAAACTGTTCTTTTGTAAAGATCCTCAAAGCAATTCGACTAAAAGCTCCTAAATGATGAAAAGCCGATGAAAAATTCTTTGACAAGCTTTGGACGTTATCTATCCATGTTTCTATATTGAAAGAGATACAAAAATCGGTTTTAGTCTAGAACTGTTGACAAATGGAAAGTAGTGTACGTGGACTAGGCCTACATTTGTGACACAAAAAGTAGCTGACTGTATTTTTTGGATGCCAGTTAAAAAAAATCATAATAAAAAAACGCAAAGAAAAGTTTTTTTCAATGCATTTCCATTTCCTACAAAAACTCACCGTTTAAGAATCGAACCAGCTACATTCACCTACATTTCGGCATCATTAGCTCATCTTCTGTGAAATTCACAACCACGTAAACAACATACTCCAATTTTCTCCACCTAGCAATTTAAAAAAATATAAACCATGGAACTGACAGTATTCTATTACATTGAACATCTTCGTCAATAAGTCAAGAGCCTGACTGAGTGATGTCTGTCATCCAATTTTTCTAGTGTCCGACAACCGTTGTGATTCTAAAAAGGTTCTTCACCTGACAGACACAAGTTTGGCCACTTCTTCTCCCAAGCCAAAACACATAGGAAGTCGTTTTGGGGATTCTGACTAATTTTGTTTATTGATTGTTAAAGTTTTGAGTTCGTTTGATTTATCTCTTTGCTCGATTACCCTACCTGATGTCGGACGATAGTGCCAGCCATCCTTGATGTTCGCCTCCGACATCAGAAGTGGGATGTAATCCGAATGCCCACATGTGTTAAGAATTCGCCATGCGAAGATAAAATTCTGCCCATTGACAAAAAAAAAAATATAACGTCGATAATTTGAAATGGAGTTTGTAGTAGAAGAATTATTAAGAATTTCAGCAAAGGTACAAGTATGGTAACCACGGTTATGGTAATGGTATCGTTTTCCATTGTTACATGTCAAGCTAGTTATCGAGGGTATGCTAGAAAATTAACCGAATCTGTCTTTTTTTTTCATGTTTCAACAATGACGGTGGTTATTGTGCAATCTGGCGACAAAATTACTGCGGAGCATCCCAGCTGCCAGGAGCCTGACGTGTCATCGTGAGGTCGGAGTGTTGGTGCTCGTGTATCTACGTGGCTTCACGTCCGCGAAAGCCTTGCTGTACTGCGCATCATCATGCGCGTTGAGGTGTTGAGTGGAAACCCGGTGAGACCGATCCATTTTTGCTTTATTTTGAGGTTATTTGTCTTACGACATTTATAAACTTGAGAGACAGTTTCAGTCTCGTTGATTGCGCTACCACTGCGCTTATTAATTGGTGGAATCGTAGATAATCAGAAACCTAGGTTCACAGGTTTGATCCCAGAGTTGAAAATTATTAGTTATCTGATCTCATCAATATCCTAAAGTTAGAATATTTCAGTTTTTGCGTCATTTGATTGAATTGTGCATCAGACGATAGATTTTTGGTAAAGTGTTACGTTCACCTACTCTGTAATTTCGTTGCGCTAAGTTGTACCAATGATGGAGACCGGGGTGACTTGGAAAAGACCCGTTGGCCTGTGTGATGGCATCGGGGTGACCAAGAAGAGACCTGTGTAAAGTCTGCGGTACTGTTGTTTTTATTGTGTTAAGCTGTACCTATGATGGGTATCGGGGTGACCTGGAAGAGACTCGTTGGCCTGTGTGACGGCATCGGGGTGACCAGGAAGAGACCCGTATACATCTGTGGTACAGTTGGTGTCATGTCACTATAGTTGTGGTTGTGGTCCCTAGGAGGCCAGGATGGGCTGAGAGCTCGGCTAAGGGACACGACGGTTTTGTGAAGCCTATCGAGTAGAAGGCGTTGATGTGAATGACAACCGTAGCTGTAATAATTTTGTAATTTACAAGTTCAGTCTGACTAGCAATTCGATCTTTCTTTGATTTCGTGCTTAGAATTTAATGTAACTAGTTTCTTCATTTAAATGGTGATTGCTATTCTTAAAACCCATAACATGTGTTTAGGTCTTACCACCGAGAAGGTTTGTTGCTGACCCATATGTTGTCAATATTTGATGCCTAAGCACTTTCCATTTCTGACTTAACAGATAACATCTAAGGTGAACCGAGCCTGAAGAACAGGACGAGGTCTACTAGTCAAGCGGCGGGCGAGCTGCGCTGCAGTTTGGAGCGTCATCCTCCCCCAGATTTGTCGTGGAGGCCGTATGAGTTGCGGCAGGCCAGGACATCGCATGTCATCGCACAAGGTGAAAGCATTCTATTGCATTGAAAATGTTTAGATTGATCAGACAAACTTGACAATGACTAGCCTGTGTGGCAGCTAGGAGCCTGTGTGGCAGCTAGGAGCCTGTGTGGCAGCTAGGAGCCTGTGTGGCAGCTAGGAGCCTGTGTGGCAGCTAGGAGCCTGTGTGGCAGCTAGGAGCCTGTGTGGCAGCTAGGAGCCTGTGTGGCAGCTAGGAGCCTGTGTGGCAGCTAGGAGCCTGTGTGGCAGCTAGGAGCCTGTGTGGCAGCTAGGAGCCTGTGTGGCAGCTAGGAGCCTGTGTGGCAGTTAGGAGCCTGTGTGGCAGCTAGGAGCCTGTGTGGCAGTTGGTAGCCTGTGTGGCATTCAAGTATGAGCGATATTAATAAGCCTGTGTGGCGTAATTATGACCCTATGTGGTTCTGTGGTTCAGATGGATCTGTGTGACTTTTGTTCAGTGTGCTACATAGTGGTCAGGAGTGGCCGAGGTTGTACTGTGCATACTGTGCTGTGTTTGTGTTGTTGCAGATTAACCCACGAGGACGTGGGTCTACGCAGGATGGCCGTGTCGGAGACTGTCAATAGTACGGACACTAAACGAGCCGCAAGCGCGCCCTCTGGTGGCGTTTTCGGTGAAACAACAATTTGGCGCGCTTGGCGGAGTCGTGGCGGTCAGCGCGGCGTCCGCGGAGCTCAGTCTTAGTTCAGTCTTAGTTCAGTCTTCGTCGAGTCTTCATTGAGTGTTCGTGGCGTTATTACCCTACGTCACGTCTAGTGTACCTAGTGTTATTGCCTAGCGTTGTAGTACCGTTGTAGATTCTAATGTAAAGGTTCTTCTAACCTGACAGACAGACATGTGTTGCTGGGGAGTTTGTTCCGCCACTTCTTCTCCCCAAGCCAAAACACATAGGAAGTGGCGAAGGGCGGGCGTTTTGGGGGATGTCTTTTGTTCTGACTAATTTGAATAAACGTTTGAGTTTTGAGTTTGTTAAAGTTTTGAGTTCGTTTGATTTATCTCTTTGCTCGATTACCCTACCTGATGTCGGACGATAGTGCCAGCCATCCTTGATGTTCGCCTCCGACATATATATCTGTTAGTTCTACCCAATTCAGAACATTACTCACACTTACGCTCCATCTTTTATTTTAACAAAGAAATAAATATAGGTACTTAGTTACCTACTTATTGTTATTTTAGTTTCACAAATATCTATTTACAAGCCGGTTTCCTGCGGTTTCACCCGCGTCTGCATAGGAAAACGTCCCGTATCGAGATAAAATATAGCCTATATTACTCGGAAAGAGTGTAGCTTTCTAACAGTGAAAGAATTTTTCAAATCGGTTCAGTATTTTCGGAGTCTTTAAGATACAAACAAACATTCAAACAAAAAAATGGTTCCTTTTTATTATATTAGTATAGATAACGCTTGATCCTAGTATCATACAAGTCTTTGTATGTAGTCAACTATTGGAAACTTCTCCAAGTATTTCAAAACAAACTATTTATTTTCGCGTTAAAAATATCTTGTAGAAGAATTATTGCGTGAAGAGGGATTACGATAGTTTTCCAGTATTCACGAAACTTATCCTAATATTTTTGAATTTTCTATATGTTAGAATATTCTGTTATAATATTTATGTTGCATAGTAATATAAATAGTCGGAATCGTGTAGAATTCTTGTGTCTGATTTATTTGAGTGATGACAAGTTTTATGTTATAATATACTCTAGACACAAAAATATTATGAATTTGAAGAAAGTGGGTTAGTCTGCTTGTTCTTTAGGAATTTATAACTGAATTCCTGAGTAGTGACTTTATGTTTGATGAAAAGAAAATTGCCTAGGATGGGACGTTTCCTGAATATTTTTCTATTGAATAACTTTACGTGAAGAAAGTTAGCAAAAACTTAAATTGAGAATTAATCCCTATTGAGAACCTCCTCCTTTTTGGGAAGTTAGTTAAAAAATATATCGTGATATTTTGAAATTGATTGTTAATATTTGTACTTATAATTTATTATTCGCTAACGTTTCAAACATTTTTCGTGCATACTCAAATTCGTTCAGTGAAACGAGTCTACATAGTAGTGTAATAATATTCTATGTAGACTGTAGATATGACAATGTTCATGGTAGTGAGTGAGAACTTTTGGCGCGTTCACACGATTCCAGTGCCAAATGTTTAGTTTCATATCATTTGCCGATGCATTTGATAATTTTGAATCGATTTTGTTCGATATGATAGCTTATTTAGTTGCCATTTGGAAAGTTTCAAATGGTTTTCCATAGCTTAATGAAACTCTAGGCAGAGATTTAATTAGACGAGCAAATGAAAACATAAAGCATTAAAATAAATCTTGAGACCGCTGAATACTGTAAAAACATAACTGTTAGTTTAAAACTAGCAAAGCTAAAATCAAATTATACATCAATAAGTCAATAAAAAAAACAAATCTTTAACTATTGTTACTCCACCAAAACATGTCATAATATAAAAATTTCAAACAAACCAGCGCGAGCGTTTAATCCCGAAGCGACCATTAACACGTTATTAAAAATGAAAAACGATTATTTTGTTTATGTTCAAACATTATAAATATCTACAAAACAAATATTTTCATGTTTTCTGTTGATATCGATAGCTACTTAACTTTTTATTTAATTTCGGATCTAAAATCCACATTATTTTATAAAAACATTGTCATAAAAAAAACCTTTTTTTTTTCTTTTCAGCCCCAAAAAATGGCGACACAATCCAACACAACTTGACTGCACCAAACAAGATGTCTATAAAAGACCTGAACTCATCATTCGAGGTGGGGTGGAACGACAGTGAAGTGTGGGGCGTGCCCCAACTGGACCTCGACGTCTTCTACAGCCCAGATGTAGTGATCATAGTGCTGTATGTTGTGGTGTTAACTGCTTCGTTGTCGGCGAATACGCTGCTGATATTTATTGTTATCAAGTTCCAGTATATGAGGAGGTAAGTTTTTTGTTATTTTTTATGTAGGGAGTGTTTTCTCCTGCTATAGACTCCGGGTTGAGAGCCCACACGCTAAAGCTCTTTTGACACAACTTTAATGAAATATTGAAACAAAATAGTGATGTGTTCGTAATCACATATGTACATTATTTTGTGTGTATCCCTACAAGACTATGAGAATAAAAAATCCGCAATCTTTTGGTAGAGAGGCGTTCCATGAAATTCGTACAAAATATTTTTCTAACTGGAGTGAAAAATGTAATGTGGTCCGGAATCTCGTTATTTGCCGTAATAATCCCCAATGGGTGCTAGTTAAGCCAGGTAAAAAAATGACCTTTCTGATCTAGAATAATATTTTGTTACCAATATTTGGTTAATATAATAAACTTTTAAACTAATCTGAATAGGTATTTGTTATTGTTGTTTCTAATTAATATTCAGTATTTCTAACAACTGCTTTAGGTTCGCGTGGTCAATCCTTGTTTTTGTTCGAATTTGCTAAGCTAGAACAACTGTTTTGGTTTTAAATATGTATATAGACAAAATTCCTTGAAATTCAATATAATTTATGTCAAAAGTTTTACGAAAGTCGTAGTTGTGTAAAGTTAAATACCCGACTTTTCTCGTATCGTATATAAAAAATATTTTCATATAATCGTGTACGGAATTTTTTGCAAAACATTTATATTTATGTTATTGGTACTAATCCATGAAAGTATCCATAAAAAATATATATATTTTATAGAACAAATAAAATCCCTTTACACTTCATAGAGGACGTAACGACCTACATGACGTAAGGGAACAGATTCAATTCCCGATACTCATAATATTGATATAGCTAAGAGATTACGTTTTGTATGTTTGTGTATTTAATTTATTTGTACATTTCCACGAAGTATTATGAATGTGATTAGATATCGTATTTATTGGATTTGGGAAAACTCATAAAAATAATCCATTTTAATCGCTAGAAAAATATATTATTGAAACTTCATTAAAGCATAAAATGTCGCTGTTCATTTTGTTGTTGTTTTTTTATTATTTTTATTTTATTATACTGCTTTTCACTGTTATGGCTGGGCAAAAACAAGTGTAGTGAACAACTGGCCAGTAGCCCTATAAACAAATAATTGAAGTAAATATGAAAACTGTCGATCTAACTTGAGATAAATAACGGAATGTTTTAAATCTCTTTCCTTTACCGTTAACAAAATCCTGTACAACAAAATCAATCACTCCGAATTATAACAGAGAATTTAACTTAAATCAAATCCAGCAATTAACAGTAAGTCTAGAAACTTCTAATTACCTCTAATCCAATAATAGCCCAAGAAATCTAACTTACTCGATTAGCGTTCATATATAAGAGTTCAATTAAACTAATCCAACTGGGTATTTAACTAGATTGTTTGAACTTCACCGCTAACCATCCAGTTAACACAATTAACTACCAATTATTGTTGACAGATGTTGTATCAATATTGTTAATTATTGTCAATAGCAGTTGTCTAAACAATTGTTCGCGTTTAGTTAACATTTCATTTGGTAACTGAATAGTCATGATTGGTGTTTTCGTTCATTCTGTTCTCTAAATACTGGGAATTGTTTCCAGTGCTGAAAATACAGCCTATTTTACAGAGGTTGGTTAATATTTTTTGTACTTATTCAAATAAAAATTCGAACTGGCATGCTGTAATACTAACTAGGTATATTATATGGTTTTTGCAGAAAAAAATCGAATCCGTTTTGAGCAAAAGTAAACATTTGGATAAATATAATTTCGTGAAAAAATAAAAAATAACTGTGAATGTGTGTGTAATTTTCATTGTTAAAATTACTATCACAATCAATCAAACGAAAATCCAGTATTCCTATGACCACGACCTACTACTAAACACTTGGTAAAAGAGGTTTCTCGTCCATTAATCACTTGATAATAAACCTTTTTATCACCAATAGGTATCAGCAATCACAGAAAGATTAGGGTCGACCGTATCACGACTCTTTTGGGAGCGACCTACTTTATGTTTAGGGTAGTCTGGTCTCCCGGGAAACCTTCAGATTAGTGAAGGGAAGGTCGGTAATAGAGGTATAGTGTAGAATAAATTATAACTGACATTTTATAGGGAAACTACGTTTTAAATTACCTGTTAATGGTGATAGAGATAGAATTTTGGCATTGGCTCCTCAAAGAAATGTAAAATATATTATTTCTGCTAAATAAATCAAGGAGTAGACTGGTTGTTGAAATCTGCAGTCACTTGAATTAGTTGAAAATAGTTCTTGTAATTTATTAAACAGCCTATCTTTGGAGGTTTTCTACGACGTAGATTTAGTCCACACTCATCAAGTACAGCTTCTATGTAAATATCGTAATGAGAAAATTGAAGTTTGTAAATATAACATAGTCTGCAGTACATAAGATAGTCTACCTAACTTAGCTTATATTGTAGGACTCCGCTTTAACATAAAGCTTCGGTACACAGTAACGCATTGTTCCACAAGATCAACGTTGTGCTATGCTTTGAAAATGAAACGTACTCGTATTTGAATCTTCCCAACTTAGTACTAAAGCGTATTGCTAGTTTAAATAGTGACTACGAGTAGGTACTATAATTATGCCTTCCGATTAGCTTAAAAGTTATTTAATTAAGGGTGCATCTACACGGTTCAAGTAGATGGAGCAAGTTAACATGCGCAAGCGACAATTGATAAAAAATGACAAGAGCACGCTTTAAAAATGCATGTAACTTGTGCCTCAACACGTACAAGCGACTTGCACCCTAAATAAACTACCTATACTGCATAATATTATTAAGGCACAAATTCCATAATTGAAAAATAACTCATCTGCCCCAAATATTGAAGCATAAATATTGGATGTGCATTACAGCGTCGAAGCGTTGTATCGGGCATACATTGTCGCGAAGAATTCACTAAAGCGGGGATGGATTCCGCATTCCTGAGAAGGAAGTATGGCACGCTGACACTTATACGTTCTCTTAAGCGAGGCACACACTGGGTTCGGGAAGTGCGCTTCGGTGCTAAAGTTCAAGTGATGTGTTTGAGTGGCTGTACTCTGTTCTCTTATGTAAGAGGAGGAAACTTTTATAGTATGTACTTTTTATTGTTAGTATTAAAGTACATACTTCGTATTGACACTTTATGAAGACAGTAAATTGTTGCACCCGCCACTTCTATTTCATCACCACCGTAAAGACTAGTAGAGAACGCTTAAGGCGTTAAGTCCGCCGTTGTAGAAAAGTATAAATGAATTCATTAATAGCCTGTCGTCTTTTAGGAAAACGTGTACAAACAATAATTTAGGGAATATATACTTACAGAAACTGTAGGTTAAGTGACGCCCAAAACTATCCGAAGTGACCTCCCAGCAAGTTATAAACAGTTATAAACGCCATAATAATCTATAGCAGATAACTGTCATATCGGGTAATCCTCATGGAAGCAATAAAGCGTTCCACGTGATTTACCATCAGATATAACGAGAGATTGCTGTGACGTCACACCAAACTATTTCAATGAAATCCTGATAATTATGATTGATAGGATAGTTTGCTTATTTGTTTTTTACTAGGGTTTTCCCCGCATAAATACTTTTCGTGACTTTGCAGGTTTTATTTAGGCTGAAAATGCAAAGTGCAAAAAGTTACAAATTAGGAAAGAGTTACTATGTGTTTCTTTTTCTATTCAATAAAATATCAATGGCTTTTATCATAAAGTCTAATAAAAGCAGATTGATACATAGATTACTGTAAAGTAATTATATAGGCAAATACTAAGAAGGAACTCACCAGGCATAGTAATGTGGCAATTTATGATTTAATAATAACGCAGTGCACTTTTCACTACAGTTAATACCTAATTGTATAATATAACGATTTGACAGCAAATGTCTGCGTACAGATTTAGGATCACTTTTTTTTTGTAATTTGTGGAAAATGTAGTGGGTAGTATATTTTTTAAGTTTAGTTTTAAGAACATTTTGTGTACCAATAATATACTACTGTTTGTTTTCCCTAATAAAAAAAAAATAAATAAATAACTTTGAACTTTACTACAATTTTTTGATGCAATGTGAAATGAAATGAAATCGTTTATTTTGCAAGTTGGACATTATATCACTTTTACACGTCATTTTTAAGAACGCTGAGGTCGGCATTTCCTAATGACTGATCCCTGAGAAGAAATGCCGAAACAAACTCAAGGGTCATAGTCTCTTTTAAAGTCCAAACATGTTGTAAATCAAAATAATATTACGTGTGAGTGTCACCATGTACGCGGTCTGGAATGACCTTTTGAGGAAAGAGCCACATCAGGCTGGAGCTGACCAGTCCCAACAGACGGCACGCATGCATCAGTCGTCGTGTAGCTCAACCATATCTTAGGGAGCTCAACGACCTGTCACACGACGATACCAGATCTGCAGAACATTTGCGTAGGCCATTCAAAAAACTCAAACCCGCCAGACTGTATTTATGTTATAAGAATATATAATGTTGCTCGCATACACGATACTCACATTCACAATAAATAAAATAAAAAAAATACAATTATAATATATAAATGTCAAAAAAAAAAATTCATTAATAAAATGTTATCTGATGATAATAATATTTAAATGTCAAAAGAACAATACACAGGCATTTGAAAAGATATCACTCACTAAGCGAGCAGCTCATTCCCAAGCTTCTTTATCATTTAAATAATCAGATATTTTGTAATATCCTTTTTTCAAAAGTTTGGATTTTATGTGATTTTTAAATTTCTTAATAGGTAAATCACGAACCGCTTTGGGAAGTTTATTGTAAAAGCGTATAATATGTATTAGTATATGTATTAGAATAAATGTATTAGTTTTAAGTTGTATATATGTTATGGACCATGTGATGAATTCGGGCATTATTTATAATGCCCGAGCATTATGAATAATGTCTAGCTTTATCGGGCCAAGTGATTAATAACTATGTTAACTTCATTATTTATCACATTGCACGGACATTATTATATTGCTACATGATAGTTGGGCAATTTGATAATAAAGCTATATTTTATGCGGTGCGAGGGTGGCAGTTGTTCATTGGGCAGGTGGCATTTTATGATTATTGTTTTAAATTATATGTTCTATTTTAATGGGAAATTATAAGCCTAGCCACAAAATTATTAATTGGATAATTGTCATCTAATTTACTAACTCGGCCTCGTTCTTCTTGATCTCATTTTTTTTGGCTCGTTTTTTTTATGGAAGAATTTAATTTGGATTCAAAACATTGTATTAAAAACCGAACTTAGTGACGAAAACCAATCGCTGCAAAACCGACTCCACGTAGTCTTGTCTGCCCTACCCCTATCTGTGCAATGCGTAGGCGCGGAGGGGCGAGGCGGCCTGCGAGCTGAGGCGCAGGTAGTTGAAGCGCTCGCCGCCTCGGCTGAGGCTGGCCGGCTCCAAGCCGAAGCTGCGGTGGTGAGCGTGAAAACCATCTGCGACGATAAGCTCGCATGGGACCGCCGCTATCAATTGATATGGGATGTGTTATATTTTAAACGTACTGAGTATAAAAATTAGAAGCTAAATAAATCATAATAAATAAATAAATAATAATAATAGAGAGTCGTGGTGGCCTAGTGGGCAAAGAACCAACCTCTCGAGTATGAGGGCGCGGGTTCGAATCCAGGTCAGGCAAGTACCAATGCAACTTTTCTAAGTTTGTATGTACTTTCTAAGTATATCTTAGACACCAATGGCTGATAAAAAGGTGAAGGAAAACATCTTGAGGAAACCTGGACTATATAGTCTGAAATCACCAACCCGCATTGAGCAAGCGTGGTGATTAATGCTCAATCCTTCTCCGTGTGAGAGGAGGCCTGTGCCCAGCAGTGGGACGATAAATAGGCTGTAACTAACTATGTAAATATTATAATATAATAAAGAAGGAACTTATATTATTTTGTAACATTGCTGTTTGTAAGTAAAACTTGATTTTATATCTCAATGTTGGTCTGAAGATCAATGTCAAAGTTTAAAACCGCAATGGGGATGCGGAAATTAAAGCCAAAGTATGCCTCTTAAAATTTTACATGACGAGATTGGTTGCTGACCCCGTTTCCTACACAATATGCAGGAAATACTTGAACAAGAGGCTTTTCATATTTGTACAGTACGAAAAAGGTTTAAAATAGCCGTGTGCGATATAAAAAAAAAATTGCTATACAGGTAAATGAACTTAAATAAATATTTATTTATTTTATAGACAAAAATCGTGAAACTGTTGTAGTTGTAAAATCCGTTAGAAAGTATGCAACTTTTGAATCTATTACTATAAAAATACAGTTCTTTTTACTCGTAAAAGTTAGACGTGATTCAATTTACATCACAATATTGCTCTCCCCGTTGCTGAAAATCTTGAAACATTGTAAGAGATTCAAGGTCATTAGAAGCAAAATGCTTTTTCGAGTCCGTTCAAAAATAGCTTTTAATTGAGTTCCTGTGAAACCTTTTTACAGATCGCCTTTTCCCAAATGTAGGCCATTATGTAGCTCCAACTCTAGATGTTGGTGCCAATATTGGATCCAACTTTGGCTGCAATGTTGGACGAAGAGCATCTAATGTTTTTGCGTGGCCAAGGTGTGAACTTCCTAATAAGTTCTTCCTTATTTGTATGAAGACAACAATATTTTTAACCGATTTCAGAGGTTGTAAAATTCGTCTTAATATTATTTTCCTATTATTTGCAAACTACAAAAGATAGCTGAAAAAATATTTATCATTCACCTGCTACATACAATAAGACTGGTAGTAAAGTCATGTTCCGTTTACAATCTCAGAAATTCCAACGCAGCTAAATCAATTATGATGTTGCCAAGCTAGAAAATAGAGTGCATGCATTGCACTAAAGACGCCTTTTCGCGTAACCTTAATGATACTGTAACTTGTTTAAATTGTAATTAATATAAGGCTGGCAACACGAGCGTGGCCTTTGGTTTTGCTGTGAATATGAGAAGTGGGCCTTTGGTACATGTAAATAGGGTTTATTTTGCTAAAATCGAATCTCAACTTCTTCTTAAAGTGAATATGCGCGTGGCCTTACATAACTTAATAATATCTACCTTAGATTCAATAAAAATAAATATTTTGGTTCAAAATCTTACTAATATTATGAAAAAAATTGAAAGTTTGTACAAGTATGCTGATATTACGCAAAAACTATTGAAAGGATTATGATGAAGCCTGGCACTAATATAGCTACTTCCGAATAACGTTTAAGCTTCTTTTTATCCTAATTCGAGAAGCAGTTCGCAGGAAGCGGGTGAAACCAGTAGCAGAATCAAGTATTGCACAAAATTAAACAACCCCTTTTTATAAAGGACGGGTTTCTCTTTGTTCGTAAATGAAATCAACTCTGTTCATAGTAATTTACTGCTGCCTCTCCCAATTTGCGTTACAACGGAAGGTTTTTCGCCTTTTAAATTCACTCTGCTTTATGTATTCAATTGCCTCCAACCAAGGACTGCGTTACTCTTTACCATTATTAACTTTGTATTGTTCCTACTAAGTAAATTAAAATTTTTGATAAAATTTTTATGTTGTTTGTTGACCCGTCTTTTAAATTGTGGCAGTTTATTTGATACTAAGACTAAGATTTTTCCTTGTTATAAATATATGTCTACGCATAGATCTGGTGGACTAACGGCCAGTTTCTTCATCAAAAGTTAAAGTTAAAGTAATGCCTAAAGTTAAAGTAACGGTCAAATTCGTTTTTTCAAGGCTAAAGTGACAGCAAAACTAATAGAAAAATTGAATTTGACCGTTACTTTAACTTTAGACATTACTTTGACTTTTACTTTGGCTTTAACTTTTGATGAAGAAACTGGCTGTAAGGGGTAAAGAACTAACTTCTCAAGCATTTTTGTGGGTTCGATTCAAGTACCAAAGCAACTTACTTACATATACTACTTAAATAATATCTCGACTAATACTTAAATAATATCTCAATGTACCCACTGAATAACTAAATCCCACCACAAAGGGTATCAATGAAATGATAGAGGCATTTCAATATAGCCTCAGCGACGCTAGGCCGGGTTCAAACGCTCGTATCAATAGCTTGCGCTCAGTTGAAACAATTGCCAATCAAATATGGTAAACGATACTCCATAGGCATACCTATTCCTTGTAGGAATTATATTGAGTTTCCGTGTAGGCAGGAGGGTAGGCGAATAAAGGTACTTTTTGAATCCCAGCTGCCGACTGCAACTGTCGACCGCACATGCCGCAACTGCATGAAAACAATTGATATCTAAAGGCGACTGCACGTGCTGCTGTCCATAAGGTTTTATGTAAATACATACAAAAGCATTAGTGCAGCTGCGGGCGATTTAATGCCTTCGCGGTATGTGTGGCCAGCAGTCGGCATTCAAAGCGTACCTTTAGGAGTAAGCGTCCCTCCAGAGTATTCCGAATAGTCTATAGTGTTCCTTAATAAATGAGCTACCTAACTGAGATTAGCGAGAAAACTTGGCACTAATATAGCTTGGATATCAGAATAATATAGCCTACTTATTACCTGGGTGCATGGAGATTAGTCCCAACAGACAAACTATGTTGTCTACAGTTTTGTTGGACATTTTGTACTTTATATAATATAAATTGTACCTTTTAATAAGTAAAATAAATAAAACAATAAATAGCTTTTCGAGAAGCAGGTGAAACCGCTGGCGGAAGCTAGTACTCTTTAAACGAAATTAGTAGACCAGTTTCCGTCACAAAACGTCTAAAACTTAAGTGTTGAAAACAAAACTGATTACTCCCGCGAGTCCAAGTTAAGTTGCTTATTAGCATTACTAATTAATAAATGATTTTAATAAGTTTAAACTTTACTTAAAAGGAAATCTGCTGAAGTTTGTTATCTCAATAAAATTAGCTTTACGAGTGTCAAAGTTAATATTAAAGTTTTAACAACAACAATGTGACGTAATTAAATATTGTTGTCCTATCACTAGTTACATAGGTTCATTTGATTTCACAATTCTAAAACATTAGACGACAAAACATATACAACATGTAACGTAATTAACGCACACCCTCAAACACCCTAATTAGAATATTATGTTATAATCATAATACACACACTGAATTTTTAATTTAACATGTATATGCATTGTTATTTACTAAATTAGTTATACCAATTCGTGGAGAACTTTTTGGTCATACTACTACGCACGCAAATATCGCGCCGCGCGCCGCTCGACTCGACACAACATAACGAAACTACGGAAAAAGCCGACAATACACGAAGTCTTATTACTTTGAATTACGGTCTATTTGATTTTGTTTTGACTGTACAGGGTTAATATGACAATAATTTCCGTAGTTTTAATTATTTTTGTGATAAAAAATTACCTATATTAAAAATGATATAAATCGATTCAGTAAACGATTCTGAACAAAGTAATTTCAGGATGTGCGTTAATTAAGTTACATGTTGTATATAAAGTGATATTTTAAATTTTATACACATTGATTCTAAAAAATAACCTACCTGCATAAGAGCATTTCATTTTTCACTAAAACGCTGTGAACGATATAGCTTTTCCGTCTAACAACAAACTTTTCCTGTAGTCTAAAACAAATGATCAAAAGTCAACTCTAACACGATTGTTTTAAGACTGTTATTTGTTCTTATTTCACGTCTCAACGTCACAACCAATCGGAATTTAACACGTAGAGAGACGTTAAGTACCGGTACTACTCGGTAGTACTTACTTTTGTCTCTCGGAAAACTAAAAGCTTTTCAAGAGTAAGTTTCGAAGAAGCAAACAGCGAATTTTCTTCAGTAATTCTATTTAATTTGTTATTTTCAAATAGGGTTTATTTGTACGGTAAAGTCGTTATTTATGTTTATTATGGAATTCAGATCATTTGTGAAATTTTCATGCTTATAAAAATATCTTGAAAGAGGTACCATTCTTTGGTAATGAAATGCTAACATCACGTTAGATATTGAATTATTTGGTAAACTTTCACCGTTTAAGTTTAAAACGAACCCGTTTTTTTATATTTTTAAATAACAAAAGGGTGCTTATAACCCAGCGAGAACAAAACTCATTCTATTTTTCACCTATAATTTTTATTTTATGAAACAGTAATGAAAAACTAAATAAATATTTCTTTTGATTGTCGTAAAGGAAAATAATGCTAAAATGCTAAAAAAGCAATGTGTATACCCTTAGTTCTATGTTCTTTTAGTGTTAACGCACCCTCAGATTATTCAATTATGAACATACACGTACAATCAAAAGTCATCGTTATCTCGATCTGTGACCCGTGAATTTAAAACGACTTTCCCTAAGAGTAACAGCACACCGCAAACTTTTAGTCGGCCGATAGTTTCTTTGGGCCCATAAATCACTATGAAGTACACATGCAACAACGATCAGGTATTTTTCCGGTATCAAACCGAATGCAAACATTGACTAAAATCAAGATAATGTTAAAGAAATTGTCAACTGTTGCGTCAACTGTCGGCCGACTGTTTAGTCTGCAGTGTGTTTTAGGCTTAATCTTATGACAAAACTAAGATCGTTTACAAACTCACACGTTTCCTTTGTTCAGTGATATTTCCGCGTGTTTGTAGAATTGTGTGTAATTCTGTGAAAGCTGTGTTGTTCAGTGTTTGGGCTTCGCTTTGTTTAGCTTGACCGAACCGAAGCTCAATTGTTGGAGCTTCACTCAAAATATAGGGATTTGTTCATTTAGGTCAGAGTTCTGAGAAGGTTTTGGTTTGGTTTCCACCTGGCTTTTGTGTTTTAGTTTAAAATTAGAAGTGTCATTCACTATAGCGTGTTTTGGCTGAATTTTGTAGTAGCTTTATCCGAATTTAATATATGTCATCCGGGAGCAGTGTAGCTTCTTAACAGAGAAAGAATTTTCAAATCCATTCAGTAGTTTCAAAACAAATAAAAAAAATCTTTTTTGAATCACTTCTGTCGCGTAGGTACGAGTTTTTTTACAGTTAAGGCAGTATTTTCTTTTATTTAAATTTTTCTGTGTCACTTCCTATTCCACATATCGATTCCGAAATCCCTTTCAGACTAGTAGATTCGCATGTTTTGGTCTCTCCGCAGAACATTCACTCCTTTTCTAAAAATCAGTTTGTCGTCGTCGTTGTTCGGAACAATGTTTAGGCAAGCACTCATTTTGAGGAACTCAGCGGAATATATATACAACTTATCGAACTATAGACGTATCGTATGATAACTGCAACGTGACACGTCGGACCTAAGCCCTTAAGGCACTTAACACACAAGTTCGTCATACATATAAAGGCCGATACACGACCTTCTACGTAATTTGCTGGAAGTGTTAAAGGCGCAAGTTTATCGGCTCTCTCTTGCTAAGCCACGGAGTAAGGAAACATGAGCGGAGATGCCATAATGCAGGTAGGTCAGTCTTCTAGGGCAAATGCGTACGGTGGGTGACCAAAACTAAACGATCAGTTACGATTGAAGTTAAGAAACGTTCGGGTTCTTTCAGACATCTGTCAATGATTTTTGGTATTACAAAAAATGATCGCGTATAAGGGCGAAGACAATAACCCCGCACACCCGTCTTTTGGCATGCTACTTTTTTAGGAAGTTTGCCGTTATGGCATTATGGTATTCATTTTGTTCTCCATGCTTAGAACAAACAGAACTAACGTCTTGAATATACCTATGTAGCAGGTCCAAGATGTAGTAGTTTATTGAACGTCTTAGAAGCTTTGTTTGATCGCCTTGCATAACTTTAACCTTTAGGTGTAGCAGGATGATGTTAGTTGTAGTTAGATTGGAAACTGACCCCAACACAGTTGGGAAATTCTAGCCTAATGATATGGGTTATACGACAGTAAACATGTTTATCTCTAGGACATTTGATTTATTCGGATAATCATAAGTTTTCTTTCACTAACAATTTCTTGCGACCAAGCTGTAAAATAGACAGACACTAAGGAAGGTATTATATTTTAATAGATATTTCTGAACCTTGAAAGTCTTCAATATAAAACGATTTGACGTCTGACTATCCATTAAAAATTCATGCTTCGCTCAACGTTATTTTCACGCTCAAATGCATCGATAAATATTTATTAAACAAAGTAAATTTAGAGGAAATCGTAGCATATATATGAGTTATTTTATTTAACAAACACAAATATTAACTGGGAAATGTTAAGTTACTATATCTTTGTGGTAACATCGCGAGCGAAACTAAGTTTTCTTTGATTAAAATAAATAAATCTGTTAATGCTAATGTTACAGCTGATGTGTTTATTTGTTTGGTTGAAAATACTAATTTAAAAAACTGCCAGTTGATAAAAAAAAAATAGTAGCCCTTTTGACAAGAAATACGTTTAACAATTTCCACAGACACCGGTTAGAACCATTAAATAAGTCCATACTATAGAGTAAAGATATATACGCTGTAATATATTATGACGAGCAAAAAATATTTTATTTGTACCTGAAAAGCTCCGAAACTATGGATCCGATTTGAAAAATTCTTTTAATGTTAGTAAGCTACACTATCTCCGAGTAAATATATTTTATCCCGGTCCGGGAAAATGTTCCCGCCGGACGCGGTTGAAGTAACTAAGTAGAAGTAACACTTTCATTCATTATAAACTGTCATACATTTCCTTAACCACAACACACGCTATCAACAAAGATAACGCTCATCAGTATAAAACTAGATGAGGCATCGTAAACTATTGACGGCCACTTCCCGCCACGCTCAATGAAGCCATCGTAATACAACGTTACGATCATTGATAACTACGATGGCCTATGACGTTGTTTGTTGTGCAAAGATAGACGGGGAGAAGGTCAACTTAGCACTCAGTTGTCATCATTGGAAGTTCTAAGCATAAATAAAAATAATGTATATTTAAATAGAGCTGAGAAGGCTGGCAGGAGCTGGATGCGAGAAGCCGAAAATCGATCTCAGTGGCGTGCACTTGGAGAGGCCTATGTCCAGCAGTGGACTGCGATAGGCTGATGATGATGATGAGAAGGTTTGCCTGTCAAAAAAAAAGATGCTTTCAATTTCTGTATTGTGCTTTCCAATTAAATTTCTAAACGAATTTACTTGCAATTTTTCGTGAAAGAGTGCTATTGAATACCACTAAAACCACTTGAAACCTCTATAAACAAAAAATAATCTATTGCGATATTTTAACGGGTTAAACTTCTGTGCAAACCCTTTACTTGCAAATCAATAATAGTAAATTAATGCGACATCATTAACGTCAGTTTAAGATTAATACATAATTAACAACGCCAGCACTACGGTATTACATTGATACGGAATGACAGTTTTCAATAAATTAATTTGACACTTCCATTAGCAGTATAGCTTTGATGACTTTTCAATATCTAAATTGTAATAGATAGCTGTAAAGTAATAGGATGGTATTGAGAGGTACCTATGTAATTTTGATGGTTAGAAGGCTTTTAATAGGAAACGATGGAATTGGCACTTAATAGATGGGTTTTTAGTGGAATAATATCAAGACAATAATATGGAGTGTTTTATGGAAAATTAATATTTAATAGGCTATAGTAATTTTATGTGCAACCGAAACCCTGCCAGTCAGGAGAAGGAGGCTATAGGCTACTTTTTAACCCGAGTACGTGAAGTATTTCCTGTAGGACGTGTGTGAAACCACTGAAATTTAAATAAATGTATTTAAAGCATACAAAAAGTTTCAAGACCAAACGCCCTTGACCTTTTGGCTATGATATGATGTTAAAACCCGTCTGTATGGGACATGCAATTATTATGCAAATGTGCTGTTTGACGCCCATGGAGATTTCCTTTACTTTAATTTACTTGCCAGATTGTTGTGACGTCACAGCGGCCATCTTTGTTTACTCTAGATATAATCTGTTTTTGACATGTATATAGGTAAGTATGTGTAGCTAATAAATAAAATGTAGTGGTAGTACCTGAGGTTAGTACTTGGGTTAATAACGACAAAATTACACTATATTAAATTGGTAGTTATTTGGATCGATGTGGAAATAACTTTTATTAGCTATGAAACAATCCTTTTTATGTGATAAAAAAGGGACAAATGAAAACCGTGTTCGATAACCTAATGTGAATACACGAACCATAAATACGTTTTAAGTTTAATTGATCTGACATGAAAGGTAATTTTGATAGTTATCTTACTAACATAATACGAAAAGGCTTGAAAGTTTCCAATTCTATCAAGATTATATCTTTCATGTAGATTCCCCTAAGCAATCAATAGATAGGCTCACCGCCAATTAGAAATCGGTCTAACACGAATTAGCAAAACTAATTATTGAAACTACTATTATGTAGATTAGAATGTCACTGATAATAATCTCTGTTAAATGGAAGGTTAAATACGATTTCCAAATATTATTAACAATTCGCAGTCTCGTAATTCTAGTCGGTTTAAAATTAGCATCTTAGAAGTCAGACAAATTATAGCCCGCAAAACACGAGACCTAGAGAAAAAAAAGATTTTTGACAAATTTTGAGAAAAAAGTGCCGCAAAAATGAGTTGGCAAGACGTACATTACGTATTAATATTCAAGATGATTCATCATCCACATCAAAAAGTTAATATCTTAGCTTTACTAATTAATTATAACCTAATTAATTTATTCTAGAGCAAAGAAAGGCAGCTCTCAGATTAATGTATGAAAACGTACTTAGCTTTAAAATAATCTTTTGTGATTAAAGACAAAAAGATTTACTTAAAAATAAAAGTACACTCAAAAGAAATGGAATACGTCTTTTAATTAAAAAGAGCATTAAGTTCGCTTTTTATTTTATTTTGTTTTGCTATCAAATTAAAAACATAAATGAATTGTTTTCAAAATAAAACCCTGAATGTTAGTTTAAATGTAATTTCAGATTAAATAATTGTTAATAGCATTTACGTTGACGATTAAGTGCTTCTTTTATTTTTTATACCAAATTGAAGAAAGATAAGTAAGTGGAATTAAATTACTTTTCCTTCAACACTTCTTTTATTTTGAGACTGCCCACTCGTTATCGGAAAAATCCAATGCCAATAATTTAAACAATGGTATGGTCCTTAAGATGAGGAAGAAAATGATTTTGTAGCGGGCATAAATGATCTTAATCGCTAGTAGATCTTAATCACGTAGTTTCGGCTCCAAGCCAAGAACACTACTTCCCGCACCTGATTGAAATCTATAGCCTATAACCGTTCCAAAATCCTACCTATCACCATACTAAATCAATTCAATAGTTTCAGCAGAAAAGCGTAGCAAATAATCTTATTTAACTATAGAGTCTTAAACTATGACTGTATAATTAATACAAATCAAAAATTAACTAAAGGCCACGTCAGACTGACCTTTTCAGGAATAAATGGTAAAATGAAATTATATTCAAATGTTAGGCGGAGTACCGAATATCGTGTTTCTAAATACGACGCCGAAATTACCTGTTGGTAATGTTTTATTAAATTAACGAGCAATAACTACGAATGTCAATTCATTATTTATTGTATGGTAATTTGAATTATAATTGAAATGGAAATGATAGTCCTTGAGGTATTCGCTTAGGAGAAATTAAATGTTAGACTACGTTTGCAAAGGCCGTTGCTAATACAAAGTATTTACAGAATTATCAGTTTTAGATCTCTTCAGACGAAAGTTTCCAAAGTTGTTTCGTGTTGGACATAAACAACGAGGTTCACGATTTATTTTCACACTTAAGTAATCCATTTAATTTTTGTTTTAATAAGTTTGATTAAGCCATAGATCACCAATGTAGCACTTATGAAGAATATTTGCTGTGTGAAATATTAGTTAGAGTATACAAAATGCTATCGAGTAATCATTTAAATATGACGTTAGTATAATAATAAAGAATCAATTTTGAAACTAACCCTTCTTGGCAGTAGGGTAATAATTGCGAAACAACGCACAATTAAATTCTTCAGGGTTTCAAACTGAAGTTACATCAATTTTCATTATTAATTTAGCAATTTACAAATTCTCTTTTGAACCGAATAACATTGTTCTCGACCTTAATCGACTACTTTCGTACAAATGTTCCGAAGAAATAGGGTAACAATTTCTCAGGATTATTTGGGGAAAATGTTGGAAGGAACTTGTCGTCGGTTAAACGATAGGGTGACAAATATTGGACGTCGTTTAATAAATGTGGTTATGATAATAATTCTTGAGTTTTTTACGTTTGAGACAAGTCTGTTATACCCACCCAAAACAAAAATGTGAAAGACTGCCAAGTTCGATAATATGGGAATGCTTCGCCTATAAAAGAAGTGAGATCTGAATAAGTACCAAGTTCCATACACATACCTCAGTTAAAAATAGTTACTTTTTAATGATGTTACTTGGCAAGTTTTCATACACCTTGTTATAAACCTACTAAACGCAATGAATCAAGTATTTAATTTTCTATTAAAACTTGCCAAGTAATCATCATTAAAAAGTAACTATTTTTAACTGAGGTATGTGTATGGAACTTGGTACTTATTCAGATCTCACTTCTTTTATAGGCGAAGCATTCCCATATTATCGAACTTGGCAGTCTTTCACAGTTTTGTTTTGGGTGGGATTTCATTTATTTTTGTAAGGTTGTTTATTTTTTTTTCTTATGATGAAGTTAGTTAAAGAAATGTCTCATTTATACTATTTTTTAGATTTTTTAATATGCACTATGTTTCTTACAAAGAAATGAACTAAATTAACTAAATGGACTAGATTTACCAACTGACTGACATGACATGTTATCATATATTATGTTCGTGGATCAAAGTTACACATTCGTTATTTTCGAAAGTGATTCACACTTGGCCGTTTTCAGATTTTTACTTTACTTTGACTAAATACAAACCTTTGTACCATTCGAAGATATATTATATAAATATAGATAAATTTAGTTCGTTTTAGTTCCTTAGGGGTATAAATTTACACCGGGTATAAAACACCTTCATTATTTTGAAACCGACTCACACTTGGCCATTTTCAGATTTTTCCCTTTACCTTGACATAAAGACCTACCTCCATGCCAAATTTCAAGTCAATACGACCATTGGAAGTGGTCTAGGTTTTTGATGAGTGAGTCAGTGAATCAGTGAATCAGTGAATAAGTGTATAGTAAAAATAGCGATTTTCTGACGTCAATATCTCAAGACCTACAATAGGTATATTAATGAAATTTTGTATTTTAGATAAGTGAGGGGGTCTCAACAGATACTAGAAATTTGATATGCGTAAATAAAATAGATTTTGAGTTACAGGGGGGTCGAATTTGGCCCGAAATGGTTCGTGTAATATAACCCACGGCCGGTGTGTCGCTTTTTTTGCTCGAACTTGGCAGACACACTGCCGTGTGTCTAGATAGTTGTGAGCTGATAGCAAATCTAGCAGTGAAGTGACACTAGGATAATGTTAAGATTGGTTTTGTTAAGATTTAATGTCTACATACAATTCAAATATCATCATATCATATAATATAGTCAATATCATTTAATGTTTCATATAAAATAAATTTAAAAAATATATATTTTTTTAATGTCTAATGAAAATGATTGAGCTTTTGCAATTATAAAAACAGATGGCTAATGAAAACAATAGTGTTTAAGTGTTTTATTCCCTTGAGACCAATAATAATGATTTTGACAAGTCTTTTGTAAATCATGGATAAAGCAATTAAATAGCAGCTTAATGCTTTGTTCTAATTTTAATATTAGATTAATGTGGCTTAAATGAGTAATAGTTAAGAATCGTTAACTTCTTAGGTAAGTAAAAATCTTATTAATTACAGCACACTTAGCGATGGCTTTTTAATCATTAAAAGTTAGATATTTAGAGACTTTTATTTTTTTCTTAATCTCCATCAGTTTTTAAAACGAAGAATACCTACAATGTAAAAAATGTTTGATGAAAAAAACACAAGGAAAAATAAATAAAAAACACGAAAATCTGAATAAAAGAGTGTGTGTAGAGTAAGGGCCCTTGACCATCGTTTTAATTAAACTCAATGACAGCAGTTGTCATGCTATTTCGCAATACGTTCAAACAATTATTAAAATAAGCCATCCTCTCTGCTCAGTTATATTTATGCCAAAACGTATTAGGTACTTTAGTTCTATACACCATACGAACTCTGACTTAAAAAAATACCTATTACATACCTACCTATTATATTATATTGGTACCAAATAATTTTGTTTAACTTGGGCATCCAATAACTGATCTCAATAGCAACAACTGAAATAATGAAGTATTTTTAGTTTTCACCGAAAAGTTCTTATATTTATTGCATGTAATAGAAGAAAAAGTTACTAAAATATTAACAAAGAAAAGCAGTAAGCAAAAATTCCTTCACAAATATGATTCGATTCATAGCTTTGTTGTGTATCTGGCTAATGAATAAGTATTTCCTTTCTCATCGCAACAATCCGTGCTTCTTTGAATTAGAAATAAATCCAAACCAGTGATTTTCAGTCTACATTCAGAACTATTTGTCATTGTAAATAAAATCAGATAAAATTTCAATATCAATACTATCAATGAATAAAGCTGTTCAATGAATTTAAAGAATTTATTTAAAAAGTTTTTGAATATCGATAAGTTATAAATTAAATTTATGAATTTACTGAAGTTATTTTCAATATTTTATAATAAATTATTTATATTCCATACAAGTTCAAATTGATATTTTTAATTTTCGTTTTTGACTGTGATTTGTATCTATTTTAGTAATCAGCAAAGATAGATACTTTAAGAATGTTAATTTTTACTTTTCTATTTATTTGCCTGATATACATACCTGTTTCTTAGCTAACACTAATTTATTAGCAATTCTGATCATAACTGATATAGGCTATAGTTACAAATTAGCTCTCAAACTAACTGTCTTGAGTTAATTTATCGAATGATTTATGCCTTAATATTTAAGTTTATCTGAGCCTGTATCTAAGACTTAGCAAATAAAACAGAATACTTAATGCCTACTTAAAAGCTACTAGGAATAAAGCAGGAAATAAAAAGAACTTTCAGATCTAGAAAGTTTCCTAGGAAACAACTTGTTACGGAACTAAGTTACTTGTGTAAGTAAAAGCCTTACTTAAGGAGATCTGAACTACTTCGCTAAATATTTAATATTCAACTTATTTATTCGTAAAGGTTTTAGTCTTTACCAATTCTACTTAGCCAGCCAATGCTGGTAGGGTGGTATTCAAAATTTTACCGATTCAGACAAATATTATTTAATTTTGAATTTAAGAACCCTTAATACGCCAAAGAAACCTTAATATGAAAATAAGCCGGCCAAGTGCGAGTCGGACTCGCGCACCGAGGGTTCCGTACAAATCCTGTATAGATAAAAAGTGAGTCTCGTCATCTCGTGCCAACCGTTCAGTTTAGAACAATCATAGTTATGGTAATTTCGTGCGAGTCAAAATATTTAATATTTTTTATTTTATAATATAACTAAAATAGTAGGCCAGTACCTTGTAAAACTTACTTCATTAAAGTTATTTATATACAACATTTTATAGTCATCATTCAGAAATCTGATTTAAAATAACTAATTATGTCTTAAAGGTCATTGGGCATATCTGACCCGCTTTGTAAAAAGTGACGGACATGAATCAAAGTAGTTTTAAATCGTGGAGAATGGTATGAAGTTTCTTTGAATATAAATATTTTATTAAAATTCCATGGAGACGAATGTCCAGGATCGTTTGAAAAATATAAAAGACAAGCAGATTCAGAGGATTGTAGAGGTTGCAATGCTAGTTTTTATTGTTAAAGACTTTTCATAAAGAAGGAAGATGCCAATTCGGATGACCAGGATCTGATGAGGATCTGGAAACCCTGAAATATCGAGGGCAACTCTTGAATATTGTAAGCACGCATCGAATCAAAACCAGACATGTGACTGTATTTTTGAGGGTACTGGTAAACAGTAAAGGTTTGGAGCTGATTTGATTATGGAGACTACAGAGAGTCGAGGGAACTCCTGAACGGTATGTTGCAACTACCACGTGTTTGGGCTTATTTTATTCGTATTGGCGAAAACTTTCCACATAGATAGGTTTGACTGCCATTGGAGGAGTACTCTCGACTTTCTCACGTCTCTATCATCAGGTAAGCTCTAAACCTTCACTGTTTGATAGTTTCACCAGACATACATCTGAGAATCAAGTTTTAATCCTATGCATGCCTACAATTTCTGATAGTTGCCCTCGATTTCTCAGGATTTCCATCATCAGATCCTGACCTGATGACAATGGAAATAAACGGCGAGTATACTCTTTCACTACAAAGAAATGATTTCTTAAATCCGTCAAACTTGGTCGTTTAAATTCTCCATTGAAATGAAGAAAATATTTGATGTTTACACCTGATTTTTTAATATTTTATGTAACTTCAAATTTATCATTTTCGCAATTTTTCCTTTATTTGTACTTTATAACGTTGCTTCTTGCCGAATTTCAAGATTCTGAGTTCACGGGAAGTACCTTGTAGGTTTTGATTCCCTAGCGCGTGACGGAAATTCGTCTAAGGTGTCGGTATAACTGCTGTATTTTTTGAGCGCGTTAACTTAGAAGGTTGATTTTTTCACTGCCTAAAGGGACAATAGACCTAGGTATTTGGTATAAATTTCAATTTGATACCTTTATTCGTTCGTGAAAAATAAGGTAGTAAGTTTCATTTTATTAAAATATTTTTTTTATATTATGTAACTAAAAAAAATGAGATTTTCGTAATTTTTCCTAAATTTGCATTATATGACAATGCTTCGTGCCAAATTTCAAGACTCTGAGTTTACGGGAAGTATCCTGTAGGTTTTGATTCCTTTGCGAGTGTCGAAAATTTGTTGAAAATATCGACATAATCGGATGTATCTTTTGATTGACTTGGCTTAGAAATTTGATATTTTCACAGCTTAAAGGGACAATAGACCTGAGTATTTCATGTGAATTTCAGCTTGATACGTCCACGCGTTCTTGAGATAAAGGGTCTTGACAGACAGACAGACAGACAGACAGACAGACGGACAACAAAGTGATCCTATAAGGGTTCCGTTTTTTCCTTTTGAGGTACGGAACCCTAAAAAATAGCAAAAATGTGAATGGTCCAAAATAATGTTCTTATTTGAAAACATTTGGCATTCAACAGTCATTTTACTACATGTACATAAATATGTTACTACAAAAACTACTGAATTGATTTTGAGAAAACTTATACTTCAACATTAATACCTTATAATTCTAAATAATACTTTCTACAATTTCGGGAAGGCATACCTTCAGGAAGCTAGTGAAATTGCGTGGAAAACATATAATAATACTTGTCAGTATAAAGGTAAGAATTGTCCAAGTTCAAAATGTTGCGTAAGAAACTATTCTCAAGATAGATCCGAAGATATCGTATTTCCATCAGCGTTGCAACCTGATGCATCTGTAGGCGATAATCTAGGTATATTGTGACGTCACTATGATATCTGTAGCTGTCAGCCGCCATATTGGATACTCACGTGTTGTGTAGGCGAACAAAACGGGATAGAAAAATATAAAAAAATAAGTGTTTGCTCTGAATTCGCTGTTAGTAGCAAATTGTTTGTACTGCAAAAAATGTTAATAGGTAATTTTTTGCAAAAATGCTTAAAGGCCAATGCAAAATGCGTTCTATGCATAATTTTAGGTATGCGTAGGTACGGTGCTCTTGTACCTAATTTAAAATTGAATCCTTACTAATATTATAAATCGGAAAGTGAGTTTGTTTGTTTGTTTGTTTGTTTGTTCCGCTTTCACGCCGTAACTACTGAACCGATTGCTTTGAAATTTTGCAGACGTAAAGTTAGAAGTCCGGATTAAATAATAGGGTACTTTTTATCCCGAAAAAATAGATATTCCCGAGGGAAAACAAAAATATTGTTTGCTTGATGGATGGATTGTAGATGGCGCTGTGTGTCGTTTAAAACAAGGTAATATATTGCAAACGAATATAAACATGTAAATTTAGAAGCTAAATGATACGATAATGAATCTCCGAAAATGAGAAATTTTTTAAGATACGTAAGAAGTGCAATGATATCTCGCGCTTTAACCTGTAGCTCATTGTTCAATCGCGAGCTTCCCGATAGCTCGAAAGATGGCGTTGTGCTTTCCTGTATCGCGGTGTTAAGGTTCGCCGCGAATTAGTCTTATGCCTGTAGCACACCTCCGCTGCGAAACAACAACTGCGAAACCGCTGCGTGAGTTTCGCTGTGCAACAGTACTTCACTTACGCAAAACTATAATAGCGAAACAGAGCGAAACCTAATGCCTGTAGCACACCTCCGCTGCGAAACAACAACTGCGTAACCGCTGCGTGAGTTTCGCTGTGCAACAGTACTTCACTTACGCGAAACTATAATAGCGAAACAGAGCGAAACCTAAAACTGGAACAGTTCATTCCTATTTCGCTCATATAAATTGTCGATTGCTACAGACACGTCCGAGATACACGCGGAACCGCTCCAAAATAGCGGACAACGGGCGGAGATGTAGACGGCGCCTAAGCAAATGAGCGAAATCATGTTAGAAAGAGACAACGTCATAGTCAGTTTTGTACGTTAGAGCAGGGAATTTCGCTATTGTTTCGCCGCCCAACAACTCACAACTTACAGCGAAACTATGGCGGTTTCGCCCTCTGGGTTTCGCAGCGGAGGCGTGCTACAGGCATTAAGGTGTTTTGAAATCAGTGGCGCCCAGTAGGGCCAGGGCCAGCCGGGGCTGCGGGTTGTTCGAAAGAGATACCGCGGCCTTGGTATATAAAAGGCCTAGGACGGAACATGACGATTTTAGTCAGTAAGAGTCTGACACTCCCTCACCGCTGCTAACCCACAGCGGGAGGGGTCATTTGATGATTTTACGTAGCTAAAAAAAAAAGGTGTTTTGAAACATGATGCATGGAGAGTTTTTGGCCAAACTTAAAGGCCAAACTCTAAGGGTTGCTGGAGTACACTTAGAAAAACATTGTTTTTCGCATGGTCAGTTCTATGTAGCGTGTTCCCGGGTTTCCAGTGCCCAAAATCTGCATGTTTTTGCTCCACAAGGGAAAACGTATAATATAGTGTACCATTCAGTTTTGGTTTAACAACTAATCGTATCCAGCGTTACATCGCGCTTCTTAGATTTTTCCGTGGGAATGAGAAGTTTTCTTATAGTTGAGATTTATACCGCAATATAACCGAATTCCACGCGGGCGAAGCCGCGGGCGGAAAGCTAGTTTAATTATAACAATAAGATTTAACAACCCAGATTTTAATTCAAATATTGTTGGCATACGATGAGTAGGTCACATTAAATACGAATGCTTCCTCCATTCAAAACGATCATAAATACAACTAAACCAGCAATTTCGAACATAAAATCGGATCAGAAAATCTTCGAACAAGAGCCATAGACATTCCTTCGACTGCAAAATATCTCCGCGGATTTAAAATTGGAACGGAGCGAAATAATGCCTTTTATGTGTTTCTGCAGTTCGCGCCCGCGGCCATCTTGGAAAATAGATGTAATTCCGTATTGAGGAGTCAAGTTGTGAGAATGCTGATTTGATTCTGCGAAAAGAGATAGTAAGACAGCTGAAATAAAAATAAATGGGGAACAACAGTATTTAAATTCATAAAATGTCCTTATTTACAAAGTACAGCAACAGTACTTGGTAACAAACGTATCGACGCCGACAGTCGGACAGTGGACCAGTCTAAGTAATATAGTCCCGTAGTTCCCTATAGATACAGAACCTACTATTTTCGCCATCTACATACGTTCCCCGAACCAAAATTAAAAAATCTAAATCAAACCTCCCAATGATTTACGACTCCCAAAATTCAACCCGTTCACTGCTCATATCAACGTCACTAACATTTGTCGCTCCAACTCGGACACATAAAACTGTATTGATACTTTACGATCGAACCTAAACTACGTCATACGGCGGTTGAGGGTTTGTTTACTTGTTTACTTTGTAGACTATTTGTAGTAAACTTAATGTAGGAATAGGGTTAGTTTGTGGGTTTTCATTTTATTGTTAAAGTTTATGTAGGAAATTAGGAACAATTATTTTATTAGAGTACTTAAACTGTTGCGGCAATACGGGGCTCGTTGATTATGGAAAACCATCACTCACAGTCAATTTCAAAGTCTATTTATTACGTACATAGGTATCTCATATAGCTTTGTCGAATTATGACAAGCTAGAAGACTAATTACAAGGTCTCAAAGAATCGAAAAAGCGTAGAGCATTTTTAGTCGCATGTGCAAAAATTAACAAAATCTATGAAACCAAAAACCTATAATCAAGTAAGAAAGATATCTTAAAATCTTTTCTTTGAAGTGTTGATCGTATCTCTTCATTACAAGTTGACGTGACAACTTAATCAGTGTAGAACATTTACACAACCGACTGAGGTTAGGTCACCCCTCTGATTGATGGAGTCAGTATTGAATTATGACCTCTGCACAACGAGCCTCAGAGGTCAGTATTTTCGACCTCTGCATTTGGACGTTGACCACAGTCCACCACGACTGTGTAAATTGTTAAGGCGAGATTCTACCAGTATGTAGCACTGTGTCACACACAAATGTTTCCTATAGTCTACGCGCTTTAGTAAACAGGTATAATAGATCGTAACTTTTGTGCTCAAAAATATGCTAGCAGTGGACTCGCGGCATACTATGCTGTTTACGAACAATCAAATTTGCGCAACCATTTTGGTAGACTCATCATCCTCCGAGCCTTTTCCCAATCATGTTGGGGTCGGCTTCCAGTCTAACCGGATTCAGCTGAGTACCAGTGCTTTACAAGAAGCGACTGCCTATCTGACCTCCTCAACCCAGATACCCGGGCAACCCGATACCCCTTGGTTAGACTGGTGTCAGACTTACTGGCTTACGTTAAACTGTAGGTCCCGGCTGTCATTGAACATCCTGGGCAGTCGTTACGGGTAGTCATTTTGGTAGACTGATATAATTTAATGTATAAAACTTGATATTATTAAGTTAAGGCGTTTTATGTTATCATGTCACAACGAATTGTACGTGATAATTTCTATCTTTAAAACTATTCTAAAGTCAAACACTACAGCAAAAGCTACTAACTAAAATCTTTAGTTAAAATATCTTAAAACTATTACTACGAAGCTACCAACTAACGGGTGCTTCTTTTTACACTGCTCACAAATAAAACAAGGAACAAATAAAATAAAAAACCTACCCCAGCTATCAATTACACTCCTACGTGCCAGTATTATCTATCTACGTGCCTATCACGGAGGAAGAAAAGATGAGCGGAGATGTCATAAGGAAGGTAGCTCAAGTAACGAACGGTAGGCGTGACTAAAACGATCCTCCTGACATCATCTCCATCATCTGACGAGCCTTTTCTCGACTATGTTGGTGTCAGCTTGAAGTTTAACCGAATGCAGCTGAGTCCCAGTTTTTTACAAGGAGCGACTGACCTGCTCAACTATCTGACCTGCTCAAGCACTTACCTCGGTAATTAAGTAGGGTAAGCTGGTGGTTGGTGATATAGTTTTTTTTTAATGATCGGGTTCCAAAGAAGGCGTATGTGATCGGAGCTAGTAACGTTCCTCATCCCCTGAACACACGCATTTTTGCGCGCAACAAAGGTACGAAGTTGTGCGTTTTGTTCTACATGGTTCCCATACACTGATGACGTCATAATTCCAGGTCATTGCACACTATTCCAATTTATTACTAAATAGCCACGGTCTACTGTTTAGATCCCCTATAAATCTGAATTATGTGCAACGCAGGAATTTAATCCTGTGCTGCAGTGAATTTGGGAAATCAGGGAGATATTGCTTATTGAGTTTCCTTTGTATGTACAAACATGTATTGACTGTCCAATTTTCTAGCTGGAGGAACTCCTAAATAAATATGATTTTTATGGTGACCTAGCACTGTCATGTACCTAAGCTTATGATCCCGAAGTTCGAAGGGTTAAGCGATACCTATGCTTTTTAGCCATGTCTGAAAGAACACCGGTGGCTTACGTGATATTTATGCACAGTTGGACATTTGTTGCCCTAAAATTACTTAATGGTGATGTTTGAAAATTATGGTGTTTTAAAGTAACATAGTACAGGATCCCGCTAATAAATAAAACTACCTCAAGTGTAAGAAACTCCAGTCAGCAGAAAAAATACTCCCTAAATTGTGGCTCCAAAAGCCAACAAGCATGGATTTTTCATTTATCAATGTCCCAGACATAAAGCAATAATCAAATAACCGTATATTTCACCTTCCAAGATACACCGTAAACATTTACTGAGAAAATAAGGCAATGCACTGGAATGTCAACCTTATAATTGAGCTCATAAAGTTTCTTTTGAATTGGGGGTCGTTTGGGGAGTTTTTATGTGTCCCGGAGTGCCTTTGAATGGCCTCGTCGCATCTAGAGCTCTTCACAGCATCAAGTAGTGACGACTGACCCGCATTAAATTCGGGCTTACAATCTAAACAGCTTGTGGTTATATTTCTACAGACTATTCAGGTCCAAAGCTGCACCTGTGTGTTCCTGAATAAACGTGACTCGGTTTGTATGTTACTGAAATGTTACCAAAACAGTGGTGCGTGAAACTGTTCAGCGCTTTAAACTGAAATTTTACAAATGAACAAATATTTTAAAATGGTACTTTATTTAGGATTGAGTGACTATGAACTTCTATGGGTTTAAAAATAAACTTTGATTTGATTTTTGAAGTAATAATTTAATCCGAAAATACGGTTGCGTAGGCAACTACTTTAATTGAAACTGTACAAAACAGAATATTTATAGGAAGGTATTTGGAAATCAAAATTTTATACGTAAACAGAAGTTCAGAGAAATGTCGATAAATAAATTAATTTTAAGTCCATTTATTTATTCACGAAATACGGGTAAATTCAATCTACGGTTTACCGAGAAAAATTATACCTATTGACTTTCGGAAAAAAACATTACTATGAAATAAGTACTGTATTTTTTTCCTCCACGATAGTTTTATCTTTCTATCATCTCGCTTAAGATAAGAAAAGCGTTGCGCATCTGTGAAACGTCAGTAAATGAGTTCGGTAAATAAGAATTTCCTTTAGTATTTACATTTGTTTACTAAATAATTCAACAAACAGTTTGATATCTGTGCGTATATTTATACCCTTATCGTTTATAAAAGGGTCGACCGTAAAGTCCAGTGGGACGTCCAATGATAAACATTATCATATATCCTGTGAATATGAACCAAAAGTACATATATTATATCAAACAGACGTCAAACAGTTTTGTTCCTGAATTCAGAGATATGTTTATTGAATTTGTGTTTAGAGTTACTTGTAACTCGAACCGGGAAACATTTTGCATGCATAATACGAAAAGTTATGCGAAATTAAATTGCAGTTCGCCATTGAGTTTTGCGTGAATTATAGAAAGGTTTTATTATGTCTATATGGAATTATTGTTGAAAGGAAAAGTCAGAAATAATAGTAACTTCTATAGTGAAAGTAATAATAGTAGACACAAAATATTAGAAGAAGTGTTTGACTTCTTAGTTTAGCAGACACAATGTCATAGCTACTCAGGCTTTGGATACAATGCATTTTTTGTATTTTCCAATAGCATATCAAGGGGCATTGAATATCTGATGAATGCGAGTTCTTTTACGTTCGTTGTTCTGTTTATCCTTTCAAGAAAAATACATCTTCATAATATTGTATTCTTGCACAAAAATTTGCATTGTACGGACCCGTACCCAATGTTTGAACACGTTTTACAAGGTTTTTGAACTGAAATCCTGTTTGATTTACAAACTGCTTCAGTCCATTATTTATTAGGTATACAAAGACGAGAGAAAATATATTCGTTCTGAACGAAACAGCATTTTGTGAAGCTTTGTCCCTTTACATCGTATTGAGATCTGAATTTGATTTGTGTAAATTAGGGATCAATACATAAAATAAATTACGATCGTTTTCACATGTATTTTAGAACACCGATTCCGATTGGGGCTTAGAAATAAGACTGACATTTCTTATCACCAGTTCTCAATATTTATGCAAATTAATATCTCTATTTTACCCTGTGAATATTTTCGAACAAGCCTGAAATTCATACCCCATTTTTGAAAATTCCCAAATCCTGATTCGATATTGAGAAAAAATTTGCAGAAATTCCGTTCATCGTGCTTTAAGCCTGATCGGTACTGATAACGAATCTGAAACGTGTAACGCTTAGTCACATTTCTTTTTCAGTCGGCACGAAGGTCGTCTATGAATAGCGAGGCAGTATCATGCGTCACACATGTATGCAATTATCGTCACTACTGCAAACTCTTTCAATGCACTCTCTAACTAGACTACTGGGAAAATGAGTGAGTTTCAAAATCAAATTAGTATGACTTTTTCTAATGTAGATGTGAATGATAACGTTGAAAGTTGTTTCCACAGTATTGGCTATTCACTGCGGTTCCACTTACGTCTCGAGGGTACCTTCCTGTAATCGGATAAAAACCCTACGTCTTTTCTCTGACTTTGGACTATTTAATTAGTGTACCAAACATTTTAATTGGTTCTGTAGTTTTTGCGTGGAAGCCGAACAATCAGAGTTATTATCATATTTATAAAATTATAAGGTTTAGTTCCAAGACATATTTTATTATAAAACACAGTGAATGTCTAGAATAGTCGTCGAAGGAGCGTTGGAAAATTATTTCGTTCTCAAATGTTCGTGAAGTTGTGTGGCAAAAAGGACAAATAAGAAAAATATTTGTTTTTAATATACGTCCCAGAACGAATGGAAACTTTCCCTGAAAAGTTTACGACTTTTATTTTGTACTTTGTATCTTATTTGGAACACTATCAAACTTTTATAGTGTAGGTGTGCTGTCATGATGGATCTTCATTTGCAAATGAGCTTCTTTTATTACAGTTTTATACCAAACGTTAATTGAATTGAAGTTTTATTTTCAGGTGAAAAACAAAGCAATAAATGACGAATTTTGTTTATTAATCTTTGGACTTTGATGGAAAGCGGAATTAAAATAGTAACTATTTTAATTGATGGAATATTATATTCCTCTTTAGATTGGTAATGGGTACCTATTTCTGGTCTAGAGAAGGGGTATCGGATTGCCTAGGTAATTGAGTTGAGTAGGCAGTCGAATACAGCGATCGTTGTACATTATATACACTGATATTCAACTACATCTTACACACTGGAAGCCAGTTCTAACATCGTTGGGGACACAGATATTAAAGAAATAATAATGTTGAATGGTACTTCAAATTAAAAATTGTCATCAATAAAAGGAACGACAACTCCAAAGTCAATGACCGGTAACAAAATAAAGCACCAATTATAAAAGGGCCGTCAAACCCTAATACACTTCCGAATCCAATTAATTGGGAATTTAATTAAAATGGAATATATTGGCTCATTTCCTCACTTAAACGAGTCGGTCCTGAATGCTTTTAACCAATCGTTGGAGGCCATTAACGTGTCACTGTTGGCAAATTCCGTGGACATATGGACGGACGGACATGGGTTTTTAATCCGTGTTATAATCCTACTGATACCTATATTAACCGCGAAACTTTGTATGTTTGGATGTTTGTTACTCTTTCACGCAAAAATAACTATGTGGATTTTGTTGAAACTTAGCAATAATATGTGTACCTAGCTTATAATAATATATCACAATAAAATGTTAGCTATTTTTATCAAAGTTTGGGAAGGCGGAAACTGCTGGAATTACATCAAAAACTACCACCAGTGATTATTCCTTCTCGTATATTAATTTTATAGGTATCTTAAAAATTTACAGCGATATACAAAAAAGATCCTTGCAATCAAATATTCCATTTCCCCAGAAGTCAATTGGTTTTATTTTAGTTAAAAGAAGTGTCGTGTATATTATAGTACGTGCTCTTTTGTCTGAGCAAAAATGAATATTTTTTATACGTACTGCAAAGGACAATTTTTTTCTTAACATTTAATTTGAATACCTATCTCTGTCGACTGTGTCGTCCTTTGATGTTTCAGAATATACTTCATTAAATATTAAAAATAATTCTAAGTAAGTATCTAGCTATTATATATATCAAAATAATTTAAATATCTTGAATATATTTACATCGTTTTGTGAAAATGATATCTTTACTAGATTTATGGAAATGTTTGAACATTATAATTGACTTAGGACTTAAATTATTTTATCTATGAACCTATTTTATTCTTTCAGATTTTCAGACACTATAAACATGGGTTAAGATTTTTCAACGACTATAGTTTGACTTTTTCTTTTTTGGTGTAAAAATACCACTCCAACGTCCATCAGAGAGACTTTATAACCCTTTAGATGTCCCAATGCTTGAACAGACATTTGTATTGAGCTTCTTTTGGACCCGAATCTGTTAGTTGACGTTAGACTGAATAACAGTCTAAGTCCTACGGCATTGTGACACAGTCGACGCTAAATGTTTTAGTTTGAAATGTTAGATGCGTTTAAATCAGAATTTTGTTAGTTTTCATCAATAGAATTCAAAACCCCAGCCATTACTGACGGTTCAGTAACCTCATAGACATTACGGAACTTTGTGCGGCACAAGTTTACATAATATTACCTAAACACCCATAGTTCCAAGCTCGTCCCATAGGAAATACTTCCCACATGCAGATAAAAAGTATTATAAAACCTTCCTCGATAAATAGACTATGTAATTCTGATTACATATTTTAGTAGTTCCCGACGTTAGCCGTTTAGCTTTGTGATAACACTATAATAATGATTTGATGCGAAATTAATTATATTATCAAAGACACAACATTCAATCACTCGGATATATAATACCGATTTAAGCCGCACAAATACCTGGCATCTACAGGAAATCAAAGCCACAACCGCAATTGTAACAACGAAGGTATTCGAACATACAAATACCGCCCAAATTATGACAAACAATGGAGAGGAATTTCCCGAATCGAACTGTCCACGTCTGTACCATTATGGGGGAAAGGTACCCTCAGTTATTGGTCCCTAGGGGGCGCTATTGTACAACTGATTATCTATCAGTATGTTTGTTAGGAGATTTTGTTTGTTTGTAACGATTGCATGGTACAGACGTTAGCAGGTCAACGATCGAATATTAATCTTCCCCTATTGTGATAAGGTTGAAAATCGATTGAAGAAATTTGACAGCTTGAGGTAGGTTGATGTGCTGGCAACAGCTGTCAACTTTCGGACTATAGGTGAGTTAACAGTAAAGGAAAGAGATATAAAGCCCAAGGTTTTTGTGGAATAAGGATGTTTTTATGAGGGTGCGTGCTGTAGTTCCATTAGGCACCGGATGACCAGTGAACATACAGTGAAATAGTGATTTAGCCAGTAATGTGTTCATCTAAAACTACTCGTACTAGAGTATAAAGCTGGAGAGTTTGTTAATTTGCTTGTTTGGAATCTCTGATCTTTAGAACTGGCCGGTTGGGCTCGTAAAAAATATGTTTCCAGCTAAGCAGTCCAATTATTAAAGATGGCAATAAGACTACATAGTTACTTTAAAGTTGTTATGAGTATCAAAATGAGCAACTACCTAAAGAAGTAAAACCGCAAACTATTACTTGTATCACAGAATAGTGTCAGTTCAGCAGGTGACGGTTTATTAGTCTTTAGAGAAACGCGTGACTTCTTTGTTCAGTAGATTTAGTTAGCTAGTTCTGAGAAACTGAGCTAGCAACTATTCACAATGTCTTATAATAAACTTACTATAGGTAACGTGGAGATGAATTCAGTGGAATGAAGAAATTATATGTTTTGTGTGTATGTTGTATTTTTCATGTTAGTTACATACATAATTACCTGCATTTTAGAATACCTATAAGAGCATATTCAACCGACTTCCCAAAAGGAGGAGGTTCCAAATTCTGATGATGCTTTTATCGTACTCTTATTATAGGAAAGTAAATAAATTTTTGCGTGTTCTTAAAAAAATATTCTAATTTAGATACTGCATTTTATAATTTCGTTGGAGGCCTAATTTAATCACACCAACCAATATTTTTCTTCAATTTATTCTCAGAACAAATCTTTCTGAAAAATAAAGAAGGAATAATCCTATAAACTTATGGTAAGTGTCCTAGATTTTCAGTAGTAAAAGGTCGCACGATGTAAAAGTTGCGATGAAATGGCAGGTGAGAGTTTTCAACTTTGCTCCCGGGGATACACAGTTTATGCAGCAAACGAAGTGGCTTTGGAGATTCAAAACTTTCTATTAGATACCGTGAAAGTAAAAATATATGCACCTTAGCGCATAAATATGTTGGTTTTGCGATTTAAATATCAGTTCGTATCGCAGTTTGTTATGTCATAATGTATTTTGCCCTAGCTACCGTATTAGGTATATAATTATATAAAGAGTGACAAATGAATAAACAAAATATCACTGATGTGTGTTAAATAGTGAAAAATTGTAAAGTTGCAGAAATTCGTTCAATTGTTGATGAAATGTAAGAACTCCATAATTAAGCTTTTGCATTTAACCCTCTGCATGTCCTTATGTAGTCTTCTGTTAATGGCTAATTGTGTACACAATAATTATTTAATATTAATCCAAGTTACGTGATGAGTCCCAAAATAAAAACATTCCATAATTTATTGCGATGCGTAAAGAACGCTTAAAATTTCATCATGAATGGAATGCTACAAAATTCTGCACATTGAAAATTCCACACGATCCATTCAATAACATCCGATTTCATTCATGTAAACATTAGTAGGTATAAGAGCTCCTCACACTAAAAACTTTTAGTCGGCTGATATTTTGTATGGGCTCGAAATCAGTATTAAGATGAATGGTAGTACGCACATTACAAATACCAGGTACATATTTAGCTGCGGCGATCGACTGAAAACTTTGATTGGAATCAAGATTTTCTTTTGATTTTTTTTTGCCAACAAACAGGTCAACTATTGGCCGACTATTTAGACTGTAGTTTGCGTGTAAGCTAAGAGTTTACTTTCCGAAACATTTCATTGACGCTTCCATTAATATCTGTGCGATTCCAAACAATATCGATTTAAACTTTTGCAAATAGACGTCAGTTAGTTTAGTAAGTGTATTTTTCCATTCTGTCTACATTGAGTAATCTATTATTTTTGCGTCTCCATTAATATATCCGACTCAACCTTGAGAAATAGTGGTCATTTCAAAGATATTTAGTTCTTACAATTGTGGACCAAAAACTAGAATTTTGCGTACTTTATCCTTCATCACAAAAAGTAGGAATATTTAAAAATAGAACATATTTTTTAGGATCCGTACCCAAAGGCTAAAACGGAACCCTATTGTTTTCGCTCCTCTGTTCGTCCGTCCGGCCGTCCGTCCGTCTGCCACCAGGCTGTATCTCATGAACCGTGATAGTTATAGTTATCGGCATGGATATTGAGCCCTGACCTTCACCTGCGCAGAAGCGATTTATTGTTTTATTGCCTGTACAGTGCGCAAAGCGATCCCCACTCTTCCGCCGAGAGCTTAATATCCGTGCCGATAACTATAGAGTTGAAATTTTCACAGAAGATGTATTTCTGTTGCCAGTATAACAACAAATACTGAAAACTAGAATATAATTAATATTTTGGGATGCTCTCATATAACAAACCTAAATGTTTTGATCATTTTCTAATTAATGGTACGGAACCATCGTGTGCGATTCCGACTCGCACTTGGCCGGTTTGTCCCACATAAGCCTCTTCACTATTTTATGAAATGGAGTTATGAAGGAAGCTGTGGAGTTCCTCGATCGGATTACTTAGGTTTTCATGAAAAAATAAAACTTGTGAACTGTGTTTTTGGGGAAAAAAATTACTAGAGTTTTGATTTAGTATGCCAGACGTGACACCTATCATAACTTTGTACTTTACGACATAACACCTCAAAAGCTCGAGATCGATGATCAATGCTTGGGTTTATCGATATCGATCAAGGTTAAGACTGTGCTTATAGAGGGATGATCGGTTATTAAAGCAAAAAGATGTCCCGAATTTTTTTAGTATTTTCTTTCTATTATTTGTAGAGCCACAAGATAAATGCTTTGCTTAGTTTGTGGCTCCATGGCATTATATCATAATGTAAAGTCACATTCAAGTCTTTAATTTGTTAAGGTCTTTGTCAGTCGTTACAAGAATTACCTACGAGGTAAGAATTAGGTATAATATATACTAAGTTACGCAGGTCATGATTTCTGGTATATTCTCGGCCTTGATAAAGATACGTATTAATTATTCAGATCTCACGTTCCATAAACGTATATTTTCTCTAATATCAAGCCAGACTAGACTATTCCATAAATTTCGTTGAAATAACCATCAAGTTTCGTACTAAGGGACACTTTACAAGCCTCTTAGTGGAATGGATTCGAGTGAAGGAACAAAATGAGGCCTATTATACTCCATTATACGATATAAGTGAGAGGTATATAAGAGAGTCCAACTGACCAATCACACTGTTTTTTGGACCTTAAGATCAATTTTTTTTATCTCGAATTCGTTATCTAAGGCTTGTTCTTATCAGAAACGTATTTGAGAACTAGGTTTTGGAGTGTGCAGGAATGAAGGAATACTTGTAGTACACAAACTAACAAGTTTCATTTATCGTCAAAGTTTATTAACATGTGTATGGTGTCTTAAAAAATATCTCTAAAAAAAACATTGTAGCTTTGCTGAAAAACAAGCCTGTAATGTCAAGTGCACTGTTGACTTCAACGAACCAAACGCTTTTGACTTTTTCAACTTTATTTTTGGTTATTTTAGTAGTTTTTTTATTAACTTTGTTATTTTATTTCGTTAATTTTTTTTTTCTGTTTGTCATCAAAGTGAATGCTTTGCAGGTATATTCGCAAATTTTTCAACAATCTTGATCATTTCGGACTTTTTATCCATTTTATTGTAAATTTTTATTCTTTTTATTTAATTGAAAGGTTTTCTTTCATCGAATGGTAAGTCATGATATATTTATTTTATTTCTTCAACTCTGTCTACAATACAATACACACTATATCAAAAGTAATTATTTTAGCTTCTAGGAAAAAGAAATCTCTGCAGAATGACTACGCAACTTGTCAGACAGAATCTGAATACAAGAAATAAACTTTTCACAATAGCTAGAATCAATCACTGGCTCTAAGCATCTGTATCGCCGACTCATTCAGGTTTTCAGGTCAAACTTTTCTTCGTAGTTAATTGGAAAAGTTTAATTGAAGTCGAGTTTAATTGTATGCGCGTGTGCTTAAAAATACCTATGTTGTTTTGAATTTGCATTTCCTATTAATTTTAAGATGTGGAGGAATGTAGAGAGATGTGAAGTTGGTAATTATACAAGCATCACTTAATAGGTGTCATAGTGTAACAGAATGTTGAAAAACAAAACAGTCCTAATTTGATTTAGGTTATAAAAGTTCATGTGGTATATTTCTTTTTCATATTTTGTACCTTCCTAACTGCTCAGCAGAGGTAACTACATACACTACGAATTGAACATGGAATTCATTACGACTCGAATTATTAATTTGTCGTTTGCAATTTTTGAACCGGCAATGCGAGACAAAATAGCTACTTTTCCACTACATCCACCGTGCTTTCGTCACTCGACAAGATTTACATTATTATGCGACTACACAAATAACATGTATTAAACAAATAATGACGTAATGAACTCATCGTGTCTTTAATTATACGTTTACGATCTCGTAAACCAGTCCATGAAGCGGTTTTTACAACAACATTTAGTGCAGTACATAAAAACAACCTGTATATAACTATTATTTCATTATGTACTGAGAATTAAGTCGTTACGTGTTATCTTGAGTTGGACCAGAAGTGAATCATTTCAGTCTATTTTCGCCTATGGCAAATGAGAATGATTGTGTTTTGTTTCCATGCAGGAGTTACAGCGTTTTATAAAAAAAAGTATGATTTGAAATAGGTTATTTAAATAATTAATACTTAGTTACTGTAATAAAAGGTGTATATCAAACCTTATTACATGCTGAAGAACTGACTTGTTATTTTTTTAAAATTAAGTCTTCGTAGATGAAGGTAGAATGTCATACACGCAAATTAAGACATACACGTAAGATCCAGCGTTTGCTGAAACATCAGCTCTAGCTCATAGCATTTATGTTGAAAAACAAAAACAAATACACAGTAAAAACCTCAAGCACAGCCAGCAGTAACAATATCAAGCCAAAAAGATAAAAAAATCACAGAACTTCGTGGATAGCTCGTCAGTACTAATTAAAACTACCAACATTTGGCTAGACCAACATTTGGCTAAACCAACATTTGGCTAGAGAAAAAGATCCAAAAAATCTCTCGGTAACAGAAAAAACTTTTTCATCTTCTGAAATACAGTACTAACTAACAATTCAGATATCAACAAGTAGTACCTATATGAAGATATTTTGGAGTTCCATAAACAGCTGCTGTAGATAATTAGATGAAAATTTAGAGGATAATCATGGAAAATGCGAAGAATGAATATGCTTGGTATCCTATGAAATTTACGCGACAACATACAATAAATGTATAAAACATTTATTATGTTGTCTTTTCAGTAAATTGAAAAACTAATAGTCTTTACTGTAGCATAGTTAAGTTGTAACTGATTTTCAAAATGACAGTATAGAATAGTCAAAATTATTTGTTTTGACGATACGGAACCAGTACAACCCAGAACTAGACCACTTTCCAGTTGTTTTTGAGCCCGATGTTACAGTCAGTTTCCAAACAGAAATATTAAAAATTGCTCCCAAACTCAGTCTGCCTATATTTGGGTTTTAAGCATTAAATACGGTTAGCAAAGCAAACGTTTGGTGCGACCTTGAACGACTTTGCCCACTTAAATTAAAACCGGGAAAGGTTCAAAGCATTAATGAAGGTATTTAAAATGTTTGCGGATTAAATTATTTGTAATTGGGAGTTATTAATTAGATTCACGCTGTTAAAATGTTTCAGTTTTTGTTTAATGTCGCTGATTGGGGTAAACAAAACGTCCAAGTTTTTGACTAGATAGACTAAACTAATTAATTATTATCATCTATATTCTTGTGGAATCAGACAGCATTTTATCAAACACAAGCATTTGGACATAAATGCATTGTCTATTCCCTAGTCATACCGTCAGTTGCACAAAGCTCCGTTAAAGTTAAAGCTTCTTTAAATCTATTGCTGACTCTTTATTTGTCAACAAGATAAAAAGTGTCAGCAATAGATTTAATGAAGCTTTATTTTTAATGGAGCTTTGTTCAACTGACGGATAGTCCTTTGGGACCGACATTAACATACATTGTCGGAACTCTTAAAACCCACAAAGCACGATGTGGGATTTGAACACGAGCCCTCTTGCATAGCAGCTACGTTTTACGACCACTAGACCGAGGCTGTGGTCTGATGTTAGGGATTACAAAGAAACACGTGCCCGATACAATGCAACTGTTACCACGCGCCTACGCTTGTTTTCAACTAAAACAACAGTGTTCAATACTTTATTTGCAATCGCTTTGAAACATTCCTTTTCAGTCTGTTACATTACACGTGTTTACATTTATATACAGCTGTAATAGAAAAGTAGAGTGGTCCATTGTAAGCAAGCCTGTTGTTCTGTCTCCACGCAAAACAAATCGTTTATTTTGCAAAGAACATGGTTATAAAATAGGATGTAAACATTTTAAATAGGAAGTTCAATATATTCTCAGCACAGAAGTGCAAATATTAGAAAAAGGCAAAACTTTTAGAGTTTGTGACGTAAGGAATATACCTGAATCGATTATGAAAATTCGTTTAAAAATACGAAGCTAGGCATAGGCTTTTATTTTTATCCGTATAGTTCTCTCAGGAAGCGGAACTCGTGAAACAGCAAGGAAGAAAAAAAGGAGATATAAAAAAAAAAAACTTCTGAAATTCAGCAGCAATTTTATTTTTTCCTCATTTCTCCTTAATTTAAACTTTTCTCTCCACGTATACTGATATAAAGCTATCCTATTGATCGGGCCCCTATCTTCACTTTAGCATCGAGTTCTTTGTGCTGAAGCCAGCGAGTGTAAACTGAACATCCCACTTAGATAGCGCTCCAACTACTTCGAGTAGTATTTTACACGGACCAGGTAACTGCATCCTATAGAGAAGTCGTTACTTCGTGTGGGAGATTAATGCGGTTTCTTTAGACAAGAAACCGTTTTGTACTGAATACAGCTAGTAGTATCTTGACATATATTTGGATCTATAGTACATTTTTGACTGCCTCGTTCTAGTCGCCGTTCTGGGCCGAAATCGTTTTGTGGGTTTTCTTAAACTTTCACAAAGCAGCCCGTAGTCTGGAAGTTGGTGATTGAGTCACCCGTGCATCGGAGCGCACGTAAATGTCGGTCTTGCGCCTGATCTCTTTCCAAATGCTTGTGCACTATAATATGGCCTGCGCAGCTGGCTGATCTCCTTAAATAGAAACAGCCGCCGTGGCCGAAATCGGCCGTGGACGCCATCGTCATCACATTTACGAGAAGTGTGGATACCAAGAAGCATATTTTTGAAGGCGTACTTTCATGAAAGCATAAAAAATCAATTCCTCATTTATAATATTAATCTATCCTATATTTCATGTCCTAAGGAGTGAGATTAATGTTGTTAATTGATCTAGAATCAATAAACTCCGGGTTAATGAGGATTCCCTAATTAAAAGATAATAAGATCTCCCGGAGCGCCTCGAGGGTTGGAACCCTCTGAAAGGGATCCACGAGATCAGGGACCATAATATAAATAAAATGCCTGGGTACTTCTGTAATCAAAGTACGCGATTTTTCAATTGAATGTACCTACCTATATAATTTCAGCACATAATAGACTATTTACGTTTCAGTGGAAAAACTATCTAATCGAACAGTTACCTTGTACTTACGCTACTAGTATGGGTATAATTCCAAAAAAAAAAAATTACGCACACAGATTTTCGTTAAGAATGCAAAAATTCATATTATGTTTAGTATTTTAACGGGTAAAAATATAAAAAATAACGAGCTGTTCTCGCGGTTTCACCCACGTCCCGTGGAAACTACTTTCCATAGCCAAATAAAACAAAGCTTGTGTCTCCAGTTTCAGGACTTTCAGAGCTTTTGCGGTACAAAATATATAATGGTATTTTTTCCTCTATATGATATCATTTGTAAGTATTGAGGTACAGATTTCTTTAATCTGAGAAACTAGAACTTTCTTAAAGAATTTCGTGCTAAGCGGAGTCCTCATAATATTATTTTTTATGATTTTTCCACCACCTTGGTCGTGTCGAAATAATTTGTCTTCTTCATCATTAAAAAGTTTTTTCGTGACTCAATCAAAAGTCGCGATCTTTTTACGATACAAGTTTTAGTCTAGAAATTTTTAAGAGAGATATTGATATTATAGATGAGTCTTTTTTATGTCACTAGTCAATAAAGAAGTTTCAGTTTCTTTTGATAAAATAGATTTTTAGTAAATAATAAACAATCTATGAATTATGACGAAGAATAAGTTTTTTATCTAGAAGATAAGCGAGATAGAATCATATTTACTTCTAAGTAAAGCCAAATTCTAAAGAATTCTTAGTAACGATATTATTAATTTATAGAATACTTTAAATTATTTTTCTACATTGACATTGGAATATTTATTAGTTTCCAAGGATATTTGTCGAAAGATTTATATGTTTACTTCGTATAATTAAGAATTATTGTTTTTTTACTAGCCATTATGTACAACACATAAAAAAAACGATTTATAAAGACAAAACCTAAACGTGAAAAGATTTAATCACTACGCTTACCAGTCTGATTAATGATCGTATTTTATTTTTATTACCAGACAGACTGTTACCAATTGTTCTGACGTAATCCTTACATTAGACTGCTTTTATACTAGCGGATTTATCGCACCGATTTTACTTGTGGCACCAATATGTGCGTACAGGCTTTGTCACATGAGCAACAAAGAATTGTTAACAAATGATTAGTGCTATGATGCTTGGAATCACAGCTAAATCTGCTAGTGTGAAAGAGCTGTACCAAGAACCACAAACATTTGAGTAGCTTAGTTACCACCAATCAGAGATATCTAAATCTCTTAGGGATCGAAGGCAAACCTCAAATCAATATTATAATTAGCTTAAGATATCCATGTTAAAGGGATCCTACCGCTAAGGCTTAAGCTGAAGCTTAGTGTTCGCTAGTATTTGTGCTTGTTCAATAAATAGTTTGCAATATCTGAATGTACTGTGGGGATATTTTATAAATGGTGGAAGAGTAGGACAAAGTGGAAGCTAATGCATTAATGTTATAAGGGATTCTGAAAAATTGTTTCAGTTTAGCAGTTGGTAAATCTCTTGCTGAGTATAAGAATTATGTTGGTTCAGTTCTGTCTTTTGATTTATTAGTATTGTAGTATTGTATTATAGTTTCTGTGGCAGCGTGAACATAGTATAGCTATATTTATATACTTACAGGTCCCATAAGCAAATCTCATAACAAACGTGTACAATAATGCCATATATTGTGTAATTGATTACTTCCCCATGCCCCGGTAACCGTGATTTCATTACCAGCAGCTTTCATTACCATCCGCGACTGAATTTACATATCCTGTTATTCGCGAATCCGGCAGTAATTTCATATTATTTATGACAGCATTTCCCCTCAATATCCTATGGAAAATAATTGTGTTCAAAACTGTAAAGTGCCAATTTATGTAAAACAGAAGGTTCCAATTTATTGGGTGCGGGTTATTGCGACGGCGAATACTCCCGAAGTAAGCGTTTAATTTTATGTTATTCCGCCTACTGATTTCCCGAAACAAAAATGTACCGAACCAACCCTTTTAGTAAACTGCTTATTTTGTTACCACGTAAACAGATATTATCCCTATACTTGAAATTCGCTAAATTACAATCCATTACGTGTTTTGAATCCTATACACTCGTTTTCCGGTACAGATGGCAAAATACCTATTGGTATTTTTTTATTCAACAAACCATGTTTGCGGAAATAGATTATTTGAATGTAAATGGGATTATGTGGGAACAAGGAAGACATCATAATTCTGAATATTTTAATCCAATCATCTAAATGAAAAGCGAGACACCTATTGAATATAATATTTGTAGGAATTAATCTGTAAGTACCCAAACACAATGCTTTAATTCCCAGGGAGATAGGTAAAACTGCCTAATAAATAAGCATACTCGTACAGTCACATTGAAATAATATAAACCGTCATTAAACAATTTAAAGTCAGAGCAATTTAAAGTAAAGCTTTGTACATACGATTGAATTTACAACAAACCCATTATTGAATTCATAAGTAGATTTCACTGCTTCTGATATTAAAAAACGCTCTGCTTTTGATCAAGTCATCAACTCCCACTGATCAGAAAATAATACTCCTATCAAGTGCAAGTTAATACCGTTTACTGCAGAATTATGAGAGAATTGGGTTAATATACGATTATCCCGAAACGAGTTTTATAAGGCAGATAACTAAACAATATTTTGGCAAGAGTATACTTATATTGTTAATCAGAAAATAATGTTGAAATGAGATGGATTGGTTTAATTGGAACATTTTATTGGATTGATCTAGATTGTTATATTTATTGAAAATTCATTAGTAACGTTTATTGAAATAATGTAACTTTTGTTAACATAAGAGGTTATGAAGTTATTGTCTAGAAATGTGAAATAGGTACTTGCACCTACAGCACGTTGCAGGAAACTTAAAACCTAGAAATAAATTAAACTCAGTTTCAATAAAACAGCACAAAATAATTTTCTGAAAATAACCAACATCGCCGGAAGACGCTGGATGCAGGTCGCTTCCAACAGGTATCAGTGGAGATCTAAGGGGAGGCCTATGTTCAGCAGTGGACGTCCTATGGCTGAGACGATGATGATGATGAGGATGAACCAACATCGCCCAACATACTTATAAAATCAGTACAGTAAAATCTACCTTCTACATAGTCAAAGATGACCACGACGATACGAAAGTAATTTTATATACGCAGGGGTCGTAACCTCGACAGTCCGGTTCAAAATTCACATCGGAACAACCAAATCCAATATAATCCTATTTTATGGAGACCCTTTATAAAGTTTATTCGTTCAGTATTAGGACCAAAGCTCTTTGATGGGTGACGCGTGAACTCCAACATTATTAATTTTGGACTAGCTTTTTCTGTGGTTGGGTTGCACTCATATGTATACTCGGGGTACATATGCTTTGCTGTGTTCGTCTCTAAGTCTCTGTACTGAAAATCATCTCCATTGATTCAATAATTTGCCTTGAAAGTCAACAGACAAACGAAAAGCAAGCTGAAATAATAAATAAATAAGTAATATCTTTGCCGACGGGTCAATTTACTATAAATTGGGGTAAAATGCAGTTGATCAGATACACACACAAACCAACAAGCAAAGTTGTCTTCATCTGTATATTGTCAGCATAATATATATTAAGGACTTTTTCTACTTCTTTTTTTATTGTAAAATTTTAATTAAACGCTGGGCCTGTCAAAAACATTGGAGTCTGTTGTTGTTCCAACAATAAGTTGTTTTTGTTGTGTAGAACAAAGGTCAGTTGTGAGAAAAGTCAATGATAAGGGCGAATTAGTACGCGGCACAATTATTTAGCCGAGTGAATCCTTGATATGAAAGGGAAATAATAATAAGAAGGACAAGATAAAGAAATTGATTGAAAAATATTTGTTTAAGAAGTGTTAGACAAGAAATAACTGCTGCAGTTTTGACAACGTAATATGTAATGTACAGTCAACTGCAGGTCAGTGGTAACAGTTTTATAGGAAAATCGTACTTATTACTATTGAGTTAAGGTGCATGACAGTTACCACTGATGTGCAGGCTACTGTACCTATTATAAATGCCCTTAAAATGTTACTATAAAAATTCAGTTTATGTGCCTAAATAATTAAGGTCTGATTTTCTGAAATATATTTCGAGCTCTGAAATATACTTAGTAAATATCACTCTATAAAAAAATTCGTTACGAGGCAAACATTGATACTTTCCTTCATTAGTCCTCTTAGATTATTCCACACCAGTTAAAATTAATCAACCTATTTTAAGCTCAACACCGATTTTCCCATGAAACAATAACTTACAGTACTAATAATACCCATTAATTGCACCATTATCGTGATAGCAAACACAATGTTTATCACTTGCTAACTAACAATACTTAGGGTGCGTCTACACGGTGCAAGTAGCTTGCGCTTGTTGAGGCACATGCATTTTTAAAACGTGCGGGTCCAACTGCGTGCTCTTGTCACTTGTCACTTTTGCATGTTAATTTGCTCCAGCTACATGTACCGTGTAGACGCACCCTTGAAAAGGTGCGGATCTAGCGACTCGAGTATGTACCAAAGCAAAATACCCACCCGCGTGCTCTTGTCACTTGTCATTTGTTCCATCTACATGCACCGTGTAGAACTACCTTAACAACACTTATTACGCATTTGATTGGCGTAACTAGCACAACTATGTTGATACTGGCTCTAGGCACCTTGCATACTGCACGTATGAATGCGTTATAATGCATTTTAGACGTGTTTAACTGTCTCGTAAATAATTTTAGTGAGATTAATTGCGGTTTTGTGTGTGTTGTGTGAATGATTTAGATGTTGGTGATATTTTTGGCGGGTTTGTGTGTTATTTTAGGGCCAAAGTCTGCAATTGCTCACTACTTCCACAATATTTTTAGTTGTTATTGGGTCAAATTTGCAATTTTGAACAATAAGTACCAAATTGTCACAACGAGGTTTGTTTGGCCAAGATATTCTAAATTATTCTAGAGTAAGCAGTTAATTTTTGTCACATTTTATGACCAATTGTGTCATAAAAATATTGTTATAACGTCGTAAAACTGAAAACGTTATTTTCTAGGAAGAATATAAAAATGGCAGCAGCTTGTGTAAATAAAGAATAAATTAATTAAAATGCAACCCTATGCGTAATTTGTTTATTTATGAGGCAAGTCAAGTTTAGAAGGGTGAACTTTCCCAGAAATTCACGTCATAACATTTTTTTCTGTTCTAAATAATAAGGGTGATTTATCATTTCAGCAAGGTCAAAAGGGTGTTGAAATTTTTGGGATGTATTTTTTCTTTTGTTTTTTAACCCATTAGAGGTCAAACAAAAAGTACTTATATTATTCTGGAGTTTTCTTTATTTTCATATAGAATTGGGAACAGAAAAACACAAAATACAAGAAAAATGTGAAAATTCGTAGTTTTCATGAAATTACAGGGGTGTACTCAACTGAGTACAATGACCTCCTGTGTATAAAGATGTTCGAATAATAATTTTTCGACACAAAGTGTTTTTAGATACGTCATACTCTGCCAAAGAACTCTCGAATGACAAGTTACACGTCGTAGCTGTTTTTCTATTTTGACGGGATAGTGTTCAACTCCAACTTGATGAAGGCCATCGACTATTGATGCAGCATGGCGCGATTTTATTCGTTCGTTGTATCAGCCGAAAGAGGCCCACAGCTGGACAAAGGCCTCCCCTCACGTTTACCACATTGCTCGATCTTTAGCAACCCGCATCCAGTGCTTCCCGATGACCCTGGCCAGATCTTTCGTTCTTCTAGTCGAGGGCCTGCCCATGCTGCGCCTTCCATGTTGTGGTTTCCACTAAAGAACAGCCCCATCGGCCATCTGTTCTGCAAGCTACATGCCTTACCCATTACCACTTCAGCTTTGCAATTCTTCGGGCCAAGTCGGACTTTGGTTCTTCTGCGGATCTCCTCATTTCAATCTCGCAGAGAAACTCCTGGCATAGCCTCTCGTTGTTCTTTTTTGAGACTGAGACTTTGAGCTTCCTCTCGAGGCTCATAGTTTACCGGCGACTATTATTGGTTCACCTTGGCGAAAATGATATCGTGCGATATGACTGCGAAACTCCATAGAACTACTATTACTCCTTGCATAAAAAGGCCACGCATTAGCAAATGCCATGTACAGTACAGCAATTCTGTCCAGTGAGACAGACTGGTAGAGTTCATCCTCACGTCCCATATTGTTATTGTTTCTTTGGAATAGCCCGATATCGCTATGGCTACCTTCTCCTTCTTTATTCACACCACACCATTACACCATCTTTTGATTGTCCTCTGTGGTTCAATAGTGTCATAGTTGATTGCCATGGTATCCAGATGATATCAATAGTACCAGCTATGTCTCACGGTTGTCGATATGCTGCTGTATCCTTATTAGGACTCTCCTCTTCATCAGGCAATGCACGTGTACAAAACGGCTTCAATAACTTCTTCGAACCCCTTAGTAGCTTTTTATTCAGGAAAATGTTGCTTCTACACAGTAAGGAATTTGAAAAAATAATAGTTATTTTACTTACCTATGTTGTCATTGTACTCAATCGAGTACAGTCGTTTTTATATGAACCTAGTTTCATTTGAGGTACGAAATACTTATTATATTGTTATTTATATATTTTTTTGATATGTATTTTGAAATAATCTTACGAAAAAAACAACTAAAAAGTAGCAATAATAAAAAAAAAAACTAAAAATGACAACATACCTCAACAACATTTCGGAAGCACAACTTCAACTGGATTTTTTTGTGAAAAAAAATCACGCTACGCACATAATATTTTTCATATAGTAAAAGGGTGTTATAATCAAGTAAAATAACAAGGTTAACTACATTAACTTTACGAGATCTGTTATTTACACTTAGGAATATGACTGTACTCAATCGAGTACAGTGACTTCTAATGGGTTAATGACACTATTGACTGATGGTTTCGCGTTGTATAGTGTTTTTTTTTTATAACGGAAGTCATTGTGACCTTTTATTTATAACCATACGTTTTTACATTCAAATTTTTGCCGGAGAATGAACGCAAAAAACATATTAAACTATTTGTTTTTAAGCATCGAAATTAGGCAACAATTTATTCATGAAATATTTCAATTCGTGCCTTCATTTCGATGAAATTAACATAATCTGAATAACTTATATTATTAACATTTTAAACCCAATTCAATTACGATTACTCCACTGAACCGTTATAAGCAGGCGATTTGATTATTGAAATACTTTACAAATAAATGTAAAATTACGATGATTAAATTACATATACATATATGTTTTACTATAATTGTAACACTTATATCACTGTGAATTAAATTTAAAGTAACATATGAAGATTTCAAAGTAATATTTAGATTTATGGCTGGATGGCTCTTAATATGTATAAAACAAAATCTAATATTTTCCATACATTTTCCAAACTAGAAATCGAACCTAGCGATCAGTAATCTTCCTTGATGATTTAAAACAAGATTGTTATGTATAGTGTAGATCAATGATATTATAAATAAAAAGAGGGTGTAGATACAAAACAATCTTGTTTTAAATCATTAAAGTTTTTTCGTATTCTTAATATTCTTAATAATATTTTCTCTCGTAATGCGAGAAGGCTGTGATATTTATCGCTTCCAAAGAGGCTTGAGTCAAATACCTCTAAAAAGGTTTCACAGACTTTGAGGTATACAATACAGAAGTTTGGTGATTTTTGTGCGTTATCAGGGAAATACAGACTGTTGAGTTGCCGCAAAATATTTTAAAAGTTAAAATACCGCAAAGAGGATTGGGGGAAGTATTTCAAACTAGTGTCTACCCACGGTCTTGCTTGTGCTTTATGTAAATAAATTAACTTATTATCTTATCAGTCTATTTCTGTATGCTGTCGACTTAACTCTTATCCTCCTGTCCTTATCCCAATGTTTTCCGTCCATTGCTGACCTCATGTTAGGTGCCCAAAGAGTGGTTCTGTTTCCTGGTTTTTAGATTTTATCTGAAAAATAAATTATTTTTTCGTTTCAGTGCAGATTTTGAATCACAAGATTAATGTTTTGTTGGAATGTGCTCTATCTTCAAGGCGTTGACTTAACGCAGCAGTGCTCCAGCCTCAACAAATAAAAGATAAAGCAATAACATCACCTTTTTTATCAAAGCCTTACTTCGGAAATCAACAACTTTCTCCTTCTAATGTACCATGAAATGCGAATCTAAAAGCGATAATAAAAAAGGTACGAATCAAATTCAATTTTCGCACAATAAACAGAAAATCCATTTCGATAGAACAGTGGATTAAGTTATCTTTCCACGGATAAAAAGTAAATATAGGACGAACAATAAAAACGTAATCGCCAAGACCCTTTAAAAGCTATTTATCTTCAGCTTTGAGTAGAGCAAAATGGACGGATTTGTGAAAATAAATAAATAATTTAAATGACTGAAAGGTCAGTTTCGGGTACCTATAGGAATTAATGCCTAATAATAAATACGCTAGTTATAGCCGGTCTCTGACAACTTTTGCCTTTAAGTTCAAACTCAAAGAAGTTTATTCAAATCAGTACTTTTCGATCATCAAAATAAAAAAAAGCCCCCAAAACGTCCACTCACTAACTCTTCTTAAGCGTCTTTGCTCAGAAGAAGAAGCTGACTACTATCTAAAAGTTTAAGGGTTAATGTACAGATAAACCGCGAAAAAAAGTGCACTAATTGTTATCATAATATTACAGAGGTCCATAAATAAGTTAGTTTATCTTTACCAAAAGACCTACTTACCTATTTTCATAAAGAATATTTTAAAATTCTGAAGCTAAGTTCTGGTTTCTAGACAAGCTTTTAATAAAACGTCTAAGAAGTCATAATATCTGACTAAAGACTGGAGTAATTAGAAATAATAGCGGCAATTTACTTGGAAGCAAAAAGGGGCTGGAACGGAGAAGGATTCTAATATTGCTAGGAACACTGGATTGCAATATTATCAGGTCAGCTTTAAAGGTTTCATAACATAAAAGCTATGAATAGATTTACGTGATCCCTAGAATCATTTTGATGTGACAAAATAAATGCACGACTATTCTATACGTTATTTTCAGATGGTTCATGAACCTACATGCTTAAGGATGGGTTATGTGCATGTACACACTTGTAGTTATCTAAAAAATAACAATGTTTACAAATTAAGATATGCCTTTTAAGGTGACTGCTACGAGACCACTGTTAATAAACAACAGGTAATTGGGTTGTTTCATGAGTCGGTCCTCAAAATAGTAGTATAGTGTTTAACTTATAACTGTCTTGACAAAACTTAAATGATATGTACTTGCTCGGAAAGCCTACACAAATTACTGTTGAGTGAATTACTCAATTACTTTGCTATCTCAATTACGTAGTATAGTGTCCGTTGGTTTGAAAACACGCATTTTTTTCCGAGAAAAGACTAGAAAAACTCGGAAGATTTGTATGAACATTTCCCACTAATGGATTTGGGCGGAACAGATTGAAGCTCCATCATCATTGGCAGTAATGAGTCAAATTAATTGTGAGAGCAAATTCCTGGTCCGTTCGGAGGTCTGGGATAGTTACAGGAAATGTATACGGTATATAATGTCGGGGTATTTTGGAAGTTTCTCAGAAACCTAGCTAGTTGGCTCAGTAGACTGTACAGTACTGAAGGGACTGGGAAACTATTTTCTACTCAGTGAAACATCGCCACTAACTTTTTTCTCATTGGGCTCGATGGTAGACGAAAATGTATCAAGTTATATAATGCGATATTTTAAGAGTGCCCTTCACGAGCGCTAGTTCATTGATAGATGTGGCTTAAAAGCTTGTCATTATACCAGGCAAGCTGTAGAAGACAGCTAGCTCAAGTAATTAGCAGATGAAAGCAAGGGCCCGTCGTTGGGATGGGAATTGAGTATTGAGTACCTATACACCATGATTATTGCCAAAACTTAATATCTGGGTCTAAGGCATCTACTCTTACGCAAATGATGGCTTTTTAGGTTTAAATTGAACATAAATGTGGCTTTATTTTACTCGTTATCCTTATCTTATGCTTTTCTCATTGTGTAGCGATTGTAGAAGCTTGCTCTCTAAACTCAAAGAATTCTAAAGTCCCTGTGGCCAATTCCCGCTTAAGATAAGCTATTTTAAGACCAGATGCGGCTTAACATATCTGGTGGACCATTTATTATATAAGAGAAACGGATCTTTTTTTAAAATGATAAGAGGGAGAGGCAACTTTACGTACTAAGAAAAAGTTTCATATTATATTTTTTTATGTTTTTGTGTTTATTATTCAGTGACTTCATATAAACTAATGTTCTTAAATGCCTGCAGGCTTTAATATACCTAATATAACGTGATGGCATTCATGAGTTGTGACGATTTTGCAGCCTTTTCTTGTTTATGAATTTCAATGATTAATTGCGTAATTTTTCTCGGGTTAGGTATAACCTTTTTACATCGCTCCGCTCGGGCCGTAATTAATCAGTTTTAATGTTAATTTGGTTAAAATATAAAAATAGCTTTCAGCTGAAAATAAACTCTCAACGGCGGTGGTGGGAGGCTCAGGTTTTTAAAATGATACTTATATAATAATAGTGTTAATGTCTATTTATTTATAGTGGCAATCATTTTGTATAGCTTTATATAAGTCTACAAATAAAATGTTTATTACTAACTTGACTAAAACAGGCGTATCTGGAAATGACGTGTCCATAATGCATTGTTAAATTTTGTCCAATTAAAACATACTATGACAACTTTACAACAAGCTCCATTTTACCTAGAAAATAACCAAACCGCTATATCACATGCAATCGCATAACTGACAGGCTCAGTATTGTTTATTTCCTTTAATATAAATGCAAATAATTCCGACCGCCACCGCTTCTAACTGCTCCGTACCGGTGTGAACTGGTTCAAACCGCTTCAAATTGGATTTTCACCTGCGAATTTTGTGTGTTTTACATATGCTAACAGTTTTACAGGTTTAGTGAGATGGTTTAAAGTGCGAAAGATGTGATTTACGAATTCATTAGTGTCTCTAAAGCACCTTGCTTCTGAAGAAGGGAACTTTAAAACATATATTCAGACAAGTGTACTTAGAAAGAAATAAAGAAAATAACATAAGTAACGGTCACACTTATAAACATAAAGAGAGAAAACAGCGGGAAAAATAATCATAAAAACTTGCTCGTATGTGACAGTTGGATGTGAAACTGAAAAATAAAACAGAACTAGGTACTTAATTTTTGTCTGAAGGTGCCTATATTACATAGCGTTTACGCAGTTACTATATTAGCCAATATACAACACAAGAGAATCATTCATCTCCTTCACATATTTTCATTATATTCGAATTGAACGTTAAGTAAACTTTTGGCCTCTGGAGACGACACGCAAGTCTGAATGATGGATGTATGTATATCCTAAGATTTATTGGAAAAGCATTGGATATCCGAGTTTATTTGACGAGTTTCTAAGAAACTTTTCAGACACTGCAGTTGCATTCAACGAGAGTAGACGTGTTGCAAATTTTCTTATAAAATATATAATTCTGTGTTACCCTAAATTGAACCCTACCACACACTTAATACAACATAAAACAGTGCGTCATAGTGACTACGATTGTTACGTTTTGCTACGGAAGATCTTTACTGATAACGCTTACGCCGTGCGCGAGCGACTCCGCCTTCCAGTGGGAGCAAGACAACTGCGATTTTTCGTCTCCCTCATACGCTGCCCTTTTTTTTATCGACGTAAAATCATCAAATGACCCCTCCCGCTGTGGGTTAGCAGCGGTGAGGGAGTGTCAGACTCTTACTGACTAAAATCGTCGTGTTCCGTCATAGGCCTTTTATGTACCAGGGCCGCGGTATCTCTTTCGAACAACCCGCAGCCCCGGTCATACGCTGCCCCTGCCAGAGATTGTCAACCCTCGGTATGAATACTTCATGTAGAAAATGCAAAGACAAGGTACAAGATGGTGCCCTCTGCTCTAAGTGCCGTTTGGTATACCACTACTACTGTGTAGCCCTATCTGAAGTGGGCTGGAGGAGATTGGGGTCTGATAGACAAGCTACCTGGATTTGCACTGAGTGTAAATCAACTGCGCAGTTAAACTCACCCAGAGATCCCAGTTATAGCAAACCATCTGAAGATGCAACAACAGACCTGACGCCACTGCAAAAAATAGAAACTATGCTAGCAGCACTTTCCAACCTACCTCAACTTGTAGAGGAGCTGCGTACCGAGGTTGGTGATTTGAGCAACAGATTTAGCAACCAAGTCCTTGAAGATCTGAATACCAGGCTAAATGAAATAGATAAAAAACTAAGTGATCTAGATACGATTAAAGAGGAACATAATAAGCTGTCGACCAAGATTAAAAGCTACGATGACCATTTAGCAAGAATGGATAAGGATATGAAGCAGCAGAACGAGCTTATCAAAAATCTGTCGTCAAAATCCAAATTGTTGGAGAAGGAATACAATCGATCTCAACAACAAAGTCGCTTCCTTAATATTGAAATAGTTGGAGTTCCTGAAAAGTCGGACGAGAACCTGACACAAATACTGGTACAAATAGCGACCCACATTAATGCAACCATCAGTACAGATGACATCGAGTTCATAACACGAGTACAATCACATCATTCGCAACCCGGACGTCCCCGAAGAATAATAGCTAAACTCAAGTGCAGGAGAGCTAAAGAGGACATAATCGCCAAATTCAAAAAAGAGAATAAAGCCAAAGGCATTACATCCAGAGACCTGGGCTTTGATGAAAACTCATCCAAAGTGTTTATTAACGAACATCTTACTATAGCCAACAAAATGTTGCTGAATAACTGTAAGCAACGCGCGCAGGAGCTCAATGTCAAATTCGTTTGGGTAAAAAACTGTTCAATTTTTATGAGATTCAACGAAACCTCTCCACCAGTGCAGATACACTCCGAGGAGGACATAAGGAAATTGTCGGCGGGGAAATAACTCGTAAAATTGTTAAGTTTCTTATATCTCTAATACTAACCCTACACTCAGTTACACTATTCATGCAATTAACCACAGCCAACCTCATATACAAAACAACAATTAACACTCATCTCAATTTGATCCGTAAATCGATACACATGAATGAAAGGTTGACAACCCCTGTCTTGCTTATAGTCATATTGTCAGTCCTAGTAGCTGCGTGTTTAACTCAAGTAAACCTGCTTTATTTTTACGCGTACCCTCGTTAATACTTTATTAAGTTTACTCCAAACGCACAAACCTTTTTTATTTTAATCTTTTGTTTAACATGACTTCAAATAAATTAAGTATCTTTTATCAAAACACACGCGGGCTTAGGACAAAGTTGCTTCAATTTTATAGGAACATCGAGACAAATAATTTTGATATAATCATAATTACCGAAAGTTGGCTATGCGATGGCATTTTGGACACAGAGTTATGCGACAACCGCTATGATGTGTTTAGATTTGACAGGCCCGCTACCCGAATGGGTGGTGGTGTACTAATCTGTGTTAAACGTTGTTTCTCAGCCATGGCACGACCGGACATAAACATAGGTCGCGCGGAGTCGGTTTGGATAACAATTAATAGTTGTAATAAATATCAGGGACCGGTGACGTCGACTACTTCAACTCGTAAAACACATATAGCTGCGGTATATTTGCCTCCGAACAATAACTCACAATCTATGTTAACTGACTTTAAAAACTCATTAATACTGCAACACTCGATTAATCCTGACGATACTTTTTTAATAATTGGAGATTTTAATTTACCCTGCATAAAATGGATGGTAGATGGTCGCGGTGTGAAACAGATGTCCAAATCCGATATAGGTATGGCGGCGAATGATTTTATTGACTGTTTAGACTATATGGGATTTTCTCAACGTAATCTAACCCCAAACTGCTACGGTAATGTATTAGATCTTGTATTAACTAATTCGACCTTAGAATGTCAATGTAAACAAAGTGATATATCACTTGTGGATATTGATAAATTTCATATTCCGCTCGAAATTAATATTCAAGCTCAGGTTTTTAAACCAATTCGCCCTCAACCGCGTAATATTAAGCGATTTTTTAGGGGAGACTATGAAAAAATTAACGAGGAACTTTTAAAAATTAATTGGGATCAACTCTTCAATTCAGTCAGCGTAGATGAGATGGTTGAAAGATTGTATTTGAAACTTAACTCGTTAATTGATTCATATGTTCCCTCTGCGAAAGTGTCGGGTAGGTATTGTTACCCTAAATGGTATCCCCCTTCTTTAATCAATGCTAGAAATTATGAAGCAACAGCAGATACTTATGTTCTACTTTCCAAGAACTCATTTCCTGTATCAAAAACTACGAGTATAAAGTCAAAGTCAAATCATTTATTTCATTTAGGCCTTTACAAGCACTTATGAATGTCAAAAATATAACTAAGTTTGATTCTAGTTGAGTAACGCGACCTCTTGTTAAATGAATGATTAATCTCATAATAGGTGCTTATTATGAACACAGTTTTACACATAATTCGATTCTGTCATTAATAGGTACCATATCTTTTTCAATATGCTTGTGCACTATCCATAACAATGCGCTTTGTACATGAGATAGAGTTTCTGTTTCGCTGCTCTGAAGGATTAAATATGTAGTTGAAAAGTTACGATTTTAGGAGTGGTAGTAAATAAGATAAATAAGCTAAGTTGTAAATATAAGACCCCGGTCAATGATAGGTATGAGTATCAAAAGAATTTAGCGATGTCTCATCTACCGAAAATATAAGCGCTCTGAATATTAGAATCCACTTTAATATTCATATTACGTTTTGATAATAACCTGTCAGGGCCCGTCTGATCAAGTAAAGCTGCCATTTTGGACGGCATCTCACAAAATAGACATGATTATGGAACTTTTTACCACCGACCTACACAACTATATTTCACGTCAACCCTCATCAAACGGGGTGGAACTTTAAAAAGGCCTACAATAGAAACTAATAACATTGTATTAAATAATCCCACGAACTAGGAAGGTTTTTCTGCTTATGAGACATTTAACAAAATCTCTCAGCCTCAAAATAACCACGAGAAGAGAACGATTCTTTTACACGAAAATAAGAAAAAGAAACGAACCTCAGTAAATTTTCGGATATTAGTTTAGATGGGCGAGAAATTGCTTGAACGTGTGAACGTGGATAATTTTACCTCCTAATGAGTTTGTGAGTTAGTAACAATTCCGCGGTCACGTGAAAAGGGTGCGCTAAAAGCTGATTAGGGGAATATAATTTACCTTTTGTGCGAGGAAGGCTTCAAATAAAACGGAGAATGACAAAGCATTAATTACACCTTTCAGTCTTAAAAGGGAAGGCAGAAATTGTTTTATAGTAGGTATCGCATTACAGCATGTTTATAAACTCATTAGCGAGTTTCTGCTTATTAGTGCAGCTGGAGTGTACCGATCGATAGTCAAATATCTGATGGTAGTAGTGGTTAAACATTTGGACGTCTTGGGGCGTTCAAATCACAGCAGACTGCGAAGTATTCTGAGAACTTGTGGATTGCTAACCATAAATTATGCTCGTACTACAATAGTGTCCCGTTGGACTCAAGTGCAGACCGCAAGGTTTTGTGACTTCTGATAACGTCACTTTAAAACCGAGGAGGTACAGTGAAATGGGTGCCGCAAGGACCTCAAAATTTCAGCAAGTTTAAAGCAAACTGGTTCCCACTCTTTCAGTAGAATGTGCTAGAAAACGATATTTTGTTGATGGAACAAAGTTTGTTTATCTTAAACAATTGCAGAAGTTTGAAATGAAGAAGAATAAAAACTTTTTGTTAAGATGAAGAAACATGTTCATAAGAAAATTTATTTTCAGAGATGCGCTTTTATAGTTAGTTACTGATAGCAAATTAAAAACTTTTACAACAACAACAATATTTTAGCAGTTCTATTCAGTAAAAATTCGAAGTTTTCTTAAGGTAAATGAAAGATTTTTTCAAAAAGATCAAAGAAATATTGTGACTTTTATCACACATGAATAGTTTCTAAGATCAATCGCATTTCAACAAAACATTACATATTTCAAGTTATTTCAAAGTCTTTGAAATCTGTCTCCGCACACAATTCACGGCTCAGTTGTTAGATAGACAAGTTTCTTAACGATCACTAACTTTCTCTTTGTCTGTTTACTTTTCATAGATTATTTTATCTATAACGATATTGTTGTTGTAATAGGTTCATCCATGCATGATTTATTTTTGGTTCCTTCTCATTTCTGCTTCAGGCATTTTATTTGATATTTATTTTCCACCGTATGTTTATGTCACCTTTACTTACATCCTTCTTGTTATCATCCTCCAAATCTATTTGTGTCTAATGCCATGTTATTCTGCTCACGTTGCCTTATTTAGTCTTTCTCTAGTTTCAACCCTTGCCTATCTCGGTCATTTATATTTTCTTCTACGTTGATAATCCAATTAAAACTAACTTGCCATTTATTGTCACTGCTAACTTTTATTCGTCATTTGATTAAAAACTCTTTGGTCTAAAGAACTTGTCACTTTTGTCGAGGGCTCATCTCACGTGCCACTAAGTTTGTGTAGGGTCGTGAGCGGGCGGCCACGCCACGTGATGAATCCTGTAATATTCTGAAACTTGTTGAGTAATCCTAATTACACTTGAAACACTTCAATGAGGCATTTAAAGTTTTGGCAAATGCGCTGCGTAGAAGTTTTGTTAGAAATTATTCCTCCTAAGGCATCATAATTTCATTATTTTTAATTATAATTTTTACGTTCTAATCTTTTAAGGCAACTCCATTACTTATTTGTAGTATCAAACTTAAGAAGTAACATGAAACAGAATTAGGCTTTTAGAACTAACCCTATTTCATTTCTCATAACCTAACCAGAACTAGGTAGAAGACTTTCAGTACGGCCCAAACACTTATGTTAACCCAAGTTTATAGCTCTATTAGGGTAAAATATGGCTTCTTTATTGTGACTTACTTCTTAATGTCAGTAATAAGTAGCGTCGTCATTATTAAGGGTTCCATTTCTCCGAGCCTGTATTTCGGCTACGTGGTCAATTCGGTGTGTCTAAAATATTGAAGTACTTATCTTGGACTTAAAGAAGGTCTTTTGCAAAAATACCTCGTTCATGTCTTTAGGACACTTTTCTTCGGTGTGGTAGGTTTTTGTTAATAGAGTTCACTATAGAAGAAAGATATGAAAGGTTTGATAGTATCAAGACATTGGAGATAAGCAGTTTTTAACATTAATTAGTCAGGCTTATAAAAATCTAAGTAAATTAAACACAACTAAAACCCAAACAGCCAAAGCCAAATAAGTAAAATTACGGGAAGTTTTTTGGGGGACTGGGATGTAAACCGCAAAAATACCTTTTTTTATTCAGAACACAATTCCTATTCAAAATCTGCGTCGTTTGTCTGACGAACGAAACTACAGTCGCTCACAATTTGCGGCCTTTGTGAAGAATGCCGACAAACCGTTACCTGTAGTTAAACAATTAACTTCGTTATCGCTTTCAGACTGTTTTGTAAACTTAATTAAAGATAACCAGTATTTGTTTGGACATTTTCTCAGTGTTTTAATTCTATTTGCTTAGGCTAAATTTAAACCTATTGTAAAGTTTTGTTTTGTTAAGAATTTTCCAGAAAATAAAATGTGTTAAATCAAATTGGAATTTCGTTATTCGATTTATTAGTCAGCAAGTTCCATGTAAAGTCATATATTAATAATAGTTGAATTCGTTGACATCACAATAACAAAGGTTATTGGAAAATGCAGATAAAATACAGCAGGTTATTAAAGAGTATTAATGAATATCGAATAAGTGGAAAGCTCTCTGAATAATTTGGATTTTCAAATTATTATTCATGAAGATGCATTTAAGATTCAACGCTTTATCCATTATTATATTTGTATTGGTTTGATTCACTCGGTAGATACTATACATTTTGTAATTTTCGATATATACTTATACGAATATCATATACGAATGACGACAGAATTTCGGAGTTTGTAAAAGCCATTCAGAAGAATATATTTTTCGAATAGTAACAATGAAAGAGATTTTCTTTAATACCATAGTAACGTTCAAATAAAAATCCGAACATATTCGAATATACTGAATAGCGAAGTGCAATAGTCTTGCCTTCGGAACAATATCACCGCATCGGGACCAATGTTTGTACGTCCGTATGTACTTAGACGAGCAAAATCCATAGTTATGTTCCTCTACTGCGTCTGCTCGTACCAAGGAGAACAAAATGACAAGCGGAGATGTCATAACGCAAAATTTCCTAAAAAATAGCGCACCAAAATGAACGAAGAGTGACGAGGAACGTTATTAGCTCCACCCTTACACACTTTTATGAAACCCGCTCATTATTTTCAAAATAAGAATACCAATCAATCAAGACTTTGGCAGATTGGTTTTGATATGGCAAGGAACCCGAACGCTTCGTAAGTTCTAGTAACTGATCATGCTTGCTGGACTTCTTACCTTCCTTTTAGCACCTCCGCTATCTTTCCTTGCTCCGTGGTCCGTACAATCCAGGGCTTCAGTATACGTTTGTGTTACAAAGAACCTATTCACGGACTGAGTGCAAATCGGAGATAGTCGATATTTTTGTTTGTTTAGTTACGTACTCATATGGGTTTGAAGTTGTTGTATCAGTTTTGTGGACTATCGGGAAAGGGGGTTTAGATAAGGACCAATTGTGTGGGTCTTTAGTACCTTAACTTCTAAAATTTTACCGTCAATGAATAAATAAGGATTACCATTTTTTCTTGTCATAACTACAAATTATAACTTTTTCAACTGTAGTAAAAACTGCTTACGAAATCCACAATCTTCCAATCTTCGGCAAAAAGCAAGTAATATATACCTACCTTTAATTTTGAGCACTGATAACCTTTACCTATTCTTGTACATTGATTAGAATTTTCATAATAATCGAAGCTAGAACTTTCTTTTGCAGTATCTTGAAATATTGTCGTGAAGCACATTCATCTTTATTAAAAGGCATAATGTCAAGGTTTAACGAAAACCATCTCATCAACTTCAACATTATAAGGCAGGTTGTATTTGTGAAATATCAGTATTTATTCAGCTATGACGATTTTAGTACAAGACTTCAAAATGTATAAAACGTGATCATTCACAGTCAGGTTGACAGTACTGAAAGCAATATTGTGATGCTATTTTTGTGAAACCAAATATTGTAGTTGAAAAGTAAAAATCAAAAATATCTTTGTCATGCTTTGATATTACTAGGTAAATAACAGAAGATTTAAAAATTAATATTTTTTGGGATCCTTCCGTCTCATTTATTGTTCACTACGTACTACGTAAAATATTATAATAATTTCAGTATAACTGGTAATATTTAATAAAACTTATCGATGAAATAAAAATACATATCAAACCTCAATACCTATTCAAATATTTTTTTACAAAGCGTTCTTTAAAAGTAATTTAATTTACGTGAATATATCGAATATTGGCCAATACATGTTCTTTTATTGGTTTCAACTTTTATTTGTGTTCAAGTAATCAATTTTATAGCTCGGACAAATCCCCGTACAAACAAACCCTTTGATAAAATGATTCGATGAATATTCGCAACTTGGCAAATACAATGGAAAGTTAGTTATTTAAAATGTAAACAAAATGTATGTATTGACTTTTATCTTGGCTTTATCCGTAACCAAGCAGAGTTTGTACATACAAAAATCAGCAAAATTGGTTTTTATCAATTTATAAAATATGGATTCGAAAACCTGATCGAAATGGTCTAAATAATTTCTAGGTCAAGGTCAAATTAATTTGTTGACCTTGGGATTTCACTTTGATTATTTATTTCCGAGTTTTCTACAATTCATAAATTAGGTATCTGTAGAAGTTTGGTACTTAACTAAATTGGGGATCGGATTAATATGAAAGCCTCTTTCAGTTCGATAATAGTTTCCAGCCGCGGTTTCTACCGCAGCCTGAGGGAACTACTTCCAGCACTATAAAAGTAGCTTTCAATATTTATTTGATATACTACTATCAATTTTCATCAGAATCCATTCAACAATTTTGTTAAAGTAAAACAAACGTCCACAGATTCCTAGAATCTCATATAAGTATATTTGTATGTATGAATGAATAAATGTAGGTATGAATATGAGAATGGTAACGTTACAGAGGTATGCCAGTAATACTAGAAGTGTCTCCTAATTGGATGTATCAATGGTCGATCGCTTCTAGTTCTATGTAACGTGGGACCAATTAATACGTGTACGGATTGTGGTGGAGTTACAGATAGTCTGTACCTATAACTAATTGTGATTTTGGATATTCGAAGAGGATTTCCTTAAAGCTGTGGTATTTGTACAACCTACAGGTATTCTCAGTTACGAGTTGTGTTGCTATGCAGATTCCGTAGTAGTTAAGGGAATGTTTCCTCTTTGCGTTCAGCAAATACTCGATGTTGTATTTTATTATTTCTTTCGATAGTATTGTGGCTTAAACATATATTAAAAATCTTCGCACGCAATTTGTTACTTTTTGCTACAGCGAGTAAACCAGAAGAAACATTTGTGTGCCGTGTGCGTCACAGTCCCGCACGGTTGAATCTCGAATTTAGATTTACTTTTGTTAGCTCCAAAGTTAGTTATGTGGAAAAGTATCCAAACTTTAGATTAATCGTTTGGTCATCTCTTTAAAGTATAATTTGAGTTCACTGGCAGCTCTTTATGTGAGGACAATATTAAAGAATTACAACAAACGTTGTAGTATTGCTTGTCGCTTCTGTTTTCTGTACCTAAGTCTTTTGCTGATCGTCACCTCAACTTACAAAATTTCATAAAAAAGGTAACATAAGTGGCAAAACTACAACAAAGATTGTTGAAACTTTCACTTAATTGAAATAGTTGTGATATGAAACTTCCATTTGTTAGCTAAAAATAATTATGAGAATAACTTGTTCACACTGAAGGTGTTATTAAAAAAATATTTTCTACGGAGTGAAAACTTTAGATTCTCTGAGTGAGAATGTAGTTTCATGAAACTTATTTCAAGTTAACACAACTTAGTGTAACCACTGTTGCGAAATACTATCCTAAGAGTTTATTTTTAACTTCGAAAACCTACTAACAAGATTATATGTATTTAAAAATAAAGATGGTTGGTAGGTAAATAAAATATGCATTGACGCACACGGTCAACTTTAGTCGGCCGACGGCTTCATCGGAGTTTTTATTCAATAGGAGTAAAGATGAACTACTATAAAATTATATTAAAATTAGGTAAAATTATCAGGGTATCCGGTTGGTATCAGACAATATTATTATTAATGAAAATATTTCATGCTATGTAGCTAAGTTGTACAGATTACCAGGACAATTGGACAGAATACCAGGAATAATGTAGCATTATAATTGTGGGGGAATATTTGAAATTGGTTTAGTGATTTTATAGTAGAAGTTAACATAAATATTTCATTATAGATTCGAGTTTAATCTAATCTCGATAAAAAAATCGTCTGCTGATCTTATATTTAAATTCTATATTGTTGATAAACCATACCGCGTAAAATATGTTTGAAGTTCATTTCACTTTCTGTGCAAAGCAACAAAGTTTAAAATTTATTCAAAGTTAACAGAAGTTGAGCAGTGTGAGCTCGGAGCGAAAGGCAAACTGAGATTACTCGCTGCGAAACGTTCAAGTTGATTTTATTTAGATTTATTAAGAATATCGGTACAATATTTTTCTTAGAAGTTTTAAGTATTTTATCTTTTTCAAAATGTACTTTAAAATTAAGGAAGCTATCGCGCATTTCTAATCCAGTCAATAAAATGAAATACATATATGAATTTCGAAATTACACCCTGAAAAAGTATTGCAATGTTTTTAAAATCCACTTTTATTTTATTTCACTAATGGTTGCCACCACAAAATCACAATACCATAGATTCTATCTCACAGAATCAAGAGAAAATCTGACAGGATTTTACCAGTTTAATATTCCACAAAACCGCAGTGCATTTTGACGGCTACAGACAAAGTGAAAAGGCTGTAGATTTCCCAGTATTTCTATTTTGAGGCCAATTTAATATACACGTGGTTTGGTAACCATTGCACGAACGTAGAAAAAACGTAGATTTGGTATCCGAAAATCTTTGGATAATGATTTAGGCTGAAAAACTTTGACTTTTGATGTAGTATGACAATATCATTAATCAACAATTTATAGCTTTGGTATTTATTGGTTAATATATTTTGACCAACACAAAATAACACGCTTGTCAGAACTCATTTATCTGCACCAAAAGCTGAAGAGTTTGTTTGCCGATTAATAAAAACATAGATTGTCCATTTATCGAGGGAGGCTATGCCTATGTACCTGATCTTTATATGGATCATCATCATCATCCTCCGAGCCTTTTCCCAATCACGTTGGGGTCGGCTTCCAGTCTAACCGGATTCAGCTGAGTACCAGTGCTTTACAAGAAGCGACTGCCTATCTGACCTCCTCAACCCAGTAACCCGGGCAACCCGATACCCCTTGGTTAGACTGGTGTCAGACTTTCTGGCTTCTGACTACCCGTAACGTAGATGGATTGGATGCATGATATATGGATGCTAGAAGTAATTCACAGCAGCCGGCGAAAAACAGCTAGAATCTAGAAATACTACTTATATACATAGGTCTCATAACTAATGCGACTTTAAAGTCCTTAGGTATCTCTTAAAAGAACACATTTTTACATCACCACCATGACAGCAACAAAGGTTCAATGATCGTTCTCAACCTGCCACCATAATGGTTCCCCAAAGCTTTTCCCTTAATTAATGATCGCTCCTAATTCCAAATAATTAGGGTCAAACATCAATCTACGGTGTACCAGTTTTTCTCTCTTGCCATTACGTCGAAACAAATTGAAATAGGTGAAGCTTTATTTAATCTTAATTTTGCTAGCCACAAGTTAGCCTCAGTCGAATGGTGCTTTTATAGCAATTTCACAACACGCGTGACAAATGGTGGAGTATGGGCAAGTAATAATAGTGCTTTGCCTGTTATCCGCCACTCTTTCGACAAATTATCATTTTGTTATATCAGTGTACTTCATAATTGGCGTAATGTTTTGTATGATGATTTAATGTAATGTGCTGTAAGCTGTGAAGTTACCTATCATAAATAAATAAATATAGTAAATCCCTCAACTTTAAGGATGCTTCTATCTCATACTAGGTACCGGCCGCGGTTTCACCCGCGTCCCAATATGACTGTTTTTCGTAGCCGGATGGTGACAAATACTATTCGGTGTCCTTTTCCCGGGTCTAAGCTATCTACCCTCCATTTTTCAGTTTATACGGTTCTGCCATTCTTCAGTTATACAATTTGTAACTAACACGACTTTCTTCTACATATACCTACAGATTTCCATCAATTTATTGAGAGACCTAAAAAATTATGTCATTGTTTATAAAGTTCAAGTGTTTGAAATGGGTGCATTGACCTCACGGAAGATAAGAGACAACGTTACTGTCGAACAATAACCGAACTCTTATGTAAACATGGGGTATGTGCCATCGTCCCATCGATCATTCTTATGGCATTGACACTGGCTTACATATTAGCTTAACCCGCCAAAGAGTGTTTAACTGTCACGTCAATGGATACTTATAACGAAAATTTTGTTGACTGTGTTGTTCTCAATTTGTCGGAAAATTGACTTACGTAACAGCCTTTTCACACCAGCGGATTTTCTACTTGGCTTTTTCGAACGACATCCGCAGTTCGTATATTTTCGGTTTTACTAGCGGACATTTCGCCAGTGTGAAAGCGTTTTTAGGTATGTCTATAGGCACGTAGTATTAATTTTGTTGATAACTGTAAAGTGACTTAGAAACACGATAAGAAGCCCCCGATTTGTTATTGTTTACTTTTATTTTTCTAGCACCCTTTTTATGTAACGTTTGACTTTTGAACCAATAACACCTTTGTCGGAATTCGTTCGATTTTGTTCCTTTGTGTTAAAACCATGCTTTGTAATTTCTTTGTTGTTATGGAGATTTTTATTATTAAAGGCTTTAGCGTCTTCTGTGAATTTGATCGACGTGCGTCGAGCCTACATCTGTTTGTAAAAACGCGAAAGTTTGTATGTATGGTTGTTTGTTCGCGTAAAAAAACTATTGGATTTATGGTTATTGATGAAGCTTGGCAGTAATAAAACTTATATTACAATAGGTTTAGTAATTCTGGAAGTAGTTCCCTCAGGATGCAGATTAAACTACGAATGGAAATCAGTATTATAATAAGTATATCCGTAGTCATAATATTGCATTATTGCTTGAACTTTTGTGTTAGGTTAGCATATTAGTTTAGATTGGGTAGGTTTGACCTTCTCGACTTTATGTCGGTTTTAATAGGTATCCCGTTCCGCAGCCCGCGGAAAAAAAGATATCTATGTCCCTCCTAGTCTGTTATTAAGTATATGTATTATGTAGTTTTTTTTTTTTAATCTTTTATTTTTAGAGGCTTAAACGCTGCTGCGTTATGCCAGCCTCGTAAGGTTTTACACAAATTAAATTAAAAAAACACATAATAAACTCTATATACAAATTAATCAATAAAAAATTTAGTGAATTGAATTAAATATTGTGCATTCAAAGATTCGATGCCAGAGCCATTCGATATAATCGATGGCGACGTGCACAATGGCAAATCCCACGTCTTACTTGAGAAACAACCCGAAACAGAATTTAAAAAATTAACTAAGGATTGAATGAAAAAAGAAATTAAAATAAACTGATAATAAAATACACGAACTAAAAAGAATCTCTCCTCAAAAACACATCTTTTACAAATTTATAGATAGAAACACTCTGTTCTGAGAGAGGTCTCCCAAGCAAAACATTAACTCCACCACTACACATATCGCCACCGACCGCCGTACACAGCTGTAGCCTCAAGTCGTCGAATGCACAACATTCTAACAGAATGTGGTATAAGTCGTCCACTACTTGATGAGTGCAGGTATTGCATAACGGGGATGGTTTCACACCCATCAAGTGCAGAAACCTATTAGCAGGCACATGGCCTGACCTTATTCTAAATGCTAACACTAAAAGTTCTCTCGGCATGTTACCCACGTCAAACCAAGGAGCTCGAGGCAGATCATGCTGAATAGTTCTGTACCACAGACCTTTTCTTGCTGTAACAAAACTAAAATGTTCCTCCCACAAATTATGACAAAACTTTTTCATGTGAGGAATAAGCTCAGTAAAATAAGGGTCACCGGGAATAACTATGCCATCAGCAATAGCCTCGGAAGCTAGCTTGTCAGCCATTTCATTTCCCGGGACACCTATGTGAGAAGTTATCCATTGAATTTTAATATTTACAAGTTGTTTCTGAAGAAATTGTATACTCTTTAATGCCTCGTAGGCAATCGGCATGCCTCGAACTCCGGATACACAACGAATCAAATGCTGTAAAGCGCTCTTGGAGTCGGTCATAATCACAACATTCTTATACGGCAAACTCTGAACATAGGACAAAGCTTCTACTATAGCCGTTAATTCAGCTCTCATGATACAAGCGTCATTGCACAATTTAAATTTCATACTAGTGTTTGTTTGGACATCAAAAAATGCTGCGCCAACACCATGAACACTTTTAGAGCCATCGGTAAATATAAAATAAAAATTATCGTATCTACAACTAAACATATTAGAAATCAACATTCTTAAATTTGCCACACTCATTGAACGCTTTGGTACACCTAATTCGTCAACATTACAAATAACACAATCTCGAATATTAATATTTGATACCCAAGTATCCAAGCTATACATGTCTAATATAGGGACTTATGCACAATATTGTTATTGAACTTATTATGAATATCAATCAAAATGGGTTTATTCTTATTCCTCCAATATGCATTGGTGCACAAAACAGATAGTTCTTGTAATAAAGATAAAGTTGCATCATTGGAAAAGGAGCTCAACCTCAGCCAATACCTGCAGGCTAGCCAAAATCTCCTCACAAATAGTGGTGACACGCAGAGCTCACTCTCCATCACACAAATAGGTGTTGAACGAATGAAACCACCACAAATTCTTAATGCACGATTTTGTAAAACATCTAGTTTATACAAATGCGTCTTAGCACTATTACCGTATAAAAAACTAGCATAATCAATTCGACTTCTAACAAGTGAGATGTACAGTCTCCTTAAATGTTTCGGATGAATGCCCCAAGATTTCCCAGCTAAAGTTTTAAGAATATTTAAATATTTGTAAGCTTTCTCACATGTCTCATTTATGTGAGCTCCCCAACGAAGTGATGAATCAAGCCACAACCCCAGATATTTAATTTTATCAACAACTTTCAATTCCTTTTTATTAATACTAATGTGGACATTCGTTAAGCACCTAGACCTACTAAACAGACAAACATTTGATTTTGATTCCGACAGAAATAATCCCATCTCACCTAAATTTTTAACAAGAACATCTAAAGCTGTGTACAAGTGACTGATGGCTGAATCTAAATTATGTTTACTTGAAGACACATAGAGAACAAAATCGTCTGCATACTGTGATACATTACAGCTAGTGATTGATTTACAAATATTCATAGTTGCAATATTAAACAGGAGAGGAGATAATGGGTCACCCTGAGCTAAACCCACACTTGCCTGCCTAACTAGGATACCATCCATTCCCGTATCAATTTGTAAATACCTTTGACTCAAATAATTAAAAATATATGTACAAAGCTTCCCCCCAACCCCAATTCTATTTAACAAGGAAATCATTCTATTAATATTTACATTATTATAAGCGTTATTTATATCAACAAAACATGCAATAGTGGCCATATTTTTAGAAAACCCAATCTGAATGGATGATATTAACCGTGTTAGGTTGTCCAAGCACGAGCGTGACCTACGAAAACCAATAGTGGAAGGAGACAAAAGGTATGATTTCTCTACGAACCATTCAAGACGTTTCAGTAAAACTCCATGAAATACTTTACATGGGCAAGACATTAGGGAAATAGGCCGCAGGGAATTAGAACTATTGGGGTCTCTACCGGGCTTAGGAATCGGAACTACCTTTATGCTTCTCCACTGGTTTGGTATTATACCAGTTTGTAGTATTAAATTATATATATGTAACAAAAACTTTTTACCTGTAGCAGACAAATTGAAAAGCATAGAATAAGATATATTATCTACGCCTGGCGACGTATCTTTGTGCTTCAAGCAATTTAACAATTCAAACAATGTTATATCTTCTTCCATGGCACATGAACCCTCCATAAAAAGTGGTGGTTCCTCGCAAGCTAAATCAGGTGTCAAGGATTGTAATAGCTCTCTACATTTGTCAGAATCAACACAACGGTTACCATACCTCCCACCTTTTACCCATCTCATTCTTTTCCACATCTCTGACGCGGATGTTTCTGAATCAATACTCGTGCAGAATTCCTTCCAGCCCGTAGAACGAGCTTTGCCAACCAATTTTCGGGCTGTATTTATTTTAGCCATATACATATCATAATTATCTGGAATAGGATTACGTCTTAATTGTGCCAATGCCAAGCGTCTCTCGGCTACGGCCTTAGACAACTCTGAAGTCCAATAAGGTTTCGGTACAAATTTTGCTGTAGGATCCTGACAGATTTTAATCCATGGAATTGTCTCTTCAGCTACCTGATCAATTTTGGATGCAAATAAGTTATAAGATTCCTGAACACTCAACGAAAGATCTACATTAGCGAACGCTTCTTCCGATTTTTCGCGGTATTCACTCCACCGAGCTTGCTTAAAGTTACGTCGCTTTATGAAATTATTTACAGATTCATAACCGTACTTCATTTTGATTACGATGTGATCACTGCCTAGTGACTCATTTGTAGTCTCCCAAGACATTTTTGTAGCTAGATCAGTAGAAACAAATGAAGCATCTGGAGAAGATTGTTGTAAAAATCCATTAACAGACTTAATTCTTGTAGCATTTCCATCATTCAAACACAAATAATCTTTATCAAAATAAGCGTCATATACCATCTCTCCCCGTCGATCAGTCTTATTTGACCAGGTTATATGATGCGCATTAAAATCACCAACAATTAATGTTTCTTTATCAAATCTGTTAAAAATATAATGCCAGTCGGACTGATTAGTAATGGATGAGGGGGGGCAATAAATAGAAATAATGTTCTTTATTCCAGGCACATTAAAAACTTCGACGATGATCATCTCAATACTAGAATTTGGATGTACAACATCTCTGTGCAAGACTTTAATTGATTTATGCGTTATAACACATACACCTCCATAGGAATCCAATCTATCCTTTCTGATAATGTTATAGTTACTAATATTTAAAGATTTGTCAGAAGATAACCAAGTTTCACTTACAACAGCAATGTGTATCTTTTCCCGTAGTAACAAACATTGAAAATCATCTGTTTTAGGGCTTAAACTGTTCGCATTCCACTGTAGAATGGTAACAACTCTATTTTTTGTGTTGAAGTTCTTATCCATTGTTAGAGCACCCTAGTACCTCCAGCAAAAAATCAACACTCAGAAAACTCTTCAGGAATGACTTTAATTCTGTAGTAAAATATTTTATAACTGCTATTATTTTGGCTTCCATGCAACTGTTTCCACTGAAAATTTCTTTTATATTCTTCAAAAATCGTTTTAGGCTGAAATCATGTTTTTTACGAGATTTATCACCTGATTGGGACTCAGTATTCTCTATATTTTCTGCCAAAAATTCCGATATCTCTTCATCCTCAACTGGGCATCTTATTTTTTTACGCCTGCCTTTCTTGACCTTTGTAATTTTATTTTTGAGAGTCTTCTTAGAACGAACCAAAAGTTTATTCGAATTCAGAATAGGAGACATTCTATCTTCATCCGAATTTTCAGTCGGCAGGAATGACTGCTTGACAACATCTGAATAGGATTTTCCAGCCTTTACCTCGGCTCTAGTAATTTCATCGACAGTAAATAAATTCGGACTAGGTACTACTACATTCTTATTTTCTTTATTTTTAATAAGAGCCATTTTGTATGTGCAATTATGCTTGCACATTATATCTCTAATTTCTTTTTCACGTAAAAATGCCGGGCACTTGCTTTTCACCATAGACATGTGGCCTCCTTTACAATTAACACATTGAAAATTAATTGTTTCACAATTGTCATGCTCGCCACCACATTTCGGACAAATCTGCTTTTTATTAGGACAAAATGCTTTAATATGTCCGTATTTCCAGCATTTTGAACACTGGGTAACAAGGAAATTAAAAGGCAATACTTCCATCCTCATACCGTACGCAAAAACAAATGGTGGTAAAATAGGACCTTGAAAACAAATGCGAATACTCGCACTTGCAACCCATTTGCCTTCGTCGTTTCTCCGGCTTAAACGTTTAACGGATAAAATATCAACCTCACATTCTAGTATGTCCTTAATGCTATTGTCATCCAGATCGAGGTCTATTTCTTTAATTAAGCCGTAGGAAACATTTACCTCATTAGTCTTCTTACAGACCCATCCTCTTTGTTTGATAGATGCAGAAGATAATAGTTTATCTGCAGCATAGTTACTTTTAAATCTAATCAAAATTTTGTATGGACTTTTGTAAACAATCCTCATTATTTCCGGAATTTTCTCAGTACTTAATAATTTTGCTAGCGTAATCTGTTTCGGAAGGACTTCTTTTGATATAACCGATACTTCAACATATTCAGGATTATCACTCACGAACGATTTTTCTGGAGAAAATCCAGAACGCGGTGTAGTAACTTTAGCTTTCTTACCACGCTTTCCCACCGTAATGAACTCTCCATTCTGTATATCATCATCCGGACTTGAATCATCTCTGCCTCTTTTATTCCCAACTTTCAAATTGCTTTCAGTGTCACCCTCCTCTAAATCAGACGTACCATCAGTATTGTGTATCATAGCTCGTAAGGTCACAGAGCTAGAATGACAGCTGCTACCGTCCTCCTCGTCGCAACCGCTTTCCATTATTTATAGAAACTTTTTTATGAAGAAAAAAATGACAAATGCCAACTTTGACAATTAAAATAAGCTGAAATTTTATTTAGAAATTATTCTGAAAAATGGTTGTATCACTGGTAATTTGTGACACAAACACCATAATTATGTCCAAAGATATAATATGTTTTAGTAGTAACAGTCACTCACTTCAAAACTTACACAAACTCACATAAAATAATTATTATACCGGAGCAAAACTAAACAATGTTGTCGCGTCAAAATCACGATGACAGATCCGTATTATGTAGTTGATGTGTTTGTTTGCGTTGTTCTTATCCTTCTTCTCCCTCTTCTAGGTTGTGATGATGACGAATGTTCAGTGTTAGATGATTGCTGTGTGTTCTGTTCCTGGGTGGCTGTTCCCGCTTGCGTGCTTGGTGATGGATGCGTGTTTTGTGTGTCTGGTGTATGTGTGACAGTGTGTGAGTGTTGTTCTTCTACTGTTCGTACGAATACTGTGTCTCCTAATACTTTGCTGAGTATGATAGATGAATGTATGGCTGCTTGTTTTTGGAGTATGTGAATGTTAATTGAAGCGTCTAATTGGTCTATGTATTTTTTAATGCTTTTTGCTACGATGCCCGTTACGCCTACTACTATCGGAATGATAGCCGTTTGTGTATTCCACAGCCGGCTGATTTCAGTTTTCAGAAGATGGTATTTGCTTAGTTTTTCTATTTCTTTGGCTCCTATGTTGTAATCTGACGGTACGGTAATATCTATTAAGCATATTAGTTATTATATTATATTAGGTTATTATTAGTTATTATTATTAGTTATTATATTATATTAGGTATTATATTATATTAGGTAAAAGTTTTCAAAAAGTTTAAAAAGTCGTGGTGGCCTAGTGGGTAAAGGACCAACCTCTCAAATATGAGGGCGCGGGTTCGATCCCAGGTCAGGCAATGCAACTTTTCTAAGTTTGTATGTAAGTACATCTTAGACACCATTGGCTGTGTTTCGGATGGCACGTTAAACTGTAGGTCCCGGCTGTCATTGAACATCCTTGGCAGTCGTTACGGGTAGTCAGAAGCCAGTAAGTCTGACAACAGTCTAACCAAGGGGTATCGGGTTGCCCGGGTAACTGGGTTGAGGAGGTCAGATAGGCAGTCGCTTCTTGTTAAGCACTGGTACTCAGCTGAATCCGGTTAGACTGGAAGCCGACCCCAACATGATTAGGAAAAGGCTCGGAGGATGATGAGGATGATATTAGGTAAAAGTTTTTGATATCATTCTATGCTATGTCTATCTGGCGCATTCCAGAAACATATACTAAGTTGATACTTGGTCTTACTAAAACCTATATAATTGTAACAAGGGTAAATAATGAGAATTCTCGTACATTTAATACCATCGTGAGGCTTTTTGGCCTCTGTACAATGAACACAGAATTTCTAAATAACGTAATTTCACTTCCATGTTTCAGTAATTAAAAAATGCTTCAGAAAGTTAAGGGTCCGCGTTAAAAATTAACGAGGCGGGTTTTATTTATGACAGAGATGGTTTTATTTAGAGTTATGTTACCAAAAAGTGTTTTATACATATACGAAGATCATCAATAATACGAAATCATGAAATAAATGTTGGAAACGTTTGAGGTCGCTTAATTCCACGTAAAGAATTTATATAATACTTTTTACACATTGTAGAACGGCAGACTTAATCTATTACCAGTCTACATTATATTATTTATTAGTCTAATTTTATCCCTTAATAATAATTATTACATTGTCTACAAAATCTGACTTATTGATATAATAAAGTCCTAAGCCTTATTTTAGTTTTCCAAAAATAACACAATGTATCTTTGATAACTACTTAAAATAAGCTCCGAATGAATATTTTTTGTCAATTCTTTTATGGCTTCAAGTAATTGAAAATATAATTAATGATAATGATTTTGTCAAATATTTTCAGGCAGATTTCAAGCGATAATGTGGTCTTAATGTCATATATTTCAGATTATTATAATAAAATTACAATAAAAAGAGTATTAAAGAAGATTTATGCGTAACGGTATGCAGAATATTTTATCATCCTGCAATTTCTAATTGGGTAATAATTTTCTATTTAAGTAATGTAGATTTTTTTTCTGTATTTAGGGATCTTTAATCTAACTCTTTTAGAAGCTGGACTATTTTACTAGTAAAAAATCTTTCTTTTGTATTTGATTCTTCTTAATTAAACCTAACCTTCGATTAACAGTCTGGTATAATACAAATGGAAAAAAGACCATAAGATATTTTTAAGCTAGACCTTTCATGAAAACAAACATCCCAGAATGTCACAAAAACATTGTAAATCACGAAATCGATCAATCGGAAATCATATCAATTTGTCATTTCCAACCGATTTCAATCGAACAAAAAACAAGATTCAATCGAATGGAAATTGATCATTATGTCATTTGTCTTTGGTTAGTTAATGAGGTTTCCAGTCTTGACTTTATTTATTCAAAAAAGGTTTAGGTACAGTGAACAAGAATAATGAATAAAAAGTGAATAAGGATTCGGTTGCCGGCCTTATGTGACCTTCTGGACTTCGGGATGATTTTTGAAAATTTTAAAGACCCATAAAAAGTTGGGCCCAACCCAGGAATTGAACCCGGACCTAGTGCACGACAGTCGCGTTTGCGACCACTGTAACCAACGATGTTTTTTGTTCATAATACATACAACAGTTTTACCAAGAAATGGTAAAACCAATAATTTATTTCAACCACAAAAAAAAATCTGTAAAAAAAACCTTTAAGTTAAACGGTTTTGTCTTATGTGCACCGAAAACTAGAAAATAAAAAAAACTGTTACCTATAAACCTACGTAAGTGGTCCCGGTCATATTAGACTAAAATAAAAACGTGGGGCCCATTACCTAACTATTGCTGTAATACTTTCTTCTAGAGGTATAATAGGTGTGGATTTCTACTTACTATAATCGTAACTGGAGATTTTGACACCCAATAATCAACCGTAGCGGCTTCACCAGCGAACGCCGAGCTCACGATCTACCAAAGTATACAGATATGCTTTGCCATAGGTAGGATTTCAAAGGCAAATTTTTAAACGGTGTTACTAATAAAACCGTTTAAAAATGTGTTAAATGTGCCATTTAAAATCATATATTTTTCGAAATAATTTACAAAATAATGGATGAAAAATAAAGCTTACTCTAGATTTAATTAGCTTGTATTTACTTTGTTTGCCTTTCCACTTAACTTCAGTTTAATGATATCTGTTAACCGTTTGCCACTACAAAATATCCAATTATGAAGAGAAGGCTTAGAAAAGGACGAGAAATTGATTTACCTGTTAAAGTAATAGGACACAGTAACACGGCTGAAAATCGATTTGAAGTATCACTAACGTTTGTCAGTCATTTGGCCTCTTTTTGAAGAATTTTGATCTGGTTTATGTACATGTATTACTTTGGGTACTTTAGAGTACAGTGAACCCTAAAGGGGTCCAAGTAGGCTTTTTAGGGTTCCGTGCCCAAAGGGTAAAACTTTTGTATCATATATCCTAATTGAATAAGTGAGAAAAGTGATGGTAATAATTGCTATGAAATACCTATGTGTTGATAAAATTAATTACACGAATGTTACTGAGGAAATTGATGTGTCAATAAGTTATTTTGAGATAATTTTCGTCAGTTAAATTATTTTTCTAAAGTATGCTTAGAATTTTGTATTTTGGTCCTTGAAATATTCTTAAGATAAAATTCAGACTGAAATGGCTTGTCACTAAAGTGCTCTTTAGTTTCAAAATACTAGTTATGTATTGGTACTATTTTTATCTTTGAGTCGCGTCAATACACTTAGTATTGACTAGCTTCTGCCCGCGACTTCGTACGCGGATCCTGTCCCTTATGCCAGCGACTACGGGGTCAGCAAAATCAAAGATCTTAATCGTCTGATATTGAATTTTAAGAGCCCGTTGACTTGAAAACAACGGGATACGCATTAGAAACGTTCCATATATTTAATTTTTGTACTTCAACGGCAAAAGCACAGCAGACTAAACAAAACGCTGAGAACTGAACCGCAATAGACGCGACCATAGGGATAAATGTAGTGATTCTAATTAGTCCGCATTTAAGTTGTGTGTGGCAAAAATATTACACGTATTACGTAAAAAACATTAAAATAGATGACAAAGTCGTGGTGACTTAGTGGAAGTCGTGGTGGTTTAGTGGGTAGAGAACCAATCTCTCAAGTATGAGCGTGCGTCTTTGATTCCAGGTCTGGCAAGTACCTGCCAATGCAACTTTTCTAAGTTCGTATGTAGGTACTTTCTACGTATATTTTGGATACCAATGACCGTTATTTGGAAGGCTTAAACTGTAGGTTCCGGCTGTCATTGAACATTCTTGGCAGTCGTTATGGGTAGTCAGACCAGTAAGTCTGACCAGTTTTACCAAGGGGTGTTGGGTTGAGCGGGTAACCGGGTTGTGGAGGTCAGATAGGTAGTCGCTCCTTGTAAAACACTGGTACTCAGTTGCATCGTGACTGGAAGTCGACTCTAACATAATTGGGACAAAGGCTCTTGAGATAATAACGACAATAATAATGAGATATAAGCACCGCAGGACATCTGAGGCTGATGACGGGGAGTAGCTACCGCGGGGCTGTATATACTGAGTTCTCCAGGGAGAGTATACTGCCCCCATCTCCGGCAGGTCAGAGTGAACCATGACGGGGTAGGTCTCAAGCCTCTGGCTTGGCTTGGCCGTCCAGAGTGGAGTCGCTAGAGCAGGGTTAGTAGCCCTGCTCGGAGGATGCCTCGTGGTAAGTGACCCACAGGGAGCGCGTAATCTGCGTTTAAAATCCGCCGAGGTATTCTCACACTTCAGCCGCTCATGTCCCTGTTGTCCTCTTGTTGCTATTCAGTGACTGATTCCCGGGGCCCAGTAAGTGAGCTGGCGAAGTCTCCACCAGCAATTTTTACATGTATCTAATACATTGTCATCGGCAGGTGCCATAGTTCCCGTAGTTTCCCCATTCCTAGTCCATTAGCATCCCATCACAATAGCCCAAGTAATTTTCATCCACAGTTAGCGGTATGGTATAGGGATTGTCTTTTTTTTAACGACGTCCACCGGGGATTGTCCTTGAGTTCATATTTCTATAGTGTATAAAGGGATAATCGTCGGTTTTGTGTCACCATACCTATTTCATAACATTCGTTTCTATACATTTTAAGTGTAGTATTGCTCTTGAAGTTCCACATCAGGTGTTCCAGATCTTCGATGTATATACGTCAATAAAGAGTGCTTATTAGATTGACCACTTTTGCAAAAACGTCATATCTTTATATGCTATAGTCTAGCTGGGCTCCTGGGGTTCCACATCAGGTGTTTTACATCTTCAATTTTTATAAGTCAACAGAGAGTGCTTATCAGATTGAACAGCTTTTGCTAAAACGTCACACCTCTATATGCTATAGTCTAGCTGGGCCCTGGAGTTCCACATCAGGTGTTTTAGATCTTCAATTTGTATAAGTCAATAGAAAGTGCTTATCAAGTTGAACAACTTTTGCTAAAACGTCATACCTGTATATGGTACAGAGAAGCTGGGCTCTTGGGGTTCCACATCAGGTGTTCCAGATCTTAAAATTTATTATCTCAGCTGAAAATGCTTATCACATGAAACAATTTTTGCTATGGCACCATTTTGGTATCTCTTATAGTTTTGTTGGTCTGTTGGTGTTCTGCACCAGGTCTTCAAGTTTCGAAGATAAATTATAGCCTATATGTTGACCAGGCTTAATACTGATACAACAAAGAAAAAATCATTGAAATCCGTCCAGTAGTTCCGAAGATTAGCGTGTACAAACAAACAGACATACAGACATACAGACATACAGACATGCAGACATACAGACATACAGACAGAATTTTTTTTTTGGATTTGTGCTCCATTACTGTTTCTAAACCCCATCCAATTATTATTTTTTTAATATATTCAATGTACAGACACAGTTTTTTTACAGATTTATTATATGTATAGATATGGATCTAGAATCTTGCGTTTGCTCTCGAGGGAAAATATGTCAAGTGTTTCTATTTTGTGTGTTTGTACATAAAAATAACTTTGCATATTCTCTGGTGCTTTAATACTTTTGTAAACGGCTTTCACTGAAATAACTTTTCGCAGTCAACCTTTAGTAGTGTGATCTTATGTTTTTTATAATCGTATGAAGAAGTTACTTATTGTGCCTTATCCACTTATCAGTTTACTCAACTCGAACGTCAGTAAGTACGTCCACCAAATACTAGCATCAGGTATCTTACCTATCACACAGTGAGCTGGACTTCCGTATTGGTAAAAAAACTGAAGACTGCACCTCATTTTTCATTCATTTTGATCACAAACGTATAAAATAAAAATAAAAAGTATACTAATTCATATTGCTCTCGTCGAGAGTCGCCCAAAAATGACCAAAATCAAACTCCTAACAAAAAATTATGTTCAGATTAATTTTAATAATCTAAGATTGCACCGCAGAAGTTGCACAAAGTCCTGATAATGACAGTCGTTGTCCTGACTGCGAGTGCAAAGTGAATGAACTTGTGACTGCGGGACGGCACAACTATCGTGAAGTCGTCAAGTTCTATTGTCCGCCCTAGTTACTAAGGTTCAGATGCTAAGGCTTTTGAGGGTAGAATAGTGAACGTTATTTTATCTGTCGCGTTTAGTTGTACAATTTTGTGCTCAATTATGACTTTATCTTGCCTTGAAAGAGTTAAATAACTACTTAGGGAAACAAAAACAATGGGTGACACCTTTTAAAATGTTGAGGCAGTATGTTATTTAAGGTAGCTCTATTACAACAAGTCAAAATATGAAGATGTGACTCAATGTAACTGCCTAGGGACTAAATAAGTAATATACCTAAGTTGGTATATTAATTTTGAGAGTACCTAAATTCATCTTAACATTTCACTTACTACAGGTATGAGTTTCTACGCTACAGTAGAATTTCCTTATGCAAACATTTTGTAAGCGCACGTAACTTTACCAACCAACATTTCAAGTTATATTTTGTTAATTAAAGTTGAATCACTACATTGACTTGTAAGACTCTCTTACACAATCAAAATTCATTACGTACACTCAATTATCAACCTTATGTATATTAAGTGAAGGTATTAAATCACTTGCTTATGTTCATCGATTAACAAAATCGTTCGGTATGTGAGTGACATCTTGAAGGCCTACGAACTAAATTAATTAAGCGCTTACCACTACTTTGTTAAGCATATTGTTGGTCTTCTAAGTTTAGGTTAAGTGTTTAGGAACTTTGTTATTACTTGTACATCTAGAACTTACCTTTTGTATTGTATTAATCAATAGGTTTACTTAGCCAAGGTTGTGTATGTTCGCGCCAATTTGCTCTGTTTTTCTCATTTTTGCAATACCTTTACTATATCATGATAGTAACCCTGTTTGTCTAGCCGGCCTTTACACCAAAATGACAGAAATAAATTATACACAGATCATCTAGGAGGCAGGCGAGAAAGGACACGGGCTAGTTTATATCCGGGTGTAAGAAGTAGTTCCCGCGGGATTCCGGTTAAACTGCGAGAAACACCTAATAGGTTCAAATAACATTTTAATTACCATTTAAACTAATCAGGATTATTTCGTAAAGAGCACGCTTAAACACTGACCCTAATTGGGTAGATTTTACGTCCTAAACATTTTAACCTATATCAAAAATTCTCCTCAATTCTAAATATTTTAACCAACAAATGGAGAAATAATTACGATCTAAAGCTTTACGTACAAATGGTCTAAGCAATTTATTTTACTTTAAATATTTATATCTACGTATTTGGGTTCTGGCCTTTTTGACCTTGGCCCAGACATCATCGCTAAATTGTGCCGGTTTCATTTGGATTTTCCTTTTCATATTTTCATTTGAGAATATCTAAATGTTTGCACGTGGTTTACACATTGTAAACGTGTTAAATGACGTGTATTTTATTCTTAAATAAAAGAAATGTTGTATACATTTCATTATCCTGCTAAAATTTAAATCTAGTCCGAAACAAAGCAAGATAGGATAAAGGTTCCCTCATAGAATTTAAAATGAGTGTGTCACTTACATAATTTGATTATTTCACATCTTCAAAAAAGCCTACAATAAACAAATATTCCAGCATTACCTAAATCGATTGCCAAATCCATTACTTGACAAAAAATGAGGCGCAAAATCACACAGAAAGATGGTTTATGAGAACAAAGTAAAAATAACTTCTCATTAGTTTTAAGTGAGTGAGCAGTTTCTATGATTTCTTTTGTGTTCACATCAATGACTTGGAGTTTTTCAAAGCTCAGTATTATAGCGCGATTATGCTTAGTAAATAGTTTTAAGTGATACAAATTATTGTTGCTTTAGAAGGTCTAGGCTAGTGCACACAAAGGTAGAAAGCGTTCAAATGCTTGTTTTCTGTATGCAATGAATTAAGCATGTAATAAAAACTTTTTTACAAAAAAATTAAACCGACTTCCAAAAACACTTAAAAGCAAAAAAAAAAACTAATTTTAGGTGCATCGTCGGCCTAGAAGTCGGTGTCTAATCGATGTTACTAAGTTAATTTTGCCATCGACTTCTAGGCCGACGATGCACCTAAAATTAGTTTTTTTTTTGCTTTTAAGTGTTTTTGGAAGTCGGTTTAATTTTTTTGTAAAAAAGTTTTTATTTACAGCTTTTCAGTGATACGAATAGTTGTCACTATCCATATAAGTGGAAAGTTCTCATCAATACAAAGAATATAAGCCCAAATACGAGGTATTGGACATATTCAGTTGTCGAGTTCCCTCGACCCTCTCTGGTCTCCATCATCAGGTCAGCTCCAAACCTTCACTGTTGAATAGTGCTTTTAAGCATATACCTGAGTGTCAAGTTTGTACCCTACGTATGCCTACAACTTTCGAAGGTTGCCCTCGATTTCTCAGGGTTTCCACCATCAGATCCTGATCTGATGACGATGGAACAAAATGACAAACATACCCTTTCAAATAAAAAAAGAATTTTTGAAATCGGTCCAGGCGTCTTTGAGAAATCGAGTAACAAACATAAAAAAAAAAATACAGCCGAATTGAGAACCTCCTCCTTTTTTTTGAAGTCGGTTGAAAATACAATATGACTGGAAATAATTATGTTATGTTACTGCATCTGTGTATCGCGTATTTATCTAAAGATTAAAGATACAGGTCACAATTAAAAAGCGCATAAATATTTGGTCTGTTTACTTATGTCTATACCAGAGCTTAATCTATACAGGCACATTCAAAGTACGGTGACTTTTCAGTTAACACATTCACCAAGAGCCATTTTTTCATTTCATTTTCATTCAGAAAATCTTGTTGTCTCATTAAATAAACGAGTCATACAATAGCGGTAAATGAAGAAACAGGTTATATATTATTATTGTGGGCGAGATATTAAGTAGTAGGTGTTCCGCGTGGGCATATTAATATTGTTTCAGCCATAATCAAAAATATAATTTTCGGAAACTGTTCCCGAAGATTTGTACACGAGTAAACGATTTGAAGACTGTCAGGCCTCAAGCGAACACAAAACGGTTCATATTTCTAAGAAATAAGGCCGTGACACGACTTGTCGCATTCAATTCCGTAGATATTCACCAAAGTATGGGTGACAGCTGTATGACGTAGGTAAGGTTATGTGAAATTAAATTACTTCTGTCATGTATTAGAATGTCAACCTATTTGCAAAGCGTTTCAGTTTTCGTTTGGACGTTTTCGTAGATGTTCTATTTAAGTGGTAGGTTATAATTGAACAGGGGCTGCGGAATTGTTCGAAAGAGTTACCGCGGCCCTGGTACATAAAAGGCCTACGACGGAACACGACGGTTTTTAGTCAGTAAGAGTCTGACACTCTCTCACCGCTGCTAATCCACAGCGGAAGGGGTAATTTGATGATTTTTGACGTGGTTAAAAAAAAGTTATAATTGAACAGTCCTCGTAACTATAAATAAGTTAATCAATCTTAAGTTCAAGTTCAAGTAAATGAAAATTCCTATCTTTATTTATTATTTAAGGTAAATGTTTACTGGCCTAAAAACCTAGAAAATACAGCTTTTAATAAATTATAAACTAAAACGATTTAACCAGAAACTCGTGTTATTAAGAGTCGTTTATCTGATGAGTGTAACACAAAACTAATGGGCGTTTTGTCTTCCGACGTATAAATAGACAAACAATATGTCTGCAACAGCTTGAGTTAGAACATTTGGCGTATATCGAGTTACGTCACTATTCAGAATAATTGATTTAGCCTACGTGCACACTGGAGACTAAACAGTCGGCCGACTGGCGGCAGCTAGTTTTTTTTTTTATTACCAGTTAATTATACCTTGTAATGGTAAATTGGTTTATATTCATTACATTACCTGTTCATTTTGTTCTATAAGATTTTTATTTAATAAGTCAAAGTCAAAAACGTTTATGAGACTAGGCTAGTATTTAGCACTTTTTCACGTCAAATTTACTAAAGGACAGCACCCCCAAAACTTCCTTCCCTCCCTTCCCTCCTTTCACACTTCCTAGTGTTATGGCTGGGAAGAAGAAGTGGTGAAGAACCAACTTCCTAGCAACACAGCTGTCTATTACAATTTAATTATAAATAAATTACAATTATACAATTCAAAATAGTTTCAAATTATATTCCAAAAAAAAAAAATGTCCACTTCAGAGCTGCCATCTGCGTGTATCTGTGAAATAATCATTAACATTATAGTAAGCCTTTTTAATTAAAGTTTTTAATCGGTTTAATACCGAACCAATACCTGATCGTTGTAACGTGTGTACTTCCATTCATCTTCATACTGATTTATGAGCTCAAACCAACTATCGGCCGACTAAAAGTGTGTATATAGTATGCGCGTACTCTTAAGGTACACATTGACTGCTACGCAACAGATGTAATTGAAATGAAATACGAGATTGCAATCATGTGTGTAGGACGTACTAAATTCGGATAATCGTACTGGCGTTGCCATTGTTACGGATAAGTGGATACCGACCTTTAGATTTGACATTTGAAAACCTCTTGGTTTCGAAGTTTTATTTACAGAAAAAATCTCTGTATGCCACCAAAATAGAAAAATAATTTGTAATCGAATATGAAATGGGAGTGCACTGGAACCTGAAAAAAAATAAAGGAAAGATTTTAAAAAGCATGAAATAATTTCTAACAACTTAAAAACCTTACGAAAGGAAACCAACATGCTTGATTCTATTAATTTGCACCAGGCCTAATTAATTTTGTTGATAACGGAGTGAAACTTTTAATTGCTTAAAATTTAAACAGTAATTATCACGCAGACATGTTTCTACTTAAGTGAAGTAATTATAAAATATATGTTATGACACACGAAATTGTTACATGAACTTTACGGCAAGCTTCAAACTTTATTCGGCAAATACTTTCTGAAAAAATACTTATTCCTTTTATGACAGTAATAAAAACGAGGTCAACAGTAACTTATTCATCAAATAATCTTCGAATAGACGTAGAGTCAGCAATAAAAGCGGTAACTACATATAATAACCGCTATCTAGTACTAATGTGTCGTAAAACAATTTCCCAATGGAAGTCCGGCCGTCATTTGTAACGTTACCTAACATTTTATTTCGTAGAGTAACTCACACTACCCATATTATAGTCACGGTCTTAAAAGCTATTCTAAAATTAGTGAGTGAGAAATGCATTGTAAGAATATTGCATCTTGCTATAGCATTTATTTGTAAGTTAATGTGACTTTAAAGTACAAAGGGCTTTAGAAGCAATGTGACTGGAATAGTAAATCTGATATTTCCTTTCGTTCCAACCAAACCGCGACATTTTATAATAATTCTGAAGATAATCGATCTATGACCCCTTTATCTGAAGTATTATAATACCAAGTACCCAGTGCCTTCATAGCAGTCGTTGTTAGATTTTGAGAGAACTCTAACCCTATCGATCGTTGGTTCAGTAGTAGGTAATCCAAGAACCTGCACGCTAGATTCTAGTTACATATAATTATGACCAAAAAACTTGTTATAGTTTGGTTTGTGTTAGTGTGTGATCCTCCAAAGCCAAGGCTTCACCTGTTCCAAGTGCATGTGGCTTAAAGCCAAGAATTTCTCGACTCCTTAAGATAACAATCCCTCTTGTCACTTGATTTAATACAAAGCAAGACCATTTGTTTATGTTCTTATATATTACAAAAAATATTTGCGACGTGAATTGTTATGCGTCCTGCATTTGTCGTGGGACGGTAGAGTGAGAAATTTTATTATTCTAGAAGTAGCTAGGAACTTTTGCGGGCAAAGAGAGTGCAATGTTGAATGTGCTAAGAGTTAGATATAAAGGTTAGTGAAATACGGACCAGTTTAAACAAAAGTTTTAAATAAAGCACCCTGAGACGCTTATTTGCAGAAAAACATTCAATTATAAGCTCATGAAAGTATATTAAAGCATTTTAAATACGATGTGTATATTAATTTCCCTAAGCGGTTTTTGTTTTAGTCACTATTTATACTGATGTTCATATATAAAAATATGGTTTTTCTTCTTACTTTCTAAGTAACAGAATAATTGGATTAAAATATTCTTAATCTTTTCTATGAAAAGTAAGTACCTATTCTAGTCTCGGTAATTGACAGTCGGTATTTTTTCTTTTCTATGTTACCAAGAACGGTTTTCTTTCCCTATTCCGTCTATTTCTGAACCTTATGTATTGAAATAGCTGGACTTGCTTGCAACTGACGTTTTCCTTTACTGTAGTCAAGTTTTGCTGAGTTTTATCCAATTCTGAGTACTGTAAATTCATAATCTGTAAGTTTAAGTTCACTTTGCACTGAAAAAAAATCTCATTTGTCCTATAAATAGCTCTAAAAACATTTAATTTTAGTTATAAAGCTTGTTAGTTTAATTTTAATTAATTTCAAATGTCAAGAAGTTGAAAACTGCATGCAATATTCTTTCGTTTTAATTTTAAAATGCGAAGGTCAGGTCTTGCCCTTTTAAAATTGTAGTATCAGTACCACTCAGTACCTGTTTTTCTCAAACGCATTGCGTAAGAAAAATATGACTTCTGCTATTTTAAATAACTACCAATTTGTATACTCTACCGCATCACAATAAAAGCCTTCGTAAAACTAAGGCTCAGTTGTTTTGAATGAAAAATGTAGTATAAACCCTGTAACTTAGAGTACATTTTTGTTTGAGTTTGTTTTAGTTGATTTCTGATCGAATCTGAAGAAATTGGAAGTTTTGCTTGATTTGATATAGACTTAGGAGTTGTTAACAAAGAATTCCGTATTTTCTTTGTCTGAAATTATACTGGAAATCTTAAATACAATTCTGGTTTTACAATGGAAATCCATTGTAAAACTTTCCTAAAACCATCAGTGGTATACCTACTATATTTTAGGTTTAGCTTTGTATTTCAGTACCTATGTAAATCTGTCGATGGAAAAATAATTTTATTCTACTGTAACAGATCGCAAAGATAAAATACGGATATAGTACTTTTGAATTGTTGAAACAACAGCATTTCTAGATTTTTTATCTTTTTTCGGATCTCTTAATGTGTATATTGCGTGGAGTGACCTAGACTGAAATAGACTGTAAAATTACATAATTTGAAAAGCATAGATCTACGACAATTAAATGCCATGACCAGAAATAAATAAAACACTGACACTAATTCAATTATTATAAATTTAAAAAAACCCCCGACCCAAAAAAGTACGCAATAATTATGACAAAAGGTTAAAAACGCTAAACCCTATAAAAAGCAAAAAATAACTTTTAACACTACGTAAACAAAATTTTGTCGTGTCGGGGGACCGCTCTAATTCATTACCATAGATACGTGTTTCTTTATACGAATGTTGTAATTAAGAAGGTATCATTTGATTTATGTAAGTATTTTTAAAGGTAAAAAGCGGTCCCCCGACACGTCAAAATTTTGTTTACGTAGTGTTAAAAGTTATTTTTTGCTTTTTATAGGGTTTAGCGTTTTTAACCTTTTGTCATAATTATTGCGTACTTTTTTGGGTCGGGGGTTTTTTTAAATTTATAATTTAATTTTATTTCATGCTTTTTGAAGGAGCTCCTTAATTTTTCCTTCTTTTATTTAATTTCTTTTATTTTAAGATGGTGTCGCTATATGCGATCTCGGCCAAAGGAAGCTGTTTAACAATCCTCATGACAAATTGGCTCTGGGAGAACTGCACAGATTGATAAACAATAAAGATTAACCTTTGGTCATTCTAGATTTTCAGTAAAAATATAAATCGGTATATCCGTTTCATTCCGGGATTCCAGGGTTTCATCCGCCACATCCCATTTCCAGCATCAGGTTCTCGTCAATCAGAAACATGAAGAGAACTCGTCAAGACAAATTCAACGAGCCCAAACTCGATAGGTTTACTAAAAGGCAGTTCAGGGTTACGTCTCCTACCTTCGGGCCCTAACAGCAGACCAGCTCAGTGGTTCCAGAAGACATTAGTGTTTCAAGTTGCAGATCCTAAATAATGCTTGCAAGTAAACTGAGTGTGTAATATTCCTATCACATGTAACAAACGAGCTGATGACCTTGAAGACCTGAACCGATTTCCACCAAACATAGCTAAGAACACTCCCGACTGACATACCTTTTAAACAAAAAAAACCGCATTACAATCGGATCATCCGTTTGGGAGCTACGATGCCACATACACACACACACACACACACACACACACACACACACACACACACACAGACACGTCAAACTTATAACACCCCGTCGTTTTTGCGTCGGGGGTTAAAAATAGGTAAATTATCAGGAACATAGTCATAACGACAATTGTCGCAATTTTCTAAGAAATGACGACTTAAAGGTCAATACTCTTTATTAGGATTAATACTCCTACGCCTAGAACGATTATTTAAGCAATATTGCTAGGCGTAGGAGTCACAATTTGTTATACACTGGCAGATGTTTCAAGGATTCAATTTGAAGCTAACATCACTACAGAATTTCGTAGCTAAAACTGACTCACTTATCTCTAGGATGGCTTAATGAATCATTTGATATAATATTGTCAGTAGATTGGTTATAGAAATTACTCTCTCCAAGAATGAATAAAATTAAAACCGACATATATATAGAAACAATCGGTGTAATTAAAAAAAGCTAATCAGACGCATGACAAAACGCGTTTGAAAAATAAGATTCCGAAAACTTGAATCCACTTCTTTTTTTGAAGTCAGTTAAAATACGATAAGTATATCTCTGTATACTCAATAAGTCCTTCGAGCTTTTCGTGTGGATTATGGGCTAAGAGTAATCCATTATTAAAAACCTCTAAATCTTCTCTTTTTATTGCCTTGTTATTAATGGTAGCTATAAATCACGTGAACTTATCCAATTTGCATTTCTGCTTCCTCATTGGCGAAAGAAAAATATCAAAGCAAAGATTCGAATGGGAATTATAGCAATATCCTTGAGTTACTGAAATTATCTTTCAGTCATTTGCATACTTTTCAGCAATAAAATTCCCTCATAAGACAAGGCTGTATTTTTTCTTTACTTTTGTTCTATATGAAAAATATAATTTATAGACTAATTATATACTTTTTTTCAACACGAATAATTTGGAATTTAACTAAAAGAAATAAAATGTTGTTTTTTCTACACCTACGTTTTCTCTGAGCCAATATTTGAACGCTCAATACATAAAGCAAACATATTCGGCAAATATCTTTAGTATTCTCTTATAGAATTCCCTAAAGGTATAGACTAGGTAAACAGCTTTTTGATAGGGTTTCGTGAAGGCTTGTGTCGGCTAAGAGATTAGCTGCCAGCAGTCTTGGAATACTGCCAAGATAGCTGGACAAGCATGAAATGCTGTACGTTAGGAAGGTTTTTAATACCAATCATGTTTAGTATTTTCTCTTGTACCTATCGTATAGTCAGTCTAAGATGACGATAGACGATGTATGTGACGCGTAATATGCGCATTTTTTTTTCTTTTTTAGTCACCTCACCGTCTGAAATGCTTTGCTTAAAGAACTAAGTATATTTGCAAGATGCCACATCAAGACTGACAGTATCAGAAATCTTTAAGGAAATTAAATTCCTTGCCAACGATACATAAAGCGAAAAGAACGTGAGGCTTTTGCTTAGTATTTTCGGCCAAGGCTGCAAATAAACATTTTCTACTGTACACGACTTACTTTAAGCTTGTCTTCTATGGTACATATAAAATTAATTTACTGCTTCTGCTGTTAATATACGAGCAATTTTTGAAATGTATTCGTCCTCTGTTTTAAACGACTTCCCAAAACATAGAGGCTCTCAATGCACCTGTATTTTTTCTGTCGTACTTAATTTTGTACTCAAAGTTTTTGTTGTATGGTTCCAGCGTCACAAACATATTCCTGGTGAACCTGTCAGTAGCAGACCTGCTAGTGACTCTGTTCTGCATGCCCGTGCAGATCGCCAAGTCCGTCACGCTGCTGTGGTACTTCGGCGAGGTCATGTGCAAGACTGTCAACTTTTTGCAAGGTACGTTCCCATTTTGATTAATTTAATATAAAGGATTACATAATTTGAAAGAGTTCAGTATAAAAAGCTGGCATTTCTTGTAAGTAAAATCAAAACTAATCCCTTATTCTGTATCACTTTAACCCCTTGTGTGTGAGGATAATATACCGTATCATAACTTCGTATTTTATAAGTGAGAGAGGGACTAAAGCTGAGTCATGAAATATTTTTTTGTTGTGTAATGTTTTGACACTTATCATAAACATCCTACTCGGTAAAGAAATTGTGTTCCTTATCTACAAGTTTGTAAAATTATACCAATGCAAATAAATAATGTGTAACAATTTATCAACGAAACCGAATGCTCCAACTTCTCCGTTGCAAGTACGTTTCAAGAAAATCAATTAACATAACAACGTCCCATAAGGGCACTCAGATTTCTTCACGTTTCGCCTTCCTTAATGACCCTCATTAATATCTTAAGCAGTTCCGACCAACATTGAGCACCTACTGAATAAAATATTACACAAATGGAACGTATTCTTGTAGCAATAAAAATACAAAGATATAACAGAACAATAGTACTCCTTACAGTTTATTTACTGAAAGTTTTATTTGAAAGAGAATAAGCTCAGAAAAGTAAGCAGCAAAGTGTGAAAATGGCGCATAAAAATAAAGTTGAGTTTAAGTGACAAGTTTGCTTTCTTGAAAGAGTGTAGTCGCACTGCGAAGTGGTGAAAATGGCTACTTTAATTCATAGGAGTATTTTCTGAAACAGTCGAATGACTAGGTAACCAACTATAACTTACAGAATGCTATTATCAATTATCTTGATCAATGAATTCACTAGGTAACCAACGAGTAGGAAAGTGCAAAAAGAAAAATATAAACGCATTTTGTGAATACCGATTACCGATAGCTTAGAGTTTTTATTTTTATTTAAAAATATTCCTAGAAACATTCTGAGAGCTTTTTCTGACCGATTCGACTGTCAGTACGTGAACCATTGCTGTATGGTTCATCTGCTGAATAATGTTGAAATATTATTTTAATGAATGTGAGAAATTTAATTTTAATTATTGTAATGTAACTGTATGTATTGTGATGAATTATTATTGATTTTTATTATGATAAGTTAAATTCATTCATTTGTATTGTTTGTAATTTATATGGGTGTAAAGGCCTGAAATAAATGATTTATTATTTATTATTATTATTTATGTTCATATGTTTATTTTCCTCGGCTATGTAGCCGGGCAGAACTAATGGCACGGGCCTAAGCCAAGTGCGCATCAGTGGGGTTAGTACTACTATTAGGTACATTACGGGAAAGCGGGACAAATTGTGTTTGTATATAGGTGTTAATATCTGTTGAGTTTACTTCACACTGTAAGAACTTACGAACTAACCTGCAAGTGTTTAATATCACTGCTTTCTGTAGTAAGTGATATGTGTGCGGGGGGAGGTTTAGAGAATTTAGGGATTGGTGGAGTTGTTTGGGGATCACGCCGGTTGTCGATAAAACTATTGGTACTATTGATACTTTTTGTAAATGCCATAAGCGACTAATCTCATCTTTTAATTCTGTATATTTACTCAGTTTTTCGGCTATTGTTGATTGTAGGTTGTGTGTATTAGGGACTGCGATATCGATTAAGAATCCAGTTCTATTAACTTTGTCTATGAGTGTGATGTCGGGTCTGTTAAAGTGGATTGTGCGGTCTGTGTCTGTGTGTTATTATTATTATAAATGTATGTCTCTTTCTGACCTCGGGGCTACAGAGCCCCGGATTTTTGGGAGGCGAACGTGGGGCCGAAGCCAACACGCTGAAGCCCTTTTGAGACAACTTTAATGAAATGGCGACATAAAACCGACGATTATCCCTGTATACACTATAAAAACGTACCCAAGGACAATCCCCGGTTCTGTGCTAAACTATTGCTAAATATGGATTAAAACTACTAGGGCTATTGTGATGGGATGCTAATGGACTAGGAATGGGGAAACTACGGGAACTATGGCACCTGCCGATGACAATGTATTAAATACATGTTAAAATGGCAGGTGGAGACTCGCCAACTCACTTACTGGGCCCCCGGGAATCAGTCACTGAAAAGCAACAAGAGGGCAACAGGGACATGAGCGGCTGAGAAGGGTGAGGATACCTCGGCGGACTTTAAACGCAGATCACGCGCTCCCTGTGGGTCCAGCATCACCGGCCCACTCGCCACTTACCACGAGGCACCTACCCTCCGAGCAGGACTAACCTTGCTCTAGCGACTCCACTCTGACCGGCCGATGAAGGCAAGCCAAGAGGCGGGAGACCTATCCCCCGTCATGCTTCACTCCGGCAAGCCGGAGATGGGGGACAGTATACTCTCCCTGGAGCACTCGGATATATAGCCCCGCGGGGTCGCTACTCCCCGTCATCCGCCTCAGATGTATTATTTTTATAAATAATAAAATAAAATATGTTCTTATTCAAAACTAATTCACGAAGTTTTAAAAATTTAACTAAAACCATTCATCATTAAAAACCTAAGTTAAAAATGCTTAACCTCTAAAAAAATAACAGCGCACTGTTGAAAGTAAAGACGAGGTAAGTAACAAGCAATTTCCACGGCAGAACAAAGACTGTTAGCTGTCAAGTTGGAGCGAGACCACTATCAGACCAATTATTATAATTGCCTTAACGTTGTTGCAAAGCTATTTGTGAATTAAAGTGCTGAACTGTTTTACTTCACTTTTTCGGTAAACGTATTTTTATTGGCCGTTAAATGTAATAAAAATAACAAAATTCTAAAGTTAAAGGGTGTTTGTGTGAGAATATTTGAGAAAAAATCTTTTGGTTTTGCGTACACGTAAATAAAATTTGCAAAGGACATTATAAGTCACGAAAGATTAAACATCTTTAGCAAAGCATTCCTTTTATAAGCAAGTTTTCGAATAATATTAATTCTTTAAAAATATAATTGTGACTTCAAAATAGTTCCAAGTTGGTTACCATTATTGTGATCCATAGCAGTAATCTAGAAACTAATCAGATGTAACTGAATTATTTCGTTCGCTGTAATTATTTACGAGAACATCCTCCCTGTAGTATTGTGAAATGCGACTTAAGTGTACACCTGGGTGCTTAGGTTTATTTGATAGCCAAACTAAATGTTTATTGTTTCATTTTGAAGCTAGTAAATCCTGGTTTAGGTTGACAGTAAGATGTTAAGATGTTGAATGGCTTAGCTTAGACAGCGATGTAGTACTATCCTGAAGTTGTCAAACACTACGGTGGCCGTAGGTTGATGCCCCTAAAAATATTATACATCTATAACTTTGCAGGAGTTCTTAAAGAATTTACTTTCACTCGGAAACCAAATTCCCAACAAGCAATCAATCAGCTTGAATTGCTTGCAAAACTGAGTTGATTTCGTTTATAATACTTAAGTTACACACGACTATAAAAGGCTTTTATTGAAAATGATTATTCATTCTCTTCCCAAACGATAAAATGTCTGGCAAAAAGGCATTAAATATGGTAAATTTCTCAAAGGTAACTGTGGAAATGATGGCTTTATCAATATATTCCAGTTCATGAATTTTCCTTCAGTACAACACTTACTTACCCTTTCAGAGGTAAAAGTGTTGAAAAGAGAAACACTTGGTCTGTTGGACCCTATAAACGAAGATTTATGTAGATCCCAAACGTGACCAGTCTGTGAGATCAGCGGTAAAAGAGTTTTATTGCTACCAAATTAAATTTGTTGGGACATACTTCGGTTTTAGGAATTTCTGATTGGAAACTGTAAACTTGTAAGTTTATAATTTAATTCGATTGAGAAAGTTGCATGTGTGGAGTTAGTAAGAGTCCTTGGCATATCTTGTCTCAAACTTATCGTTTCTTGCGGATTCACTTGCGTCTTGCGGAGACTATTCTCAGCTGATTGAAAAAAAATCCTGATTATAATCTTATCATTGTCATGTCTTAAGTCCTTCAAATTCTTTAAAGAAATATAATAATATTTTGTCGATTCTAGGCTCAAAGCAAAATATGAATGGTACAAATTCAGAATTCTTAGTTCTGGAATAAAACGCTCGACTCCGGATTCAATCAAGTTGTCAATTATTATTCGTCTCATCTTTACAGCGAGCTGACAAAAACGGCTTTAATTAAGATTAACGGTCCAATCCTACGTTTGTGTTCAAAGGAAATGAACATAGAAGGTAAATAAACTAATATGAGACTTACTAATATGAGAGTTATAGATAATATCTTGGGGATGTTGAAGCGATTCGTATGCAGGTGGACAGTTTCGTAGAAATGGGTCTTAGTTTATATTTCGTAATATGAACTAGTACATGCGTTGGATGAGAGAAGATGTGTGATTAAACTAAACACATACTTCTTGGTTTAGTTATGGTTATGGCTCTAATACGATTGAAGAGTTTTGTGAAATACCGTTTTGTAAAAGCAGAAAAAGTTCAGAGATTGACAATGCCAATAAATTTAATTATATCTTTGATGTGTAAGTTTAATGCCGTGAAAGATTTTGGAAAATTAAAAAAAGCCTGCTGAAAAAGTGGAGTTAGCCATATTAGAGAAGCTTTCTAAAAAAAGTGAAGTGGTCCTTCTGAAAATCTTCTTATATACTAACAATATTAAGCACTAAGTTGTATAATATCAAGAAAATACAAGACTGAAGGCTGCGGCTGATAAGCCTGAAGCTTGATTAAATTTGTACATTCCACTTTGTTCGTAAGCTGGGTAACTTTCGGACATTGCCTGTTATTCGGTACATTTGGCGGATATTATTTCCGAAGATAGTATCGGGCGTGGATCCTCAAAGGGTTAGTGTACCTAAATAATTATGATCTAATTTTAGAAGTTACTTTAAGTTATTTTAAATAATAGGGAAGTAATGTGGCTGTTAATTTGTCACGTTTTGTCAAAATATAATTAAGACGATTGTAGGTTTATCCGAAGAGCTTATTCTAAAAATAAACATTACTCAAGCAGAACCTTTTCTTATCTCTAAGACGTGGAAGATTGGAAACCTCACAAAAGTAGGTAAAGAATACACATACCTTTCTCTCTTCGCTAGCTTTCATATAAATTCTTGTGATGACTCAGACATCAGAAACTGAAGTCGTATTACGTAACTTTATTAGACGTGTCGAGTCAAAAAGTCTTATATTTGCTATATCTTATAGCAACGCCACAGATGCAAAGAATATATTTGAATATTTTGATCCAGCATTGGCTCTATTTCTGAATATTTTTAGACGCTTTCAATCCGTCTGATCTTACATTTTTCAAACTGATAGTTACCTTTTGTAAGCACTTTTAAAAATAAAATATCGAGGTGACATAAAAGCTTATTATAATTTTCGTTTAATAACGCTGTCATTATTCCCAGAAATAATAACCAAATACTCGTAACACAAAACCCAGAAGGTTTAATAAAATCATATCAGATTTTCGACCCACATTTGTAAACAGACCAAAAATATTTTCGTGTTGGCATTCCTCATATTCATATTCATTTATTTGCATTCCATAATGTGTTTTACAGATTTTATACACACTAAGTAGGAAAAAAGACGTGACATTCATTGAAAAACTGGTTTTTCATATCAATATTTAACTTTAAACCGTTCTTTTGACCTTTGAACTATTGAAGACCTGTAGTTAAACAGTTAAACATTCAGTAAATACAGCAGGATTAAATTAGATTTACTTTCGGATATTGGCAAAGACCATAGCGTCGGTATTAGCTTGGGTCTGCCAGAAACTGTGCCAAACCACGAAATTCGACCCAGCATAATAATAAAGGCCATTTTGTTTCTGTGGACTGCCAAGAGATGGGATCGTTTAGTTGCTATATAAAATTAATCTAGGTACTTTTTCTTCCTGTGGTTTTGCCTATACTATGTTATTTAAGCAACCGAATTAAAGAGAAGCCTGTTATTATAGTACCCAAGGTACCAATGCCTTTCTACTCATATAAAAGTGGTTCAGGTGTGAAGAATGACAAGTAAACGAACGCTCATTATTTTCAATGGTGTACTAGCCGTTTTCCCGCGGTTATCACACGCGTACCGTTTGAAATATTGCCGTAACTGGATATAATATAAATAAAGCCATAGATACCTGGGAAAAGAGTAGCTTTCTAATAGTGAAATATTTTTTCAAATCAGTTCAGTGCTTTCGGAGCCTTTCGGAGCCAAAAAATTCTCTTGTCATATTAGTATAGATTATAGATAGAGCTAGAATTGTACACGTAAACGTAGCCTAACAATGAGTCCATGTTTTTAATAAGAAAAAAAATACTTTCCTTTATAGCGTTATAATACTAAAGAAAATCTCAAGCATACGGAACTGTAACGTTTATGTCCGGAGACAGCTTGAGAATGAACTGAACTTATGACCTAGTGTTGCGAAGCTGGCTTTAAGTGACGCCGTTGACTTTTATTGGATTATCCTACGGTTATAAATATTGAACGAGGTGTCTTACATAGTCTAGTTTACAGAATAAGGAGCTTTGACTTTGACTTTGAGTCTTCTATACTAATATAGTAAAGAGTTAACTTTTTTTTGTTTGTCTGCACCCTAAAGTCTACAAAACTACTGAACCGATTTGTAAAATTCTCTCACTATTGGGAAGTTAGACTATCCCAGAGTAACATATACCATGGTAGGTACATTTGGTCTGTATACTGGAAGAAATTTCCCTGGGACGCGAATGAAACCGCTCGAAAACAGCTAGTTTATCATAATACCATATATTGGATTAATTATGTTTTAGTTTATTATAATTAAGTTTTCTCTCACGTTTGTTAATATAAAAACTGTTTTTAAAGGTAATCAACTGAGCCATTTGTTCATTAATTGTGGTCATGTCTTTTAATAAATTTTATTTATTTATTATAATTTGACCTCCTTGTCCCCAGGAGTGGCAGTAGCATCCAGCGTGTTCACGATCACAGCGATGTCTGTGGACCGATACCTGGCCATCACGCAGTCGCTCCGGCAGCCCTGGATGCCGTCCCGCCGAGGGGCTTGCAGCCTGCTGGCGGGGCTGTGGCTGGTGGCTTTGGCCATCTTCGCGCCATTGTTAGCAGTAGCTACCGTGGAGAGGGAGTATGTTCCTTCTTTGTCGAGGACGAGAAATGGATCGGTAAGTATTTTATTTTTGTGACCCTTCGGTTGTTGGAAACGCGGAACATTATTGATTTATTATCTGTTATCTTCTATAACACTACGCTATACAGTTAATATTGCCTAACCCTTTTTAAAACTTAGGTTGGGGTTGGTTTCCAGTTTAAGTAGGTGTGCAGTGCTTTGGAGCTAATAGATAGTTTACAGACAGAAATATGTAGGAATTACGTTCTTTAGAAAGGAACCGGAAAGTTTTAAGAAGACCTTGAATAGTCAAATTTTTTTTCTTTTCTACAGGCACAAAATGTTGTAGGTACCCATAGATCTAAATTTTGAAGTTGGCTCTTGATTCGGATTTATATCCTCTGAATATAGAGAATTTCTGGCTTGAAAATAGAGATGGCTAGGGGAGTGCTATCAGCGATCAAATACCATAAGTACTACCTATACTCAGATGCAGGACCAATTTTGAATATCAACAAGTTGCACCAATATCGACACCCGCAATAATAGCTTGAAGCAATATTGCTCTTGCGATGCAATATCACTGCCATATAACCCTAAGTGCCCACTGAGAGGGTAGTTTGCCTGTTCATCTTGAAACTAAGAGAGCGCACACACTACAAACTCTTAGTCGCCCGATAGTTGGTTTGGGCTCATATATCAGAGTGAAGGTGAATGGAAGTACACACGTCACAACGATCAAGTCTTTGTTAGGCTGGGAAAGCCTGTCCAGACATGTATCACTTGCACCGTATCGTATCAAGCACAGCATCAAGTTGTCCGATTTGCTCCGTATGATGGACAAAAACCTACACGACATGGGACAGACCGTATCGTGACGGCGTATCGAGATCGCGTATCACATATGCGATCATGATACGCGGCGACCATACATGTCTGGACCTGGCTTTAGGTATCCGACATACGAAAATCTTTTTTCCTACATCGGGTCGACAGTTTAGTCGTCAGTGTGCGCGCAGGCTACAGCGGCTGAGTCAGTTCATTCAACAATACCAAGACGTTTTTCTATCAGGATTACCATCGAGATTAAAAATTCTTTTGAAATCATTTTTTCGCATTAGTGTTCCTTGAACTTTTAATGCAAGCGCTTCTTTTATTAAATCTTGATTTTATTGGAATAGATAAAATTATAATATTATTAAAGTGAGAAAATTTGATTTAGAGCTAAAAATATACGACCTTTTTAATAGTAGACGCTTAAATTATCGATTAAAAACTAAAAATATAGTCTCTGCAATGCAAAGTTACATCGTATATTTTCATCATTGTTCAACATAACCATAAAACTACTTCTACGACCAAAGTTTAACGATAACCAATAACAAAATACCATAACTTATAATATATTTTGATATTCTGCCTTAGTACTTCGGCACAGAACCGACATTCCTCGAATTCGTTTTATATCAAAAAACCCGATTTTCCCCTTCAAGTATATGGCCCAATTCTCCTACTTAAACCTTCGAAAAGGGTCAGATCACAAATCATTTTAACATCCTCAAGTGTTTTTGGGTAACTGCGAAATATCCAAGTTACTGTAACCTTTGCTTTAGTCCTTTGAAAATTTCACTAACTGGAACAGCCATGAGTACGAATCTCTATGTGAAAAAGTCTGCTAACTTAGCCGCAAAGGTCGAGGTAATGCAATAGATAGTTACAGATCACTTATGTACGGGTATATTGTCAAACACATGCTAAAACTCGATGACTCGCATTATCTGGCTAGCTGGGCATAGGCCTCTTCTCACACAGATAAGGGTTGAGTGTTAATCACCACGATTGATCGATGCAGGTTGCTAATTTCGGACTTTATAGACCAGGTTTCCTCAAGATGCTTTCCTTTACCTTAAAACGTCATTGGTGTAAAAAAATACGCTTAGAAAGTATGCCTGAACACATACACCAATACTTGAGATGTTGGCCTTTTGGCGACTTTATAAACTGAGAGCTATTGCGGAGAGTTATACTCCCAATATAAGATGTTTTGTGCGGAGGGTGATTAGATAGGAAACTTGTCCTTCCTGTCTGATCATTCCTTTATTTATTTATTTTCATGCTTTTTATTTTTCTTGTAATTACTAACATTAGGATATAAGCTATATGTAATACTAACAACACTATGGATCTTTGTTGTCCGAAATAAATGTATTTTATTTATAAACATGTAGGTACTAAGTATATACAGTAAATGGTGCTCTTTTAACTTTTGGCAGAGGAGATGGCACAGCAATAACGTCTCCAGTCGGTTACTTACTCTAAGTTTTAATCTCAACAAAATTAATTGGATCTTAGATCTGTGACAATTTGTTTAGATGAGTTTTTTTAGAAGAAAATCTTTTGGAATTCAGATCAAGGTGAGGTATTTAAATGTTATGGTTGCGTACAAGGAAAGATAAACGTAAAAATGTCTTGCGGTATTAAAAGTTACCACTGTTTTGTATAAGAAAATGTTTTCTAGGATAAGCTTTTTGTGCAGTATAAAAAAATTTATGCGATAAGCAGCTATGTTGTTGTCGATTTGTCTTCAGGAATATGGTGTTAAACTTAATAGCTTTCCGAGATATTGAACGTAGCTATTGCTTTAACGTTAGGTCGATTAAACCATCAATATTAATACCACCATTTAACTAAAACGATAACCAAACCATAACCAACCGCGTACTTGCCGCCCATTAGTCAAATTGGTGATTTGACAATTGAAAATGGTTCGGTTATCATTCTAGTTAAATGGTGCAACATACCTACTGTAAAAAGTCTAAAATGACAAAGAAGAGGTACCTACAAAACTTTACGTTCTTATGTTATTCAAGCAAATTCAAGCATTATTAAACTATCTTCCGTAATAAAACCTCAGAGTTATGTCTGTTACAGCTTTACCCACGTCATTTGACATCTTTGTCATTGAAATATTAAAGGATTAATAACTTTACAAGGTTCACGAAACTAATATCACAGCGGATGAAAACCACTTGTTTGTATCATGTCAAGGATATCGTCTTATGAACGGAAAACAAGAGAACTATATAATAAGTACTAAGTCAGAATTCCTTTCAACCTTTAAGAATCAGTGATCAAGGTTTTCTAAAAATCAAGTATTTAAAAAGTCAAAAATACCTATTAACTTTTGACTCCTGATGAAGTCAAATGTGAAATTAGGCGAAACTTCAAGGTATATGTCGAAAACAACGCAACCCTGCGTCAACGTGAAACTGACAATTAATTCAGAATTGATGAATGTTTTCCAAGTTGAAGGTACTCTTAAGTTACAACTTTAATATACATGATTCTACGAATTGCAAGCCATTGTAATCGGAATCTTGCTGAAATTATAAATCTGACAGAAACTTTATCTGTTAATTTATTTGCAAACTCTTAACTGGTATCTTGACTGAGTCATGATAAAAAAAAATTCATAATTTTTACTTGCACGTAGGTATTCTTTATAAAGAGTCTTTATTTCCTTTCCCTAAATGTAAAAGAAAATGAAATACGAAATATAATGTACCTACTCGTGTCAGGATTAAAAATGTCATATTGCTTTTCCGGGTGCCAACAATTTTTGTCATAACGCGCGTGACTTCATGTGAAATAGCAAGTCGTGAACATTTATGCTAATAAAATGTATCATAAAGATAAATGATGTCAATTTGTTTGTTTGTATGAACGCGCTAATCTTGGAAGTGGTCCTACTTGAAAACCGATTCATTTTCTCTTAGCCTTTATTGTCCCACTGCTGGACAAAGGCCTCCCCATGTCGTCTCCACACCTCTCGATCCTTAGAGTGTTGATTCATTATTTTTATCCAAAAATATATGCCGACAAATTCAGAACCTTCTTTGTGGGAAGTCGACTAAAAGTGTTATTAGCTATTTTTTATCCTTATTCGTTAAATAATTCTCAAGGGACGCAGGCAAAACCACGCGCGGAAGCTACTATAAAAACATAATACGTGTACACACATTGTAAGATATCTTGCAACTCATAGGATTTCTCTCATCAAAAGAGCGTGAAACGGAAAATAAGTAGATCTTTTTATGATAAGGAAAAATTCCAAATTTTCCGCGCAACTTGGGGGTAAATTAAAAACGGAATATTTAAGTTGCGAATTCAGAGTGGATCTCAAATAAAAACTCCGTGATATTATTTGTGCAACTTTTAATGTGTTTTGGAAATGGTGGCTTATAGCGTCAATAATATCTTGAACTTTTATCCCAATTACAATTTTGAATTAATGCATATATTTTTTTATAGTTTACCTTTGCATCTATTTTTTACCTGTTGTTCTTTTTAACAAAAAAAATAATGATTTGTCTTTATCATTTTTTTGATGGACCTACTAAAACATTTCCTCACGCTGATAAAAATAGTGACAAAAATCTTGACCATAAGGAAATAGGAAAATGCTCTCCTTAGAATTCAGACAACCACAACAAGCTTATTGAATAACTCTCATTTGTTGGAATCAGGATAAACATCATTTCGGTGTTACATAACCACAAACATGAAATTAAAGCTTATTTGTAATGGTAACAGTAACTTAACTTTCACCGTCATAAAAAGGTTTTTCTCTGTTGTTCATATCATCTAAATAATTATATAGAATCAGATCAATCCTATTACATTAATTAGAATTATTCCTGCTTTATTTTTTTTTATATAACATGCGTGGCTAAGGGTAAACACACAATCAAGTACCTCTTGAAATATTAATTAAAACACATAAATTGTAAAACTTTCCCCACTCTTTCGCTAAGTACTCAGTGACATTTTTCACCCATAAATCAATTTGAAAATAAAGTAGGTGCTTTTCCTCTGTATTGTTTCAATTCCAACGTTTCATGATTTATTATAAAGTTGTTAAAAACTTTGCAATGTTTGAAATTTTTGGGGCTTCTGAAAGTTACCAACTTTGTCTGCGGTTCAGCAAATTAATATTTAAATTATAAACGTAACGTTTCTTGTAGTTCGTTGATATTCAACTGTGGTATAATAATATAATAACTTCGATTCTTTATAAAACATTTTCATGAATTCAAAATTTCTGCTCAAAAGTTTTGTTTCAGGTTTTTAAATGTAGATTGTAAAACTATTTAAACTCATCGTACACTGCTTTAACAAAAGAACGGAATTTTTCTTACTTGAATTAACTAAAAACTCTGTCTAACTAGTCCCAAAATTATTTTTACAAAGAGTAAGTAAACCCATTTTTTTGTCATAACGAAAGTATTATTTTGCGTTAAAATAAAAGCTACTACTAAATAATACTTTTAGAAATCCCTTACCTTAAGTAAATAGCCAAATCTATTATCTAATTTATCATTTTAATAGTCGAATATTAACTAACTCTCGTGAGTACAAGTTATGTGCATAACTGAGCACTGGCACAGAAATAGTGAAATAATATTCCTTAATAACAGTAATTATACAGTACAAAGTTCATTCGTTAGAAAGGAAGCCATCCATGGTGGCTCTCTTATAATTGTAACTAATAATTTAAAGTGTAAGGAACGTTCAGATATAGTAAAATTATCAGTCGAGCGCAATGTAGAATTATCATGTGTTGAACTGGAGCAGTTTGTTATAATTTGTGTATACAGGCCTCCTTCAGGTGATTTTAACACTTTTGAATCAGTAATGGAAAATTCTCTCTCTAAACTTAATTCCACTAGTAAATCACTTTTAGTTTGCGGTGACTTCAATGTTAATATTTTAGAATCATCTTCTTTAACTACAAGGTTGCTAAACTTATTTAAATCATAACTTAGTAAATTAATTTCTAGAACCAACTCGAATTACGGCAACCTCGTCAACCTGTTTAGATAATATATTTACTAACTAGCTTCTGCCCGCGACTTCGTACGCGGATCCTGTCCCTTATGCCAGCGACTACGGGGTCAGCAAAATCAAAGATCTTAATCGTCTGATATTGAATTTTAAGAGCCCGTTGACTTGAAAACAACGGGATACGCATTAGAAACGTTCCATATATTTAATTTTTGTACTTCAACGGCAAAAGCACAGCAGACTAAACAAAACGCTGAGAACTGAACCGCAATAGACGCGACCATAGGGATAAATGTAGTGATTCTAATTAGTCCGCATTTAAGTTGTGTGTGGCAAAAATATTACACGTATTACGTAAAAAACATTAAATAGATGACAAAGTCGTGGTGACTTAGTGGAAGTCGTGGTGGTTTAGTGGGTAGAGAACCAATCTCTCAAGTATGAGCGTGCGTCTTTGATTCCAGGTCTGGCAAGTACCTGCCAATGCAACTTTTCTAAGTTCGTATGTAGGTACTTTCTACGTATATTTTGGATACCAATGACCGTTATTTGGAAGGCTTAAACTGTAGGTTCCGGCTGTCATTGAACATTCTTGGCAGTCGTTATTGGTAGTCAGACCAGTAAGTCTGACCAGTTTTACCAAGGGGTATTGGGTTGAGCGGGTAACCGGGTTGTGGAGGTCAGATAGGTAGTCGCTCCTTGTAAAACACTGGTACTCAGTTGCATCGTGACTGGAAGTCGACTCTAACATAATTGGGACAAAGGCTCTTGAGATAATAACGACAATAATAATGAGATATAAGCACCGCAGGACATCTGAGGCTGATGACGGGGAGTAGCTACCCCGCGGGGCTGTATATACTGAGTTCTCCAGGGAGAGTATACTGCCCCCATCTCCGGCAGGTCAGAGTGAACCATGACGGGGGTAGGTCTCAAGCCTCTGGCTTGGCTTGGCCGTCCAGAGTGGAGTCGCTAGAGCAGGGTTAGTAGCCCTGCTCGGAGGATGCCTCGTGGTAAGTGACCCACAGGGAGCGCGTAATCTGCGTTTAAAATCCGCCGAGGTATTCTCACACTTCAGCCGCTCATGTCCCTGTTGTCCTCTTGTTGCTATTCAGTGACTGATTCCCGGGGCCCAGTAAGTGAGCTGGCGAAGTCTCCACCAGCAATTTTACATGTATCTAATACATTGTCATCGGCAGGTGCCATAGTTCCCGTAGTTTCCCCATTCCTAGTCCATTAGCATCCCATCACAATAGCCCAAGTAATTTTCATCCACAGTTAGCGGTATGGTATAGGGATTGTCTTTTTTTTAACGACGTCCACCGGGGATTGTCCTTGAGTTCATATTTCTATAGTGTATAAAGGGATAATCGTCGGTTTTGTGTCACCATACCTATTTCATAACATTCGTTTCTATACATTTTAAGTGTAGTATTGCTCTTGAAGTTCCACATCAGGTGTTCCAGATCTTCGATGTATATACGTCAATAAAGAGTGCTTATTAGATTGACCACTTTTGCAAAAACGTCATATCTTTATATGCTATAGTCTAGCTGGGCTCCTGGGGTTCCACATCAGGTGTTTTACATCTTCAATTTTATAAGTCAACAGAGAGTGCTTATCAGATTGAACAACTTTTGCTAAAACGTCACACCTCTATATGCTATAGTCTAGCTGGGCCCCTGAGTTCCACATCAGGTGTTTTAGATCTTCAATTTGTATAAGTCAATAGAAAGTGCTTATCAAGTTGAACAACTTTGCTAAAACGTCATACCTGTATATGGTACAGAGAAGCTGGGCTCTTGGGGTTCCACATCAGGTGTTCCAGATCTTAAAATTTATTATCTCAGCTGAAAATGCTTATCACATGAAACAATTTTTGCTATGGCACCATTTTGGTATCTCTTATAGTTTTGTTGGTCTGTTGGTGTTCTGCACCAGGTCTTCAAGTTTCGAAGATAAATTATAGCCTATATGTTGACCAGGCTTAATACTGATACAACAAAGAAAAAATCATTGAAATCCGTCCAGTAGTTCCGAAGATTAGCGTGTACAAACAAACAGACATACAGACATACAGACATGCAGACATACAGACATACAGACAGAATTTTTTTTTTGGATTTGTGCTCCATTACTGTTTCTAAACCCCATCCAATTATTATTTTTTTAATATATTCAATGTACAGACACAGTTTTTTTACAGATTTATTATATGTATAGATTGTAGCGCCACAGAGACGCTGATTACCAGTGGCCTTCCTTCCGATCACCGTGGTCAACTGGCACGGTTTCCTGATAAAAAGAATAAAATCAAGCGGGAAATAACATGTCGGCCCTTAACAACCAGTCGTTTTAATAGTTTTAAAAATAATATTAACGCGAAACTAGACAATGAAATATTAAATAAAAACAATCCCCATTTAATGTACGGAGCACTATTTGATATAATAAAATACGAATTTAATTCTAGTTTTAAAACCAAAACGCTCGTACTAAAAGAAACGGCTAACTTCAATGAGTGGGCTTCCCCCGGCATTTACAAGAGTAGAGCTAAGCTGTATGAGTTGTATGAAATGAAAAATTATAATTTTGATGAAAATTTTATTAGATATGTTAGGAATTATTCTAAATTGTTTAAAAAAGTTTGTCATGCGGCAAAATCAATGTATTTTAGTAATAAAATTAAGAATAGTAAGAGTATAATAAAAGCGACGTGGAATATTATAAATAGCGAGACCGGGAAAATCAAACAGCGTGATAATCAGTATAAAATCATTAATGAGAATCAAGTTTACGAGAAAGATTCTGATGTAGCTCGCGAATTTAACACATTCTTCTCTAATATTCCAATCAAGACCACTAGCGGCTTAGACTCCTCTGCCACCAACGCCGAAAAACTTTTACGTAGTAGTGTTAGTCAATGTGAAGCCACATTTACCTTTAGTTATATTTCACCTTATGACATAGTAAGAACCTTCAAGTCATTAAATTCAAAAAAGACAGGTGATTTATGGGGTGTCTCTGTTAAAGTCTTAAACTGTATTATTGACGATATTGCGCCCTATTTAGCTCGTATATTTAATGATTGCATTGACTCAGGTACCTTTCCTGAACTTATGAAATACAGTAAAGTTATACCTCTCTTTAAATCCGGGAGCAAGAACGATCTAGGCAACTTTAGACCGATTTCAATTCTGCCCGCGTTGAGCAAAATTTTTGAAAAGCTAATTTTAAATCAACTCCTCCGGCATTTTAATTCATACAATATTTTACATGCGGAACAATACGGTTTTACAAAGGGTCGCTCCACAACGGATGCCGGAGTTGCTCTACTGAAACATATATTCAGTGCGTGGGAGAAGTCACAGAATGCTATCGGGGTGTTCTGTGATCTTTCTAAGGCGTTCGACTGCGTCCAACATGAAACGCTTACCCAGAAGCTAAAGTACTATGGTATTAGAGACAGCGCACTTAGTGTTATTAGCTCATATTTAAGCGGTAGAATGCAATGTGTTGACGTTAATGGTGTCAAATCTTCCAATCTACCCGTTCGTTTGGGCGTACCGCAAGGGTCGATTTTAGGTCCATTTTGTTTCTTGTATACATTAATGACTTGCCATATTATTTAAAATCATTGTGTGATGTAGTATTGTTTGCCGATGACACGTCTCTAATTTTTAAAGTTGATAGGAATAGAGTAGATTTTGATGACGTGAATTCTTGTCTTTCACTAGTAACGCAATGGTTTACAGCCAATAATTTAGTTTTGAATACGAAGAAAACAAAATGTATTAAATTTGCTTTGCCTAATGTAAAAAATCTCGGTCCCGGTGTAATTTTGAACAATGAGGAACTTGAAACGGTACATGCTACGACTTTTCTAGGGATAACAGTAGACTCCAAAATTCAATGGGGTGAGCATATAACTGGCATCACGGGTAAATTAAGCTCTGCTGCGTACGCTGTCAGGAAAGTAAGAGCTCTCACCGATGTAGCCACGGCGCGTCTAGTGTACTTTAGCTATTTTCACTGCATCATGTCCTACGGAATTCTTATGTGGGGCAATGCTGCCGATATCGAGAATGTTTTCGTACTACAGAAGCGCGCTGTCCGTGCTATATACAAACTTGGTGCTAGAGTCTCCCTTAGGGAAAGGTTTAAGGACATTGGTATTCTGACTGTGGCGTCTCAATACATTTATGCCAATATAATATACGTAAGGCAAAACCTAGATTCATATAGTAAAAACAGCGACGTACATCATTTTAATACTAGAAATAAACATAAGTTAACCGCACCTAATTATCGTCTACATAAGGTGCACGGTTCATTTGTGGGGCTTTGTGTACGCATTTATAACAGGATTCCGGTTCATCTCTTGGAATTAACGGACAGTTCTTTTAAAAACAAAATCAAAGAAATTCTTGTTAAAAAGGCATATTATAATGTTAATGATTATTTCACAGATAAACGCAGATGGCAGCTCTGAAGTGGAACAAAAGTGCTTTATTTTTTGTATTTTTCGGTGTTTTAAATTAATAATTGATAAAATAGAATTGTATAATTGTAAAATAAATTAATAATAATTAAATTGTAATAGACAGCTGTGTTGCTGGGAAGTTTGTTCTTCACCACTTCTTCTTTCCAGCCATAACACTAGGAAGTGGTGAAAGGGGGGCGTTTTGGGGGTGCTGTCATTGTAAAATTTTGACGTTAAAAAGTGCTAATCGTATTAGCCTATTTTAATAAATGATTTTGACTTTGACTTTGACTTTGACTTTGAGTAAACTAAAATATATTTCTATCTTGAATTTGAGATAAACCGGTTTGTACTCTCTTGGGTAGCTAAGATTACAGGAGTAAAATAAATCTTAAGAGGGGTCTGTCCCAAGCTACCGTATAAAATAATACGTGAGTGCCTACCTAATAAAAAAAGGTGTCACACCAGTTTCTCAGTAGTAATAATACATAGTTCTACGTTATTTTTAGAGATTCGGGGAAGATGAACACTATTCTATTAATACTCTTTTAAAGTTTAAGCAGAAAATGCACTATTAGAATTTTCATCATGAGTTCATCTTACATTTTTACTTTGTCAGGATAAAAATAAGGGTAGAATTTTTAGCAAGAAGCTATTTTAATAACGCACGTATAAGAGTTTTCATAAATTCTTAGTCACACTTAAATATAGTCTGTGAACCTGTGTACCTATTACCTCTTTTTCCATTTCTTCTATATCCAAAAACGTGTGGTGGGTTTAGGAGTGACGCAGGTCTGATTACAGATACGAAATGAAAGTAGTTTGTTCTCAAAGATTTTGTAATTTCATCTCGCTGAAAGGCTAGTTTTTTACGCCGAGTGACTGTTTCTTTGCGCCTTATTTCAGCTGTCTAATCTACTGGGAACGTTTTTTATTTGAGTATGAGTAAAGTATGAGTTATGTTTTTTTTTAATATTTATGTAACCGGTTTTAACGCAACACAATTACTTTAGCGCCATTTTTCATTTAGGCCATTTAGTGTACAATGAATCTACTGCCAGTAGTTCTAAGAAAAATCATCATTATTTCATTAAATAGCTAAATGTTGCGATTTTATAAATATAAAGTTCCCAAAAAAAATGGCAGCATTCTGTGCCAAAAACATGACCTTTGTCAACGTCTTTAGAGATTTGGTTTCATTTAGTAATCAGCTCATAAATATTTGCAAACAACACAAACTTTGACATCTGGGAAGCTCAAACAACAAACGATAAAACAAATTGCAAGAATAGCGAGATTCTCTGTAAACTCCCACTCGTTCAATTCAATATAATCACCATTCACCAATCTCAGAAAGGAATTTGAGTAAATATATACAGATTTTAAGTATGGCTGTCTATTCGTTTCCAAGTTTTCATCTTTTGTTCGTTAAATAATTGCAACAAAAAGGAAAGTATCAAATGTTTGATTGTTCTCAAATCGACAAACTGGCTGATTTTGACGAAATAGATAAAGCATAAAGTATCGTGGGAGTAGCTTACTTTTATATCTAAAATTATTTACAGAAGAAAAATTCGAAAGACATAGTAATGTCAATTTATTCCCCTCATGTTGATTGGGGTATCGGATTCTATATCAAGTAATGATTTATTCAAACGTTGGTATCACTCCACGTTTTGCAGAACCCCTAAGGTGGAGTCAGTAGCCAATTAGGATATATTCAGACTCGAACCTAACTTTAGGGAACCTGATGAATGTGTCTAATTCTTTAATTTAATTAGGTAGCCTTATTTTGGGTTTCGTAACTTAAAGCTAAACCACCTTATACCGCTTTATAAATAGAGGTAGAAAAACTGGTTTTCTGAATTATGCCTGGATCGTGAGAGAAGTAATTCGCGCACCTGAAAACGATTAAATTACAGGCCGATTTTTTTCATAATTTCAGGCTAATGGGTATTTTAAAAAGCAAGTTAGTTCCTCAAAGTTCAATATTTAGTAACATTTCCTATCGAGGAATTTTATTTTATTTTATATCTAAATAAGCTTTACACGTACCAGACCTCTATTTTTAGCTCGTCTCTAGTTGTCACATACTTAACTTCCAAATGGATACACATACTTAACTTTTTGAAGCCACTTACATTGTTAATTCTCTTGAAACATACATTTTAACAAGTTTGTTGTGTACATGTTTCTTATAAAACAAATTGTAATACAATCACACATCTTCCCCAGTTTTTGTTAAGAGATTTATTCATAAGCCCGGGTTCACTCGGTGAGATTACGCAGATAATAAGATCTTGTTTTGTATTCCAACCTTTTTGGTAACTTGGGTAAACCAGAAGATTAGTATAACATGTGTATCATCTATGTTTTAAAGCTGAAAGCAGTTTTGTGTCATCATAAAGTAAAATGAAACAGTTTTATTAAACCAGTATTTTGATATTTTGATATATTGTGCTCGTGTTCGTGTAATGGATCACCATTTTTGCTACTCGATATATTGATGCATAGGTTTTAGTACACTGAAACTTTTAAGGAAAGTAATGTTTATAATTCCAAATAGTCAAATGAAGTATATGAATCAATCAGAAGTAATTAATCAATTGTCAGGTGTCACCCCTCTAATAAGGCCTTGGTTTTCACGCCTAAATACTCACGTTGCACCTTCTAGCATCAGTATCTCCTTTTTCATTAAGGAAATAGATTTACTAAAGACACACTTTTGTCCCGAGATACAAGTATTGCCATAAAATAAATAAATACACCTCCGGAACACCATACATTTCGCATTGTCATTCAATTTCTGTCGTCACACGCTACATATGGACCCACAATACATAATACATACATATACATACTACATAGAGATGGTTCCAAGTGTTTTCGCACCCTCTTTGTAACATCTGGCTATTGAATTGTCTGCTTGCAAAACTTTCGCGTCTTATGTGCAGAAATAATATAGAGTCTGTTGTATTATGTTGAGTTTTTTCCCGGATAGAATATTATTCAGGAAGAAACTTAATAATACTACATAGTTAGTTACTTTTTATAAATTCTGCACTAAGTTTACCAGTAAAACTTTCTATGATAATTGGTTCTGCCTTTTCTAAGCTCGCTCCAAACAAATAGACATAGAAAATCAACTATGTTTACAACAACAACATAACATCTATATACAGCTGCTAATTGAATGTGACACGTTAGGATTTCAAGCACTTCAGTCTAATTAGGTAACTTTATATGAATGCAACGGAGTAGAAAGACAATTAAATACAAATTCACGTAATTGAAATACAAATGAACTGTATTTGGCTATCTAATACAATTACTATTGCCTCTTAACCATTAGATATAACACACCTAAGAGATTTCAAATCCAAAGTCTAAACCAAAATAGACGAAGATAAGCCTTCTTAGTTAGGGGACTTAGCACTTAGGCTTAGAGATACTACTTAATTTTATATGCCTCTAAGATAAACTTGCCGAAACAAAGCCAAATATAATTACGTATTGAAAATGTCAGCCTTATTAAAACTTCGTGAAACAACAGCCTAATTTATTTAGTTGGCTCTTAAAAGGTTTTATGTTAACAGGGTAATTAAGGATTGAGCATAATAAGTTCAATACTCTGCCTAGCTTTTTTCACAACTCTTAAAAACCAGAAGCAGGTTTGTTTAACGAGGAAATTACAAGAAATAGCTTTAACATGAAAATCAACTAAGATTAGTCAAGAACGCGGCAAAATCGCATTCTGTCAAACGATAACATGTCTTGTCACAATGACGTTCGAAAAAAGAATCCTCCAAGCATAGATGAACGGCTGAATGGCGAGGTGTCTATGGTCGCTCGTCTCTGCTGCCCTCTTTGTAACTACTGGCAGCTAACACGGCCTCTCCTGACACCCTGACGTCCTCGGCAGGATCTGGGTGAGCCTGGTTGAGTCTCGGAACACCTGCACATTCAATAAGCGAGTTGGATCTGGCTCAATTTCATCATGGTTTAAATCTCGATTGGTTATTGTGGTCATCATCGGTTTTCTGAACACATGACACTTTCAGAATAAAAATTATTCGAGGACTTACAAACCTCAAACAAAGTACTAATCCATTGAAAGAAAGAAAAATAAATAACATCAACTCTAAATCAAATAACAAGTACAAAATGAATAACAGAACACTGGTATACCACCCAGTGACTCGCAAATAAATAACGTAAACTTTAAATCAAATAACAGGTACAAAATTAATAACAGAACACTGGTATACCACCCAGTGAATCGAAAATAAATAATGTCAACTTTAAATCAAATAACAGGTACAAAATTAATAACAGAACACTGGTATACCACCCAGTGTAAGTGTGTCGAGTGCAAGGCTGAAACATATTAGTTGTACACATATAAACACACAACATACAAAGAAATCATGTAAATTATTAACCTGGTTTGGAGTGTAAAGCTGAAACATATTAGTTGTAAGAAGAAATACGATTACTTTTACTTATTAGTTAAACCGTGGGTGCAAGCGTGCACTCAAGCGCAAGAAATATGTTATCAAGAACAAATACTCGAACTATACGGAAGTCATAGTCAAATCAAGTCATAGTCAAGCCAGGGGCTCAAAATATACGGAAGTCATGGTCAAGGCAAGTCATAGTCAAGCCAGTTGTTCAGACTATACGGAAGCCATAAGCCAGTTGTTCAGACTATACGGAAGCCATAAGCCAGGGGCTCAGACTATACGGAAGCCATAAGCCAGAGGCTCAGACTATTCGGAAGCCATAAGCCAGAGGCTCAGACTATTCGGAAGCCATAAGCCAGAGGCTCAGACTATTCGGAAGGCATAAGCCAACAGAACCAGCAGGAGCACCAGCACAGCAGCGCTCGTGCCACGACCAGGAGCACCGGCAGAGCAGCGCTCGTGCCGCAATCAGCAGCACCAGCACAGAAGCGCTTGGGCCACGACACGGCCGTTACACATTCTCGTGTATACGTCTGCGAACAAGCACTTACGACATACATTTCGTTCGGCCACTTCTGACCTTCAAAATCTTTCGTCAAATCTGGAAAGCTTTTCGCTCTCAAAGAAATAAATTCAAGGCATAACTTTGAAACTGTCTCAGAAATATCATTCTTACTAATCATGTGTCAGCAACGCTGAAAACACAACTACCATTACGGTTTGATAAGTTACGTGTAGTTAACTTCACTTCAGCTTTTGCTACACAGAATACTCAATACCAATGGTTGGTACATTATTACACATTTTTTCACTTCATACAGCTAAGAGCATAATTACTTCCGATGAGTAATCAAAACAATAGAACAGATCACCTGACCTCAAAGCATCTTGAATATACCGTTGCGTAGATTGCAACGCACTGCAATCCATTACAAAATAAAATAGAACGGCAAAAACTTCGGTAATGGCGGATATCTTTACACCGCGTCGTACAACGTACGTCGTCGTAAAAGTGCCAATGAATCTGAAACTGAAATCAAAAACTTTATAGTGGGAGTGAGACTATCCCACTTCTGATCTTAAAAACCAGAAGCAGGTTTGTTTAACGAGGAAATTACAAGAAATAGCTTTAACATGAAAATCAACTAAGATTAGTCAAGAACGCGGCAAAATCGCATTCTGTCAAACGATAACATGTCTTGTCACAATGACGTTCGAAAAAAGAATCCTCCAAGCATAGATGAACGGCTGAATGGCGAGGTGTCTATGGTCGCTCGTCTCTGCTGCCCTCTTTGTAACTACTGGCAGCTAACACAACTACGTTAGGATAAGTTTCAAGTGCCTTGCACTGAGTGCCTACTTAACATAAGCGTCCTCCTAAACCTCTTAATAATTGTAACTACCGAAGTACAGTAAAATAATAAAATTATTAATCTTAAAGTAAAGTTACTTGTTCTCTGAATATATGCCACAAAGCGAATAAAAATATGAGGTTACTAAAAAACTCGTGAACACATTATTTAGGCCAAAAAGCTGCTATAACATTTATTCTTTACATAACTTATCCCCAACAGAAAATATTGTAGCACTAAATATTTTCAGTACAAAATTTGGTCGAACTTTCACAATTTATTGCTGAATCGACTGAAGTGAGGCAAGTTGTCCGGGTGCCGGATAAAATGTGAACTAGCGAATTTAATGCTATATCTTTTAGTTAGCTAAATGTTACATAATCTGGGGATAAATGCTGACGGCTAACTAATCCCAATTCAAGGTAACTGTTTAGGATACTGCTTGATTTTAACAATAAAAAAGAGAAAGTTGATGCCAGAAGCACATAATTTTGGGGGAAAAAATAATGAAAATGTAGATGAATTTGGTATTACAGGCAGAATAAGTTAACAAAAATGATAATAAACAAATTCAACTAGCAGTAGTACGAACTGGTATTTTTACTGAGAAACCTCGTTTTACTCTGACAGGTCTATTTCAGTTAAAATAACTTTATAACTCTAGAGTTTAAAAGGTGAGCTGAGCTCGTTCTAAAACTATTCAATGTTTAAAAATAGTAGCCCTTTCGTCTTTTGTAGTACTCTTACCCAATTCAGTGATAAAGACACATGATTGATTTCTAACTGTACTGTTTTTAATGTCAACAAAAAGATGAAAACTTGACATTTACATATTACCTACATTAGAGAAGTCTGTTCTAGCCTAAAATTACGCACCTGTCTAAGCCTAAATGATGAGTTATATTTTGGATTTTGAAACTACTCATAACATTACGTACATTATTATATGATTATAGATCGCTGTACATTGTACATACACATATCATAAAGATCTGTAATCATGTACAGTGTACATGATACCATGTTTTATTGATATTTGGTATCTTCATTCAGAATATTAAGCTAAGTTCAGGCAGTCTGTCTATTTGTCAGGTTCCTAGACAGTTATTAGACCAGTTTGCTTGTTTGATCACACATACATAATACACATAGTTGTCGTTTCTTAGTATGTTTCAAACTTAGAGTACTCACACACTGAAGTGTAGACTAAACTGTCGGTTGGCATTTTTTTTTAAATAAATTCTTTATTCCAATCAAAAGTTTTCAGTCCTTTTGAGACCGGCTAAATACCTTATCTTTGCGTGCGTGCACCATTCATCTTCATACTGATTTATGAGCCCCAAATGAAAAAGTTTGCAGTATGCGGGTACTCTCAGGCTACATCATCCTTAACTGTTAAATAAAACTCTGGTGTTTAATAAAACTGGTGGTTTAATAAAACCCTCAACCAACTTTAACTCATGGTCAATTGTTCTTAATTATTTTTAGGTAGTAGAAAAATAAGTCCATTTCATAATAATTCATTTATTCTTTGCTAGTTATGCTCCTTGGGAACAGGGCAGGAATAAGAAGAGTTATGCTCCTTGTTGTACAATAGTATAGGATTGCTGACGTCATTGATAATAATCGTTACCTATATTGTATTCCACAAAAGTCAGGTGCGTAGAAACTCGTTATCAGCACGTTTAAAATGTACACAGAGGGGCCGAGAGTTACGTAAGGAGAGAATCGGGATTCTTTATTGTTGTCCTCAAAGGAAAAAAGGTTATAATTTACTATATGAAATATAGATGAACTACACTTGATAATAGCCAAATATCATTCCATGCTAGTGTCTATTTTAAGTGTTTCGTACCAAAAAAGAATGTATTTTGAATGATAAGGAAGCAATTTCTTGAACATTTTTAGCTAACATAACCTGAGTCACTAACCCTATTTTCTATAACTACTACTCTTGAAAGCTGTGCAGCTTGAATATACACGTTCCTACACAGTACAAGTCTCTTAAGAAAAAGGCGAGAATTTATTATTGTCCTGACATTTTCCCCTTTGACCATTCTAGACCAACTTCTCATCCTCCAAAGTTATATACCCGGTCATAAGCACACTAAACCCTGTGTATGACAAGAACCAGTGCCTTTAAACCTGTCTAAGATTAAAACAACTTCCTCAAAGAAATGAGCGAAAGAAAAACTTTTTCTTTGCGAATTTTATTAGCATACTGGGATCTTGAGTTAGGAATAATATATAACCTTATTGCATACGGGATTAGGTTGCCGTTGTGAATATAATTCAGGAAGAATGCGCATGATGTGATTATAAATATGTGAACCATGGAGAAGAAAATTACTAACAGCGATGACATAATGCAAAATCACCTAAAAGTAGAGCTTCAAAATGCGGGTGTTTGGGGGACGATCAACGTTACTAGCTCCGTCCTTACAAGGCTTCCATAGAACATACCCATTATTTTCAAAATGTATTCACTAATCAATCAATACCAATGTTTGACAGAATTGCAGATTGGTTGTGATTTGACAAGGAATACGAATTAGTTCTAGTAACTTATGGCGCCTACCGTATGTTAATTTGACCTACAAGAGCCTATCTACCTTATGGCATCTCTGTTACCTTTCCTTCCTCCGTAATGTGAACCAACGGTGTGTGTGGTCCCTAAACAACTGTTACGAGTTATATAAAGCTTATGTTTCGTAAGTAGAAATGAATTTACTCAGTACTTGGTCTTGTGTTGAGGATAATTGTGCGGAAAATGTTGTAACGTTTTTTGGTAATGTGTGGAAATTACATATTACCTCAGGCTTTTCCTGCTATTCTATAATTCAAATATTTTTGGAATTGAGTTCCTTATCGCGGTAAATTATTCAACGAAATAAATATTTTCCTTATACTCTTCTTAGATAAGCACACAATGGAGCGTGAAAACTCTATAGTACTTTATAGTTTACTTTTTTGTATAGTTATAAAGTTTACTGAACAAGTCTATATTATTTTCGTTCAATTCAGAAAATACCGTTCCTTGTTCCGACTTACCAAGTTTCAAGTAGGATCCAATCAGCGTGTTTGAAGAGCAAAAATAATAAACAAGACGGCTATGAACAGGCCCACAACTTCGCTCGCAAATCGAACACTTGAATATTAATTTTCGGCCAGAAATCCTGGACTTTTCATTTCATGCACCAATGGCAAATTGATGTGAATACCTTTATTCTCATTTGACTGTAAATAGATTAAGAAATAAGCAAAATTAAAAATTTTGAAAAACCCCCGACGGTAAAAATCTTATTGAAAAATAATAAAATAACTCAAAACCCCCGACTTAACCCAATTATATAGGAATATCCGTCGGGGGCTGCCATTAAACCAGCTAAAGGATTCCTAGTGTCGTGAATACAATTATTGAAGAATTGTAGATGTTTAACGATGACATAAAATACACTCAATTAGTTATTGAATTTTCATATAGAAAAGGCAGCCCCCGACGGTTATTCCTATATAATTGGGTTAAGTCGGGGGTTTTGAGTTATTTTATTATTTTTCAATAAGATTTTTACCGTCGGGGGTTTTTCAAAATTTTTCATTTTGCTTAATTTTATTTCAGACTTTTTAGAGAGCATATACGAATTATAGTCTATATAATATGTTACTGCAATATTATTTTGCACAGATATTGTAGCGCCCGCTAGTGAGTTACTGGCGTAATTTTTATTATTTGGGAACATGCATTAAGCACGTACACATTGCTGATGAAAACAGAATTGTAATCAGACGTTTTCATTATATTGCAACATTGTTTGGCACTAATATTGTGGCGCCCCCTAGTGAGTTATAGCCATGACACCTATCTAAGAACATGAACTCATCGAACACAAAACCGTTATTGAAAACCGCATCAAAATCGGATCATTAGTTTAGAAGGTAGGTGGGAACATTACTGTTTTGCACTAAAATTGTGGCGCCCCCTAGTGAGCTACTGCCATGACACCTGTTTAAGAACATGAACTCATGGAACACAAATCCGTTATTGAAAACTGTCTCAAAATCAGATCATTAGTTTAGAAGGTAGGTGGGAACATTACTTTGCTGTTTGCTCTAATATTGTGGCGCCCTCTAGTGAGTTACAGTCATGACACCTGTCTAAGAACATGAACTCATCCAACACAAATACGTTATTGAAAACCGCATCAAAATCAGATCATTAGTTTAGAAGACAGGAGGGAACATTACTTTGCTGTTTTGCCCTAATATTGTGGCGCCCCCTAGTGAGTTACAGTCATGACACCGGTCTAAGAACATGAACTCATTGAACACAAATACGTTATTGAAAACCGCATCAAAATCAGATCATTAGTTTAGAAGATAGGAGGGAACATTACTTTGCACAAACGCACACACAAACACACAAACGCACATCTCTCACCCTAAACGCATATACCTGCTCCGTTCCGTCGTGGGTAAAAAAGGTTGAAGTCAGAATTTTAAAGTGTTTTCTTATCTTTTGGAATCTACTTAAAAAATGTAATTAAAATTTGAAAAGACTATGATCTCCTTTAAATTAAAAGACCATTTTTTAATACCATAAAAAAAAAAAAAACATTTTTTAATTCATGCTGCAAATATCAGTGCCGCTGATAAGATTTGGAGATAAAGCATTTATCTAATTAGATTTTTCAAACGTACGCAATTAATTTTAGGCGACGACTAGATTAAATAGAGGTAAATGCCACTTTGTGTCGTGATTACACTCTTTAAAGACCACAAGTAAGAAATGAATAACGATTCAAGTAGATTGTGAAAACTGTGTTTGCAATTAAAGTTTTAAAAATAACAAGAAAATTAGTCTCTTAATTTTTTACTTACTTCTATACCTTTTTTTTTTTTCTTTTTCCGACGTTAAAAATCATCAAATGACCCCTCCCGCCGAGCGGTGAGGGAGTGTCAGACTCTTACTGACTAAAAACCGTCGTGTTCCGTCATAGGCCTTTTATGTACCAGGGCCGCGGTATCTCTTTCGAACAACCCACAGCCCCGGCAGGCCTTGGCCCTGCTGGGCCCCGCTGGGGTTGCTGACATCTCTTTGAGGAGCGACACGGCGACACGGGTCTGTCGTCTAAGTAGACAGAGGGACGATGAGCCACCCGAACTCACCGCCCACAGACCCACGCCTACGGTGGCCGGGAGTCATCTCGCGACACCCGGCGCCCATGGTGTCTACCTGGTCCAGCGCGGCGGCCGGGATGAGAGGTGCGAACTCTCTGGCGTTCCGCCTCCTCCTTCTCGAGCATGACCGCTTCGCAGAAGGAGGCGACGGCATCCCATTCCCTCTCGCCCCGGACCGTGGCCTGAACCAGGGCCGGACGCGAGAGGTCGCCGCCGCCCAAAGCCTCGACGAGGACCCGGCGGTGCCCCTCCCATGCGGAGCACACCTGGACTGTGTGGTCCACCGTGTCCTCGGGGCTGTCCGCACAATGGTGACACCCGGGCGCCTCCTCACGACCGATGCGGTGCAGGTACCTCCCGAAACAACCGTGTCCGGTGAGGACCTGCGTCATGCGTACGCCGTGACTCCTCCCGAGCCACTCCTCAAAGAGGGGACTTACCGCCACGCCGTGGCGTGCCCTGCACTGGGTTGCGACAGTCGCTCCCTCCAGGCTTACTTCTATACCTTGGTTTCTAGGCTCGTATTTAATTAATATTACATACACATTTAATGAAACGCGGAGCAATTATATTAAGTTCCCTACATAGCGGAAATCGGAACACATTCCCAATGACTCAAACATGCTTTGAAAAGCCAACAAAACAAACTACCATTAAAAAACTAAGCATGAAAAAGGGTCAATGTTTCATTAATAATGTGACGTTTTTACAGCCCTAACCTCGTAAACTAGTTGTGTGTAGTGTTTCTGAAAGGGCATTTCAGCGTGCAGTGTAACCCTCCCACGCTGGGAATAAAAGTCAATGGAGAGATATGATATACGCGTAACGCGTGTCACGAAGTAACGTGCTTAATGAAGGGTTAGAAAGTCGTCATATTTTATGTATGTTGTGAAATATTTTTTAACATAAATAAGTATTAATTGAAAATTGATGGTTAGAATTGCGCACGAAGGGTTCCGTCTAACAGAATAACGAGTAAAAAAATTGTACCCTAAAGGCTCCGAAACGACTGACTCGATTTGAAAAACTCTTTCAAGTGGAAAGTTACGTTCTCTTTCTATCCTAGTACGAGCTGTAGTGCCCATGGGACGCGATTAAAACCGCGGGAAAACATCTAGTTGTCTATAAAATGAGAAAAAAATAAATCAGATAAAAGTAAGAAAGGGAGCCGATTAGGTTAATTTTGTAGAAAGATTTCTTGAATACCAATGCACTTGCCCAAATAAAATAGTTGTGTGTATAGATTAAGCGGTTTTATAGCAAACCATTTATTAATCGAATCATTAATTATCGCCGGTGAAAGCATTGTTGTTTAATTCCACAAACAATGAACATATTTGATTAATTACGATTAATTTCTATTATGTTTATCCAACGGTTTGCATTGCATAAATTGTTATGCCTAAACATTACGCAAAACAATTTAATTACTTTGGTAAGATTTTTTACATGTATTTGAGGTGGCTTTTGATTAATGGTTCATTTTATAAATCAAAGAATATCATATGGATAATTATAAAGCAAGCATATAAAAATGCACGTATTGTGTTGGTAAAATTAATTATTAAGAAACTAAAGCAGACTTATGGTGATAATACCATTTCATAAATAGTTTGCTCAATGATTTCTCTATTATTTTTATAAGCTGTAAGATATACTATGTAACTAAAGAAATATTCTACTTATACTTTATTTTCATAGGGAACAACCATACATTTAACCCAATTTTCCCCACCCACTTATCCTACTTCTTTGCCTATTTACAAAAGCAGATCTTTCCGTTTATACAGGCTGATGTTTATACAAGATCTCATGTAAGGGGTGTTCTCAATCGATACGAGCCGCAATACCGTGGTGTCGGTTACGGCTAAATCGTGTAGTCGCTTAGTTAGTGTATGGGCAGAACTCCAAGTGATTAGTACTCTGGTAACGGCCTTAACTTAAGAGTCTGTGGCTTTGGGGTCAAAACTATGAGGGTGCTTGCGTTATATGGTCGCATTAGGCTTTAAGTTTTAAATTATGTTATGAGGTAAAATGCTGCATTTATACAGGTGGGATTTTTGTTTTGTATGATTTCGTGGCAAAACACCTAAACATAAGACAGTTTCAGGCCTACTGGCATCTACATATATGGCAATCCCATGACTACATATATACTGCACAGGCAAAAACTTATTGAATTGATGACTATCAATAAAAATATTAATTGGAACTAAAAACAAAATATTAATTGCGAACAATCATTGATTTTCACTTTTACAGGCTTATAAAAGTATGCAAAGTTTAGGTTGGTTTGAAAGTGATCAAAATGCGTATTTTCATAAATTATTTAAAACTTTGTCAAAAATTAAATACGAAGTTTTATTCGTAACACATGTACCTACCGCAATTGAATTATCCAACCCGTATCTCTACCTTAAATATTTAGATCAAAAGCAAAGCCAGTATTTTATACAGAAATTGTAGGTAAATAAACAGATAAATTGGGGTCACTTTGATGTCAAATAATTTAATACTCAAAGTATTTTATAGTTGACTAATTAAACGCTTAATTATTGAAAGCTAAAGGTTTTCAGGTCACAATCAATAAACGGATAAAGTTACGAAACGGTTAAATGTACAATTTATAAAGTATGAAATTTAAAACGGCGACGAGGTATTTATATTTAATTTAAAACTAGCCGTTTTTCCGCGGTTTCACCCACGACCCGAGGGAACTACGGCACGGGTATCGGGATAAAATATAACCTATGTTACTCGGGAAGTGTATAGTATTCCAACACTGAAAGATTAAAAAAATCGGTTGAGTAGTTTTGAATTTTTCGATAAATATAATGAACTAAAGTTTTTTTCTATAAAGTAAGAAAGAAATAGTATTTAATCCTGACCTTTGGACTTTCTTCGTATTCTGGAATTAATTTGAAAAAACTAAAGAAACTGGTGTTCCAAGAAACAGTAGTTTGCCTCATTAATACATTAAGTAGTCGCAAAGGTTTCTTCTAACTTAGTTTACTGTATACTTTGAATGTTGCCACTATCTTTTTCTTAGAAAATAAGTTCATTTAATTTCTTTGAATTCTATCCTGACTGCCAGGAATTATGTAAATAAATGTTTCCATCAACTTATATACATACTCCATGTCGTTTGAATATCACTTGTGAGATGACAGCAGATAGAAAAGTATGGAAGTTGAAAACATGCTGCGCCGACCCCAAATAAAATTGGGATAAGGGCAGGAGGATGATGATGAAGTTTAGTCAATGTCTAGTAAAACTGAGAAAAATTAATAAGTAACAAAATGGACAAAACCAAACATTATAAAAGCAAAATCCTCCAACTCCATTACTCAAACGAATCACATTTTCTAATAAAGCCGAGTCCAATACAATAAATCTATTTCAAGGACTAACAAAAATGATACAAGAATAAAATTAAATACACTATTTCGCACACCCCAGTCCGGGAAGCCTGGGGAATAGAGATAATATTTCAATAAAGATTGAGGTTTTTTCTTTAGAAAAATATTTTTATTGTTACCTTGATTGATGTAGTGAGCAATGAGAGAAATACGGCAGATTTGGGTTTTGTATCTTCTTTTGTAAGTTTAGGTCATAAGTAAGAAGAAATATAGGACTCATTTTTGCGGCTGTTAAAGTGATTTTGGTTATAAATAAAGCCCTCTTCGGCGCAAACTCTTCAGGCAAATTTTGTGGCATACAAATTACCTACTAGTGTCTTACTTACGCTTCAAGCAAGCTATAGATAGGTATATGATTTTGTCTTATGTTCTCATCATGGTGCAAAGATGGATAGAACTGATCAATAATTTAGGCACTGTGTATGAATTCTACATAATCTGAACTCCTATCGATTACCACTAAATACCATTTCTAAAATGCTTATTTTATTCCCTCAGGTATGGATAGAGCGGAGCATCGAGTTCTGCACAGAGAAATGGCCGGACTCGATTCGGAAAGAATTGTTCGGCGCATTCAGTTTCGTGCTCGTGTACGCTGTGCCCGGTAAGTGCTTAATTATTGATGCGACTCCACGGTTCCTTTGTCCGGAACTGAATGCATAGGTTGATTTTGCAGTAGCTTTATTTTCTATTATTTTGTAGTAAACACACTTTTATGTAACAAAATCGATGTTCACATAAATATGTAGGTAGGTTCATAACTTAAAAATTATGAAGTATATTCTATCTTTTTAAGTGTGTTTAAGTCACATAATAACTGACTTAAAAGTGGTGGAAAACATCTTGAGAAAATCAACAGTTTGAAAGTGGGATATCGCCAATCTGATTTGGCATGGCGATTAACGCTCAATATATGTTGATTAGCACAAAGAAAAAAATAAAATAGGCAAAAAAAAACAATGGAAATAGAATAAAAATGTGAGCGAATTAGAACACCATATTATTATAGGACTCAGTCATTACAAACAACAGATTCTACCTTGAAAACTGACAGTTGTCAATTGGTCAAAACATTCGCTACCCCTAACTTTATCTCTGCTTTACACATGATGTTGTAAATTATGAAAACGAAAAAATGACTCCTGTGGCCAAACTATTGACTGGATTAGGTTATTTTTTGTACAATTCGCCATAGAATATCATAAAGCATGTGTGATAGGATTTAATGAGATTAAGTACGACACGCACGACATAATTTGATTTTACCAGTATTTCGAAAATGTTATTTTAGAAATTTATCCGTTTCAGCAGCGCGGTTAATAAACGTATTTTGTGTGCGGATTATTTAGCGATGGTATTTTAACATCCGAGTTATTTTTAGTGTATTTGATGTTGGTTTTATAACATAAGCTGATTGGATTCAAAAATATTTAAATAATTCCCAGTGCAGAATGTCATTAAACAGGCTAACTAACATTACAAATTATGTATTTTTGCCGTTTTTCATTAGTTCTTAAGCCACTATTTTGCATATCTAAAAATTCATGTCCAAATGTGTCTTATCTTCACACAGAATTTGATATAATTTGGGTAAGTGGTTTTATCACGTTAAAATTAATCTTGAACTAACTGAACAGCTTGGAGATATTAAGGGAAGATCAATCATTTTCTACATAAGATTATCTATTTCAGTGGCATTGTTCCGTACACAAATCTATAAGGCTTTTCTATGCCCATGAATACAAACCTTCTCATGTACGTTCTCAAATCCTATCAATTTGTCCCTCCCGATGAGAGATTTAAGTGCTAGAACAAAGGCGGTATATCCGAGGCTTTGTCTGAAAACTGAAGTGTAAGGAAAACAAAACATTCAGACCCTCGGCTACAAGAGGTCCTGATGATCTAAAGATAGCCAGAGTTTGTTGACCGCAGATGTTTTGTGAAGTGATTTATGTTTCGCGGTCAGAACAAATGTTGTGGTGAAATTTAGGGGAAACTTTCTTGAATGGAAATTAATCCTTCCTATTTATAGAGAGCTTCGGGTGATCGTTTTACTGATTTCTCGTGTGAACTACTTCCCATTCACTGAGAGACAAAGAAATAAATATAGCCTTCCTTGAAAATATTTTTTCAAATCGGACTCGTTGTTCTTGAGATTACCGCATTAAAGCAAACAAAGAAACTCTTCAGCTTTATAATATTAGTGTAGATTTCCAAAAATCACTAATTTAATATTGCCAGTTATAGAAAAGTACCAAAACCTTTAATGTATTCTGAGGAGCATGAGAAGTTTTTCAATAACTTTAATAGAGATATCATTTTTCTATTTTTATCTTTATTAGAATGAATTGATACGTTCCAACCCCCAACAAAGTTTTGGACAAATAACTCTCTTAGTTTAGAGGACTTCTTACTTCTTAATAGAAAAATAAAAGTTTTATAACTTTAAATTGGAAGCTTATTTTTTAGAAATCTCTTAATACCTAGTTGGCATGCAAGTCTTGATAATAATATTTTAGTTTAAATTATCATTGTCTTAAAATTGAAAATTATATTCGAATAAGTTTTGATTAAATCGATACCGTATAAATTCAGTATTAAAACTTTTGAAAACCCTATAACTAACAACGTTCTAGTTCATCGACTTTACATTTTTACCGAACAATCTGAGAGTATCTATAACAAAGTTTTAGGAATGCATCAGAAATAACTCTTTAAAGATGTCTAAAAGAACACTTATCCTAAAAGTATTTCAAATTCAATCGTACTCAAAACGCTTCTAAAAACACAAAGTACCCCCATTCCCCATAAAAAGTAGCTAAGGGACAGCGTGAATCATTTGTCATAGGTTATTATTTCACGGACCAGCGGAGCCGAATGTTAGAACGTTGCGAGTGAAGGCGGAAATAATTCCATCGGGAGTGACGAATCTTGTGATTTCTGTGGTTTTTCATAATTTTTTGAGTGGGCTCATTTTTAGAAGTGTACGTTTAATAAAGTGTGATAAGTTTAGAACAGCAAGGAAGTAGGTAACCATCGTTAGAAAACCTGGATTCTCAGTCAGAAGCTACTTTTAACGAATGACATAATCATCGGCCTTTAAAGTAGAAATGGGTCTATAAGATTCAGATTTATTTATTTGTAAACATAGGTAAGGATACACATGAGTGTGAGATATTTCATTTTTGTTGGTCCTCTATGCTTGGCCATTAGGCGTATCTACAAATATTAATGTTTTTGTCTTTTTTTTTAAGTGGGCAAATATTAATGTAATCCTAACCAGAAGCAAAGTATTATGATGGAATAATATAAATATGAAGTCTTCTTCTTGATGATCAGTACGTTCTAACTAGGAACATTATGACATCACTGTCACCCATACAAGTATCTACGTATACTCCTAGGTACTCAAAGTCGACTTTTATCTACAGAATAATTGCTAAATTGAATTTATTTTGGCAACTTATTGGTAGGACAAGTTTTCTTTGAAAAACCATGTTAAAATAAAACGTGATTAGTAGGGTCAGCAAAAACAAACATTTTCAAATAATCTGTTAACTTTTGAGTACCTACAAGTGGTTTTCAAAAATAAATTCTTTATTTTGAAAATAATTTGAGTAACCACATTGAGTGGTACTTATTTAAGGTTCAAAGTAACGAAGTGACCCTCAGAATTAAACTCGTGTCTAAACAAGTGGTCCTTCAAATGACTCAAAGAAAAATGAAAATTGGTCAGTCTGGATTTTCTTTATTTTTGACCGATTCCAAAAAATGTGAACTGAGACGGCACTTATCTTTTATTTTATGCAGCTTAGAATTTTAAATACCTTAATTATAAAATCTCTGAAAAAATTCAATGTCATCTAGATTCAATTCTTTTTTTAATCTTTTGAGCAGATACCTGAGCACCAGACCAGATCTTTATATACCAAAAAGTTAAACATTTTTCGAGTACAAGAAAATCTTAAGCTGGTGCACACAATATTTTTTATTTAAATCTGCAACCACGAGTTAAGGCCCTGCTTAATTTATTGCATTTGTAACAATGTTTGTCGTCAAAAACCAGGATTTTCAAACATTTACATCTCAGCTGGCACACTTGATGAAATATCATAGGAGCAAAGTTTCCTGAATACAAAATACATACCTATAAATAAAATATATTCCGCCTAACAGAGATGAATGTCATCATATATTATTGTACTACTTATCCCTATAAATTTCCTCAAACCGCTTTCGAACTAGATATTTCGATCACGTTTTGAAAATAACCATATTACCCATTATACTTTAGAACATACTATATTTTGTTGGCTATAAAAAATGAATGTTTTCGGTATATTTTGTTGCTGACTATGCGTAACAGTTGTTCCACTGAACCTTATTTGTCCAAAACACTTAGTTTGCTACGTGATTTCGTAGCCCGTAGTACTTCGTAGCCCGTAGCAGTTCGTAGCGCGTAGTAGTTTTATTTTCATAGTGGCAAATTTAACTGGTTTTAGTAAAGACCTTCACTAATTTGTTTGGTTTAGTGTGACACTAATTTTTTGTCCTCCAATATTTCTTCAAAGTCAATGAAACTTATATAATTTTTGACATTCAGGTTATGCGCTAAAGTCAAAAGATTCATAAATTAGCTTATGAATACAAATAATTATATACAATACATGCATACAAAAGATTATAATAATTCAATTATAACAGTCATAATAAACATGACATGCAAAAAGTTACACAAGAAATTAACAAAGGTGAAACGAGACAGTTTGATTTTAAAAGCCTGTAATTTAAATACTATTTTTTTCATTTATCAGTTATCGTTATTTTTTTTTTTTTTAATATCATAAAGGTTTACTTGCTCTGTATTGTAGAAATAAGTATCATTAACAGAAACCTCCGAATTCCTTTAATTATTCACACAGTAAGATATTTCGACAATTGTATTTTATATTTACGAGCTTATTTCAATTTTGCATCAGCTCATCATCCTCCGAGCCTTTTTCCCAAACTATGTTGGGGTCGGCTTCCAGTCTAACCGGATGTAGCTGAGTACCAGTGCTTTACAAGGAGCGACTGCCCTGCCTGACCTCCTCAACCCAGTTACCCGGGCAACCCAATACCCCTTGGTTAGACTGGTGTCAGACTTACTGGCTTCTGACTACCCGTAACGACTGCCAAGGATGTTCAATGACAGCCGGGACCTACAGTTTAACGTGCCATCCGAAACACAGTCATTGGTGTCTAAGATATACTTAGAAAGTACATACAAACTTAGAAAAGTTGCATTGGTACTTGCCTGACCTGGAATCGAACCCGCGCCCTCTTACTCGAGAGGTTGGTTCTTTGCCCACTAGGCCACCACGACATTTTTCATCAGCATTTTTCAATTTTGCATCAGCATAGCAATAATATTATGACAGAAAATTACATAAATCTTAATTGATATTTGCAATGTATTTTCTATGTTGAAATTAATAATTCTAATGAGCTGTGTTGAATAGTTTAAAATAATATTTATATAGTTGATTAATTAATATAACTACGTAGGCAAAGTTCATTAGACGATATTCGTTAACCCTATATACAAAATTATTCGGTACAGTGCTTCTCAAAATTTTGTGTCAACTTAAGAGTGTTTTTATCTCTATTTGGTCTCAAAATTAATACCTTATATATCTTTTACACATTATAAAATGTAGTAAGTATGCAACAAACCAGTTAATAAACTATTTGGAAATAATTTTCAAATACGTTCCAATATTCTCTACTGTTGATTTGTACTACAGTCAGAACTTTGTTATAAGCCAATTTCTATCTCCAGTAAACAAAACAACAGTTAGATAGAATATTGAAAACGGCAGATAAACAACTATTTAAGCTCCAAATCAATGCATGCACAAACTCACAGGACAACTCTTAACAATGTCACACAAAGCTACATTAATAGAACACAACATACGTTTGTGTCCCCAACTTAAGGTAACTTGTGTTGTTCACAAGTTACCAAGTTCTGTGCTAAGTGAATTGGAATAAGTTGGGTATATCTGGGTATAACTGATACATGGCATGGTTCGGTTAATAAGGGGTAATTGAGGAGTTACCCATAGGTTGATTAACTAAGGTTGTGGTAACCCAGGTACGATTAACGGTTCAATAAGTTTACCCCTATAATACACAAGAGAAACACAAGTAAACAGTTTATTACAGTTCTTGGAATATGACTGTAAACAGGCATCATAAAAAGTATATAAAAAGAAAACTAATTCGAATGTTTTTGACGTTTTTTTCATTCTCTCACAGGTTCCGCGTGTGACGCATTTTTTTTTAATTTTTGTTGTATTTTATTAGCAAATGAACCAGTTTTTTAATATAATACTTTATTTAATTACAAAAATAGAAAATAGTATTATAATGACTTCTCTAAAAGAACCTCGATTAGTTAAATGATAGCTTTTAAGTAGTACTACGTTGTTCTACTAGTTTTGGGAAATGTAAATCAGTCGAGGACTACATTGGATCGAATCGGAATCAGATCTATAGCATTTTAGTTTTTAAAATTAGTTTAAGTTTCTGTACATAGTGTGTAATATTAGTACACATATTTGTTCAAATTAAAAAAAAAAAAACTTTTTATCTAGAGGTTTAACCCAAAGATTATTGCAGTTTGTTATATCAACTAAGTTCACAAATAAGTTGTTTAAATGCAGCATTATTATTTTTCATTTATCTAAATGTTCTGCGGGCTACTTCGCTAACTTCCCTTGACCTGTAAAACCAACATGAGAAATGTGGAGTATTTTTCTGCACCGTTAGCTTAAGCGTCTACGGTAAAGTAAATGTAGAAATAAAATATTAGTTTAATAAAAAAGTTTTGTTTTTAATCTATTCCTACATACTGCTTCGCTGTGTCTTATTATCTTAAACCACGCTATTGTAGTCAATTTATTTATAATTATTATCACCTACACCTACCACAATTACGATGCAATGGTTTAATGAAGAACTACCTAAGATGATTAAATACTTTATTTATAAATTGAAATATTTATTTTATGTCGGTTGCTATAAAGCGTTATTATTTCTTTTAACGTACTTCACACTTTTCTACGAAATTCCAATTAATGAATTTTGCGGCCAAGAAATCTCACTCAAAGCTATGCAAATTACATTTCTATTTCATAACACACGACATGTCATTCACAATAATATTTTCTGCCAACATTTTACCACATTTCGTGAAACTTCCTGACATCCCCATTCTATGTGTCATGTTTGTATTATACTTATATCTTACAGAAATATGTAAGAAATCGTTTTTCTGTAATATGCCTACAATATTCGGTTGATTGACGATAATTTGATGTCAATATTTCTAGTGCCTACATGTTATTAAATTGTTTTGTTACTAAGGAACTATGATAGGAATTTGATATAGAAAAAATGCTTGTATTACGAAGTTTATCGATTGAATCTTCTGGGATATTCAAACATCTACTGTCAGTGAGTAATTTGTCTGACAAAGACTGTTCATAATAATTTAGAACAAAAAATCTGTGACTATAAAGGATTATTATTCTATTATTTTACAGTCGTCGCAGGAATGTGTAACTAGCACATTTTATTGAGTTACAGTTACTAAAAAAGTTTCGGCCTGTAATCTTTTGACACATGATAGCCTTACAAAAGTAAACAACATAATTTTAAATAGATATTCTATTCACGATTCATCTAAAGGATATTATAGAGTAATAACATTCATAGTAGATATATAACTAGTATTACACTCACAAGGATTCGCTAGGCTTACATTACCTATCTTGTAAGATTACCTAAATGATCTTAGTCTAGCCTATGAAAGCACTACTCGTAAGGTACCTGATATCTGAAATACGAGATAAGTAACTAGATCCAATAACTGCGGTATCAAATTAATATGTAGGTACTTGATAGCGGAATGTTATACTAATCTAAATTGTTCAACATTAACTCAAAATGGAAATAGAGTTTATGAATATAATTAATAGAAATTAATTTATTTTATAGTAAATTATATTTATTCGAATTGATTGAACTCATTTGTGTTTATTAATGGTATGATGTAATTTGAAAACATAATGATTGTACTTCCAAAATGAGGAACCTCTTTTTTATCTCTTTCATATTTGTTAAATATGATATGTACATAATTTCAGTTAAAATGCTGCCGTCGTTGACAAGAGAGGTTATAACTTTAAAATCAGCTGAATCGATTGTGTTGAAAAAATTCTAGGAAACACCGCTTTAAAATTAAAATTCATCTAAAAACTATTACGATGCCACAGACACGCACACACATAGCGGTCAAACTTATAATACACTTATTTACATATTATTGCGTTTTTCAAAACAAATGACAAAGTTGATCGAAGTGACTCTGTGAATTGCTTAATTAATTTGGTACGTGATTTGGTACTTTACCAAATAAATGACCTTATACACAACACAAGTACCAATATAAGTACTTACCTTTTATTAGTAGGAAACTAATCGAACGTATCGCAATATCCTTCCCCTTAGCCAATTAACTGCTCATATACACGCTTGTATGTTGGCGTAGAACACTTATTAGTGTGTGTCAAAATAGTGTTACGTCAATGTTTATGTGTGCGTGTATTGTGAACTAAAATACGAATAATAGTTACCGTGATGACATTAAGTACTTTTTTGGTGGCAAAATTGTGAATATTGGTGATTTCTTGCTTTGAAAAATGTCTAGCTTTTATCGCGAGAAAACTAAAACATTGTTTATTTAACTGCCTCATTTATCTTTAAGGAATGATAATGAAATCATTAAGAAACTCGTATTGTTAATACTCATTTCTCTCAGTAACAAAATAGTCAGTCTAATTCAAGAAACATTATAAGGAAGAATTTTGCATTGTACCCTCCGAAACTTCTGAATAAATATGAAAAATTCTTTCACTAAGAAGCTACACTATATTCAGTTGATAGGCTATATTTTATCTGGGTACGGGAAGTCGTTCTCGCGGGACGTAGTGAAAACTTATATACTTACCTATCTAATGTAATAAGGTAGCGGACCTTACATTTATAACCATATTTTTTTCATCCGGCATGAAATAAACAAAAAAATAAGATTTTTGATACCTACCATTATTAACATCATCCCCAGAGCCTTTTAGGAGAGAGAGGCTTCCAGTCTAACCGGATGTAGCGGAGTGCTTTACAAGGAACGACTGCCTATCTGACCTCCTCAACCCAATTACCCGGGCAACCCAATACCACTTGGTTAGACTGGTGTCAAACTTACTGTCTTCTGACTACCCGTAACGACTGCCAAGGATGTTCACTGACAGCCGGGACTTACAGTTTAACGAGCCATCCGAAACACAGTCATTGGTGTCTAAGATACATTTAGAAAGTACATACAAACTTAGAAACCTACCATTATTAACAACACTTGCTTATTAAGGTAGCATAGATCCCTCCTTAAGCTTGTTATTAAGGAAAATTCAATTACTGGTCCTTATGAACGGCTTATGGTCCTAAAACCCGCATTCTTTTCGTGACAGGGGTCAATTGGTCCTGTTTACTTAAGCTTCTAAGATTATTACGAAGATGGTAGTCCTTGTAATACATAGAATGCTTTGGTAATTAGCTGTCTTTAACTCAAAGAGGGGCTATCTTTTCACTATTCTTGGAGTACCTCTAATCAAAGCAAATTACTACTATTTATTATGAAGTATTCAGGTACTAACATTTTATGTAGGTTCTAGGTAATATTTCTAACAGCTGCCTATCTTATTTTCAGGGTGCATAGTGGTGGTATCATACTCCCTCATGGGGCGAAGGCTGTGCTCCGTGCTGCCGCCGTTTGACCAGACAGAAGGCAGCGCTAACAGTCAACAGGTAATATTTTATCACTTTTGTATAGTAGGTACAATTTTTTTTCTTGCGGATTCACCCGTGTTCTGAGGGACTTGTTCCTAGAGACGCACTTTATAGGTAATTTTGAAGGTGCTAATTTCCTAGTTCCAATCATTTTGTAGTTTGTTTGAATGTGATAGGTGACTATTTTTAAGGTTTCACCGTTGAATGCAAAGAAGTGACAAATGCGAACAAATGAAATATTCCATGAAAAGCAAAATAAATACTATTAATATGTATCCATCAAAATTAGCGTTGATTTGACTTCGTTGTCATTTTTTATCCCCATTTCCTCATTCTCTCATTTTTAAACTGTGTATAAATGAGGGTTAATTAATATTTCAATAAATAACATTTAAGTCACTTAAACGTCAGACTCAAATTAATGTACATACCTATTATTCATACATTTATTTACGTTCAAAGTGTTTTAATTATGTGTCAAGAGGATTGTTGAGTGACATACCATTTTAATAGTATAAATTGTTACGTATTACTTAATCATTGATTTTAATTACTAAAATTGAGTGGCATATTTCACTCAACACTATAATGTTGGTAATTATTTACCAACTAATTATTAAGCTTCCATGGGAATTAGATTCATTAAACAACAAAAGCATTATTAGCTATACAATTACTTATCAACTCCCCGAGTATAATAGGACCAAATTATTTTGGTCCTTAGGACCGCAAGCATAATTAGCTTCTTTCAAGATGATTTCTTACAAATCCCTTAAGAAAGATATTAATACACCTCATTAATTCAACATTTCTCTGGTATCCATGGCAAGAATGAAGTATTTAAATATAAGCGACCAACATTTGTAGCAAATAAATATTTGTTCAAACGTTGGGTTTGTGTCCATAAAACAATATCTTTTGTTTGATCAAAATGTTTACGCTTTAGGATATTCCCCTTTTCTCCATTACTTGAATCATCGGAATATAGTCTCTATACTTTCAATGTTTGTCGATTTTATTCTACATATTTCTCAGTGATATTGGGAATTTTGTGATGATAAAATAATAAGTAAGTACGTGGGCAAAACCAAAATAAAAGTCGTTTGTTTGAGACATGAAGATAATTGAATCGTTTTCTCGTAAAAAATATTTTTATATTTTTGCCAATTCAGGTTTATCATTCCTAGTAAATTATCACAGAATAGATTCATTTCAAACTCGCAGTTAAATGTAAATGAAGTCAAAATATAATTAATTATGAATATTTTTATTCAAATTATATTTTTTGTTCCTTCTTAGTAACATGTTGTTTTATATTTTTTTCATCACGGTATAACATTTAATCACTGAGGCGATTACCCAAAACAAATTGTGATTTAATATAATTAAAAAAATGAAACGGAAAACAATGTAAACGATAAAATAATAATAAAACCAGATGATCAAAGAAAAAGCCTAAACATTATTATTTTTATGACAAAAGAATAACAATGTTGTTTACATTGTTAACAAGATATTAATGTTATAGCATAATAGTTTAATGTACACTTTCCGTGTGTTGTTTAATTTGGAGAAAGTATGTTTTTATTGTGTGTCGTATGATCTGGAAATAAATTCAATGAACAGTACCTAGGAAATAAAAAACTTAACAGACATAACAAACAGATAAATGCTAGGTAAAGATATATGTAAATCATTGCTCTAAACTCTAAACACTTACTGAATATATCTCGCACTTAATTTTATTACACGTGCCTTCAAAAATCCGTACCCACCATCAAAGCACTGAAATAAATCAAGCCAAGACTTTCTCAAAGAAAAGAAAATACATGCTAGATATTCCCGAAATAAAGTCGAGATGGGCCATAACGTCGGTAAATTAAAGAAATATCCTTTATTCAACAGGTTTATGTCGGCATTATTGTCGACCATTAAACGTTGACCCTGGACAAGGCAACAGGTAAAATTGTTGTCAAGCCAGAACCTTTACTTTTGTTTGTGGTTCCGTAGTCGTGATTCTTTGTAATAAATCCTCCTTACACCCACTTTAGGGTTTATCGTTACTTCGGTGAACTAATTAATTGTAATTAGTTCGTAATTGTGCTAAATGGGGTTAGTTCTTTATTTCGATGTAAACAACAATCAGACATTGGTAATTTAGAGATTAATTTACCTGTAGGAATAATGTTAATACCATGGTAGTTGCAAAAATAAAATTTGCTAAATTTAGTTGTGTTCAAAAAACTCGTGTAAGTATCTGAAAATAAACAAAATGCCTGCTAGCTTTTGATCAAACAATAATATTTGAATAATAGTTGTTAAGTTTGGTTATATCGTTATAACATTTTATTTCTTATCATTGTCCTTTTGTCAACAAGAATAATGAGGTTCACTACAACATTATATTTTCTGAAATACAATGTTACTCGTTATAACTTAATTTATTGTATGGTATATTATTATAATGATATTCCACTTTTTCTGACATGCTGATAGGAAAAAGGATAAGAAATCTATTACTGTAATAACCTCCTGTCAGATTTGCGATCAATGTTCTGTTTTTTCCTTTTTATATAGAATTTCATATTTTTTCCGCCTTATTTATCTAAAGGTGATTTGTCTCAAAAATAAGTGAGCAATAAATGCGTGTGTAAATGAATAGCTGTACATTGTTCAAGCCCTCAGTAGTGGCCGAGTCGACAAGTCATAAGTGTATGTTGATGATTTGCACACATAAAGATAAGGCTCACCTACTTTCGTAAAATAAAACGTGCGTATCACAACAAATAAAGTCGATTCGTTTTAGTATTCTATGAAAGCCGAAAGAATTAACTTTCACTAGCTTTTTCATTACCCATACGTAACCCTAAAAAACTTGACGTCGACTTTTATCACCCATAAAATTCTTTGTTTCGGATTTCCTCAGCGAATAGTCTGAGTTATTCGCGTAAATCAAATTTTTGAATTTGTGTACGTACCGTCCGCGTCGATCGTAATCGTAAAAGCCTTATGTCTTGTTGATATTGATTTAAACGTTCATAAAGTTTTCTTGCCATTTTCCGGCTGTTACAGTTTGCTTTGGATTTAGGATCAACCGTGTTTATACGAAAACTTCCTTAGACAAGATGATTTATTCCGTTTGAGCGGATTTCATGTTTTCAATCAATCATCAAAATTGATAGTCAATCAATCACGTTTTTAGTGTCGCTGACGTTTAAGTTGTGCTTTTGCTGACGTAAGCGATATAATCCAAACTATCTATTTAAATTGGGGACATCCCTTGAGTAGTATAATGTTTTCTTAAAACTGTAAGGCGATTGATACACCATATCGTGGCAACTCTGTACCTCTATCACCTATCGCTACGATGCACGTAATTGTCGTATGTGAATCTCCCTATTTTGTAGCCGATTAAATCTCATGTGTTTGTAAGATATATTTCTCAGAAAGAGTAGGTGTAGTATATTAATGAAAATAATTCTATATCGAGCTTCCAATTCCAAGTCTATACAAACAAAATATCTATTTTAAATGAGTTTATGTTCAATCTTAGTACTAACTCATATCATAAAATGGATATTAATAAGATGAACTGAAAATTAATTGCTAAGCTCAGATTATATTTGCAGTATATTCGACTTTGATTGATTATATTGCTTTGAGAACATCACGAAAACCGCAAATTACACCGAAGTTAATATATTATAACATTTTGATACATCGATTCAAAGTCATTCCGTGGAATTGTTAGCAAGAGTGCGCGTATTAAAATTGTACAAATATCTATCAGCCAAATATGTTTAATGTAAATATTCGTAGAGCAATAAACGGGTAAAATAAATATCATAATTTGAGTGCTGTAAAAAATAGTTTGCCGTAGATATTATTATGAAATTGAGAACTCGTATCTCAGTCCTTATAAAAGACAAGATAGTCAAGTATTTTTATGATTCTTCAAAAATGGCTCACCAGTGTACAGTCAAAGTAAACTTCTTCAAATTCTATACTAAGACCTTATTATTAAATTTTCAGCGCCTCAGGATTGTTCGTGAAAGAAAGCGAGTGGCGTGGATCCTACTCCTCCTAGCAGTTCTGTTTGCGCTGTGCTGGCTGCCGTACAACATACTGCAGCTACTGATTGACGTGAACGCTGTCAACGTGGAATCTGTGTCTGCGATGTTACCATACACATTGCTTTTGGGTGAGTGTCATGGAGATCAAAATGAGCGGAGGTGCCATATTGGAAAATCTCCTAAGTGGCGCGATAAAATGAGGGATGTGCGGGGATCGAGGAACGTTACTGTCTTCGCTCTTCTACGCATTTTTGTAATACCAAAAATCGTTGACATACATATGTATCAAGGAACCCAAACACCTTGTCAGTTCACTTTGTAGTTTTGGTCATACTATTTGACCAGAAAGAATGACCTACCTGCATTATGGTATCTCCGCTCATCTTTCCATACTCCGTAATTAGTATTCAAGTTCAGTTATCTCAAAGACGGCACTAGAGGCCGATGTCAAAGTAGCATTGTTTGTCTGTACTCAATAACAATTGAGTTGCGGTTAGGCACTGGATGCAGGTCGCTTTCAATTGTTCCTTTAAGATAAATCAATGGAGAAGGCCTTTGTTAAGCAGTGGACGTCCTATAGCTGTGATAAAGACGATAATAATGTGTTTGTAGTGCAGATATTGCACGTTATGGTCGAAGTTTCGATACAGTTGAAAGAGCAAAGCACTGGCTATGAACCAGCCACTAATTAGAATGTTAGACAATGAGCGGCCAGTGCAAAATCCCACATGAACAAATTAAACAGCAATCACGCTTGTGGTCACTAGACCGTCGAGTTCGCTATTAACTAGCTATCAGAACAAATCAAATTAGGCACCTCATATCTGAATGAATAAATTTCACAGTAAATTACTAATTTAATTGGTAGCTTTATCTCATCTAGCTTATGTCAGTTTCCAATGTTAACACCGAAAATCGTTTAAAGCGATATTAAGCTTTAAACGTTCAATTTAACTTTATGGTTATTGTTAGACGAAATTCGATTGCGATTTCATATCTCATTGCATAGATTAGATCTGAGATAAATTGGTATTTGTTTACACTTACATTTACATTGATTTCACATAAAACATGTATTTGTTTCTTTTTGAGTTTATTTATTTATTTATTAAAAGGTACTGCCACATCACAAACATTTAACATTTGATAATTTAAACTACTTTTTTGGACAATAATGGCGTACATAACATTCGCAATTCATCGAAGGCTCGAAGATGGAATACAATATGAGTTAATAAAAAGTTTTCTGCAGATAATTTCAAATCAGTTGGGTAGTCATCGATGTAAATTACGTCTCATTTGTCAACCATACATCAACTGGCCAATAGCTATTATTGCTAATGACCGAATTAATTACCATATCTCATACAAACTACATTGTCTATAAACCGGATTAGGTGTATGCATGAATTAACACATAACTATCTATCTAATTGGAGCTGGTGAAAACCGTACGGTAGATCGATAGGAATTCCCTTATTGAATGAATTCACCTGACTACGTTCCTTTTTGTAATTTTCTTTTGAATATGCGACTATTGAGCGGTGGACGTTTTAATTAAATTTTAGAACCTGTGTCTGTACCTTTTTGTCTTTATCAGTCTTTTATGTTTTGATTGAAACTCAAACTATATTGAGTTACGTACATTTTAATATCATTAAATACATAAATTGGCACGATGAATTTTACTAACATTACTTTCGCTTTTATTGTTGACTTTACTTTTATATTCGGTATCTACCTACATACTGTGATTTTACACATTTATATTTATTTTATCATCATCATCATCATTGACTTTTCTTAATCGTCTTTTTTAATGTTCGACTTTACATAAATATAAACCTAGGTTACTTAAATTTTTCAGGGCACACGAACTCAGCGATCAACCCCATAGTGTACTGCCTGATGACCCGTAACTTCAGGCGGTCTCTCCGCAAGCTCATCTGCCATGATCCTGGTAACATACACTCTAGTACTCATTTCCATGTAAGTTTACAGAAAACCATCGATAAAGTCACTTCTGTTCAATAACACAAAAATAATAATACACCATTTTGGGACCTCTTCAATATTGTGGCATGTAAACGTCTTTTGAATAATCCAACAAAAAAAATGTGGATAAAACTTTAAGTGAAAATTAAGTCCAAAAATTGCATGTAAATGTTTCAAGGTCATTCTAATCTGGAAATGAGAAAATCCCCTAAGAAATAATCAACTCCTGAAGTGTTATGACTTCATTATAATACGCTTTTATTTACGCAGCTCAAAATGAAAAATTTGTCCGTATGTATACTCTTTGGAAATTATTTATCTTTTGAGCTTATTTTGAGCGATGTAAATAACGCTGGCCTGACTGAAATTGACTTACTAAATTCTTTATTATTTCAGTTGCCATATCTAACTATTATATTTATAAATTCAATACTATTGCTTGTTTCTTTTGAAAGTATCAATGAGTAAAAAATTCAACATATTCAGTAACGTAGTTCAAACTTCTTTAGGAAAGGTATGGCAATCGAAACACATTCTTATGACATGACCACTGTGGGATCCGTAGTTTTCTTTAAATACATCATACCTAACCTTAAATATAATTTTCTCACTTTGTTTCTCATTTTAGTTTATGTGGAATGCTTTTGATATCTGAGTGTGCTTTTTAGATGTCTTTTAACTAACTGTAATATTAGAGACTAGTACGTACTTATTGGCTTTAGTGTACCTAATCTATTTCTTATTAATTTAAGAGAATGAATATAATACTTGAGACCTTCGTAGATATTTTGATTGTTTTCAAAGTTATAAAGCTATTGCAGTGTGATTAATTATCTAAGTAGAACTAAAAAATATTGTTATTTTTTTCGAAAACATAGCTTAACACTAACAATTAATTCCAATAATCTAATACGATAAGATATAAACGTATGCTTGAGTATTTTTAATGCAGATACAGTGTTTAAATACTGTAGTATATTTGTGCCAACACGTTTTTAGATCCAATTTTTTCAAACTTTACATCTCCTTCCAGATGCAAGGCTTACGTCAAAAATCCAACACGTCTAGCATGAGAACTTGCACTACTGTCACCTTCAGAAGCAGCAACAACCAGCTAGCGAGAACAGCGCCCCCTAGCATCCAGTACGGGAGAGCTAACAGAACCTCCTCCTTCAGAGACAACGGGTGGAAGGACCGCTACCAGAAAACGCCACAATTTTTGTAAATTCAGCCTTCAAACATAGGACTGTAGAATGTAAACCGTGATGCATAATGTGAGATTAAATAAAACTAAAACTGTTATAGAATTGAAATGTTACTAAAATTATTTTGTTTTAGGTAGTCCTTATTATTTTTGCTCTGATGCTAAAGAAATAATTTTATAAAACACGTAAAAGCAGCGCCATCTTTGTTCAGACTCCAAAACTAAACGCGTCACGCCTGCATTATCTCATAAGCAGTTGCTATGAAACCACCGCTAGGTGGCGCTTACATTAATTTAAATGCTTTTGCTGGGGATACAGTTGTTTTATATAAAATAAAGTTTTGTATATTGCAAGAATAAGAAAGCCAGCTTATTTAAATATACTTACAACTTAATTAAGATCTAGGCTTAATGTAACTTTAAGTATTTTACGTCTAACGTAACACGATCTCAAAAGAGAGAAAACCTTTTGAAATACCTCCTAACTGTAACTAAATAGTTCTAAGTCATATTATTATTTATTTATGATAGGTAAAATATTAATTTTGTCTTAAGATGTTCTTGTTATTGATTATAATATCATTGAATTGAAAACAGTGCCATCTGATATCAGTTTCTAAATTAGATAACTAAGTTAAAGCAGTCTACAAAAGTGTTCGAGATTAATAAATATAAGCCAACACTTAGGTGTTGTGTATAATTTACAAGTCATGATGTTTTAATTTTATTTAAAAACAAAAAATTGAACAAAACAAAATAAAGTTAGATTATGATATTTCAGTTGTGTATGAGTTTTATAATTTGACTAGCTTTCCGCCCGCGGCTTCGCCCGCGTGGAATTCGGTTATATTGCGGTATAAATCACAACTATAAAAAAACTTCTCATTCCCACGGAAAAATCTAAGAAGCGCGATGTAACGCTGGATACGATTAGTTGTTAAACCAAAACAGAATGGTACACTATATTATACGTTTTCCCTTGTGGAGCAAAAACATGCAGATTTTGGGCACTGGAAACCCGGGAACACGCTACATAGAGCTGACCATGCGAAAAACAATGTTTTTCTAAGTGTACTCCAGCAACCCTTAGAGTTTGGCCATGGTCATTGCTAATGAAACCCTTATAGGAAATTGTAGTCTTTTAAATTGAAATGGGAGGTCTGTTGGAATAATCGGAATCCGAGGAATGAGTACACTTTCACTCTTTGCTGCGCCAGATAGTGGCTGTAATAATGTTCCGCCCAAGCTGAGTGACACGCAGCCTGGTACCATTACACAGTCTAGGGACATCGAGATTACGCATGAGCATCACCGGAACACATACTTTTAGTTTTAATTTATGAGAATACACCCCAAATAATTCCAAAGAATTGAGCTACAATGAGCTACAGGTTAAAGCGCGAGATATCATTGCACTTCTTACGTATCTTAAAAAAAACAACGTCTTCACGTTTTAAAAGCTATCATTCCACTTCTTACGTATTTTAAAAACACATCGTTACCACGTTTTAAAAACACCCAGCGCCATCTATCGCATACCTCAAGAGCTAAATAACTTAACTAATACTTATACCAATTAGTAATTCGTTGAATTATAGTTATTTCAGGATAAGTAGATGTAAAAAAAACAGTTAAGACGATAAAACAAATTGTACCTCATCCCTCGGGAATTCCTCATTTTCGGGGATTCATTATCGTATCATTTAGCTTCTAAATTTACATGTTTATATTCGTTTGCAATATATTACCTTGTTTTAAACGACACACAGCGCCATCTACAATCCACCCATCAAGCAAACAATATTTTTGTTTTCCCTCGGGAATATCTATTTTTTTCGGGATAAAAAGTACCCTATTATTTAATCCGGACTTCTAACTTTACGTCTGCAAAATTTCAAAGCAATCGGTTCAGTAGTTACGGCGTGAAAGCGGAACAAACAAACAAACAAACTCACTTTCCGATTTATAATATTAGTAAGGATGTAAGTATGTTGTAGAAATTATATTACAATTACTTTATTATGCTAGTCATTGTTATTAATACGTAATAATTAAATAATACTGAGTTACGTTTATTTGTCTTCGCATTAAGAAATGTTAGCAATATTTAATTTTGTACGATAACGGAGGTATAACCTTATATATAATGTATGTTCCAATAAGTTTGTATAAAGCATAATGTATATATAAAGCGACGTTTTAAGCTCTTTTGGTTTTTTATTTATATCTCGACAATCTTTTATCTGTTTTGTGTACCTCACAGACAGTGTATAAGTTAAAACAATTACCTAAGTCCATTAACTTACATTAAAAAGAATATTGTTATTCTAAAAGTTATGAAGGCATTTTTTTATACCTATTTCCGATTAAGAAATTAAAAAATCAATACGTTGGATATATTATTTGCACAATTGAATTTTCTTAAAATTATTACAAAGGATCTAAGTAATTAGTTAGAAATTTTAAAACATCCTTTTTCAGTCTGAGGTAAATGCACCCTTATAACTGGAACTAACATGATTAGCTAAGTGATTCAGAAAAATACTTGTACAAGCTGCATACTAAATGAGAATTTGAAAACGTCTGGTGCAACAAAGTTCTGGTTCTGGTGGACACAAGGTCTAATAATTGAAATATATGAAATGATAACAATGTGCTCCAATGCGAAAGAGTAAAGATGCGAGGCGATCAATAAAATACCGAAATTACTAGTCGAATATAAAACTTTGTTACTGGTTTTAACCTAACTAACCCACAAGTATAATAATATTGAACATACATTCCTTAAGTTTTCCTATCCAAGAAATTTTCTTTAAGCCTAAAAAACTGGATCCTACAAAATATGAAAATCGACAGACAGATTATAGAGGTTCAACTAGTTATCTTTCCGGCTCATTTGATGGCTTCAGACCAGAAATTGCCTTTTACTGATAGTACCTATAGGAGGTAATTTGTAACATTTCGGTAAACTTAATGGACAATTTATTTTGGAACTATTATTGGACTTATTTATTATTTTTGGACTTATTTTTTATTTTTGGACTCATTTTTTTTATTTTTAGACTTGTTTATTTTGGGATCAATGAAAAATTATTGTAGGCGGGCCTACTTAATTGAGGAGTTTACACTTAGCTTTAGATTGTTTCTAAGAACGTTATGCCTTATGTAATTTATATGTTAGAAAATAATTTAAAAATGATATGGTACAAGTAAGAACACCCTTCATAAAAACAGCTCTTCTTGGTAGTTCGTAAAAATACTGTGTATAACAATGCAATGTTATAATCATGCTAACAGCTTTTCACATACACGCAGGTACAAGTTTCTAACAATGCTCAACAAACGTATGAAACTAGACGAAATTATACCAACATTGGTAGTTAAACCAAACTTCTAGGAAAGTTAAGACTTAACTAATTAAAACCATGTCTTCCGTCAGTCCAAACGAACATCAGTTACCTGGCTACTTGGAATTTTGCATGCAAATTCTAGTTCCTTCATTCCGAAATCTGACAGTAAATATCCTTAACGGGTTCGAGACAGGTTCGACACGAGTTACAGACAACACTCGAATCCATGTTTCTGAGGCTAGCTTTTAGGTGCACATGAATTTCTCCTAAAAGAACGATTTACTTCAAGATAAAATAAGCCTTTAAGCATCTCCAGGACAGATTTTCGTTGCATAAAGCTTAAAACAAAAATAATATTCTCAGCTCATTGCTGCGCCACGTATCCAGGTCTTGGGAGTATTAATCAATCCTTACCACGTTCAGTATATGTACAGGTACTAAATTTTTATTAAATCCACATCAATTCGACCGATTTTACCCTAAAGCTTAAAAAGTAAACAGTAAGATAGGTTAATTGAAAATTTAGTAAACAACTTCATGATAATATTATCCTCTGTTTGAATCCGTAAGTGGGTCCTGCATTGTACAGAACACGACTCGGTCCCATTATGGTCTAAATCGACCTTTGTCTGTCCTTGTCTATCCAAGAAGTAACGAGCAAGATACAAGATATTAATATTCGAAACATGGTTCAAGATTTGAGTAAGCCAAGATGTTTGACTTAATTTGAATAAATTGGACTTTGGTTTCTGTTAGCGATTTTTAATGACCTGTTGACGAATTGCTTTGATTGTTGTGTTTTATCTTTGATTGTGAAAATGCTTTTACTTCTTTCCTTTATTTTAGGATTTCTAAAAATAGTTAAGGAAACGGCTTTTTCAATTTCAAGTTCGATTATTTTTTAATTTATTTTTGTTGGTTAAATTGTTTTTGTTTTTATTTCTGTCCTGCGATTCTATAAAACTCGATCAACAACTCGCATTTCACTTCGATTCGTAATGTCATTTCATACTTTAGGGGAGGTAGGGGAGGGATGGGCACTTTTTCACATTTATTGCATAAAAAATTCAGATTTTACAGATAATCAACTTTTATTGCCATTTCTTATGTTTGGCTAGATAAAATCAAAGAGCTATCCTAAAAATTACAATCAGTTTCAACATTACGAGATATTTAAACGGTTTCAATAAAACCGTCGACACGTCAAAATTATTTTGGGTACTTTTTTGGGTCGGGGGTTTTTTTTAATTTATAATTTTATTTTATTTCATGGTTTTTTAAAGGAGCTCCTTAATTTTTCCTTCTTTTTATGATGGGTTCGCTATATGCGATCTCAGCCAAAGGAAGCTGTTTAACAATCCTCATGACAAACTGGCTCTGGGAGAATTGCACAGATTGAGAAACAATAAAGATGGACCTTTGTTGATCCAGGGTTATATATCATTCTAGGGTTTCATCCGCCACATCCCATTTCCAGCATTAGGTTCTCGTCAATTAGAAACATGAAGAAAACTAGTCAAGACAAATTAAACGAGCCCAAACTCGATGGGTTTACTAAAAGGCAGTTCAGGGTTACGTCTCCTATCTTCGTGTCCTAACAGCAGACCAGCTCAGTGGTTCCAGAAGACATTAGTATTTCAAATTTTAGATCCCACATATGCTTGCAAGTAAACTGAGCGTGTAACATTCCTATCACACCTAACAAACGAGCTGATGACCTTGAAGACCTGAACCGATTTCCACCAAACATAGCTAAGAACACTCCCGAATGACATTCCTTTTAAACAAAAAAAAACGCATTACAATCGGATCATCCGTTTGGGAGCTACGATGCCACATACACACACACACACAGACACGTCAAACTTATAACACCCGTCGTTTTGCGTCGGGGTTAAAAGAATGGTTTGCGACAATTCTTAAAGATTTAATATAACGAGCAATACAAGAGGTATCAAAAGGTTAAAAAATAAAATTAACAGCTGATAAATATGGAGTCCCTAGATCAAGTTGGCAACGGTACCTGAAACAAGATTCTATAAAGGATTTTTAGCGCAGATTTATAACCTCACAAATTTTCACTGAAGAAGAAGAACAAAAATTTACAAATTATACATTACATGGTATGTCCAAGCCTCCCTACCATAGGGAGCATTGGACACTTTTGACTTAGTTTATAAAAAAAAAATCGGTAAAAAAACTTAACTAAAACGGTTTTATCTTATGTGCACTGAAAACTAGAAAATAAAAAATAGTTACTTACCTGTCAACCTACGGTGGTCCCGGTCATATTAGACTAAAATAAAACGTGGGGCCCATAAACTATTGCTGTAGTACCTCTTCTAGAGGTATAATAGGTGTGGATTGCATCGACTTACTATAATCGTAACTGGAGATTTTGACAATCAATCATTAATAATAGAAAATACACATACCTTTCATTAGTTTTCTCTTTATAACGATCCGAAACCGCAACAAAATATTTAAGTACTTTTACGAGTGTTTGTTCTTGACAACTCACAGAAATGACAGAAAGTCTATGGATGAACACCGTTACCAGTCGGTAACGTAAACTACCCAATAAAAACTATGATCAAATCAGAATAAAAGGACCCCCTTTTATTCTGATTTCATCATGTCTCCCAACTGCCCATCTCTCCCTACCTCCCTATAGATAGACAGATTTTGGCAGATCTGTCAAAATCTCGACTTTAATTTAGTTCAACTTGTCAACACGCTCGATAGTGAAGCGCTAGTGTAGTTTGACAATGTCAATCACGAAACTTTAAGGTAGAATTCCGTGGGTCGCGATTGTCGCAGCCGCGCGCGACAAAAGTCAACCTATGAAAATGTATGGCACCGCTGCCGAGGGCCGCGACAGTCGCGCGCGGACGACGAATTTCGTGAGCCGCTCGCGGCCGTACGCTTCTCAACATGGTCTAGCGCTTAATAACATCTATAGAATTTTAGTAAAACCAGAATTAAATTGTTGACAATGCCGCGAGCAGCTTACGAAATTCGTCGGCCGCGCGCGACTGTCACGGGCCTCGGCAACGGTGCCATACATTTTCATAGGTTGACTATTGTCGCGTCCACGGAATTCCACCTTTAGATCGAAGTCGAAGTGAGAGTGATGTCGAAGTGAGTTGTGATATTTTATAGAATCGACATGCTGAACCGCATGTTCCTAATCTCTATCTATAGGAAATCTTATTATTTTGCATTCAAGAAGTGGTCGGTTACAAATCCCCATAATAATTGTATTTTTTATAAAACGTCATAATCACTAGAAACTAAAAAATGCTTCATAGAAAAAAATGGATGTATGATATATTATAAGGTTTTCATTTCCATAAAAGGGTTTTCGCAGTTGATTTAACATGGATTCCTGACATCTTCGGAATGCCAGGTAAAGTGTCCTCGTTATTTCTTCACGAAGAATGGTTACCTTTAGGCACGACTACTCACGTATTGAGGTAATCAGGCGTATCATGCTCAAGACTATATTCTTATATTCGGTTATTGCTAGGTCGTTGACGTGTTGTTTTGAATGTTTACTATGGATGAACGAATTTTAGAGGGTGGTTGATGAAATATGAATAAAATAATAATAAGAATATTAAGAAAAAATAGAGCAACTTATTGTATTTAGGAGCTCAGATGTACGCGAGACATAATTGATTTTCTATTATTTAAAATTAGAGACATACAAAGCAAAGGGTTGACGAAAGTTATTATAGCTTACATAGTTGAAGGCTAACCCACATTTGAGTGCTCATGAACCCGGTCTATAATGCGTTTAGCCGACCTACACAACCCATACCACTATTCCCTATAGTACCCATCTATTACTAGCTCACGAGAACGCTCATTCAATGTACACTACAATAGAGTGACGTCACAATACACAAGCTATTGACAAAAAGCAGGGATGGTGAACCTTTGTATGCTTGTTACGTAGTTGCACAATTTGGGAACAATAGAATCTTGGTGATGAGAATTTAACATCTAAGTTGGCATTGTAAGAAATAGGCAAACCATTTTTAATTATAATTTAAAAACAATCTTTGCGATGTAGTACATGACTTTAAGTTACCGATTTACGTGATAGTGCATTATTTTATAAAGACAGACAAGTGGATAGGAAGGAAATGCCATTGTAATCGATAGCAAAAAAAATGGAAGTGTACAACATATTGACCAGAAAAAATTGTGAAGCTGGCAAGAAGTATGTATGTATTTTCCAAAGCTAAAGGTTCATCATCCCTGATATACGGTAGCGTACATTCTCATTGATGAAAGCTCGAACCAGACTGATTGTATTTACATGCAGTGTACAAAGACCTGGCGAAGCAACTTTGATTGATTTACGAATACCTGTATGCAGAGATTGTAAGCGACGATTCTGTAATTAAGTCTGGTAGTCTGAGCCTGTTATTGCCTATCGCATAGTCGCCTTTGAGTACCGACCTACAGTTCTGTTAGTCGCGCGTTTGACCATTATCTCATGTGATGGTAAGCTATGATGTGATCAAAAGTGAAACGCACTTGGAAAGAATTTTAGTACTTAATCTATTCACTCTTGAAATAAAGACCTACAAGTTAAAACTATCCAAAAACACAGACTCTGACAGAGAATTTCACAACTTTAGCTGTATGCACAATGTGTGGTTAAAAATCAGAGTTTCTTAGATGTATATTTAAAAATTCAACATTATTTTTACCTCTTCACACACGATAAAATAAAAATGGAATTCTCACAAAGAATACTTTAACGTAGTTGCTAGCTGCCACAGAGGGTTTTAATTCAATAAGCGCGAGCAATGGACGTGAATATCAATGTAAGTACTAAGAACTTAACTATATAATAGTGCATTTTCCAGTTGCGTACAAGCGACGTCTTTTGTTGAATAATATTAGATTGTGGATTCTTTGAAATTTTATAGAGAGACAATGAAAATCATAAAATTCTAGTTATTAAACAAATCGTACTTAGATGACCTAGCTTTTCTCAGTATTTTTTTACTAATAGGTAAGTGAAATCCAAGCTAGATCAATTTATCATCGTTATTGATTTTTTTTGTATTTATAGTGTGTGATAAAAACTGTTACACATTTAAATGAAAGAAAAAAGGGCCCCGGCCCTCATTCTTAAAACATTACTTCAAGGAAGTAGTACTTTACCCTTCCTTATCCTTTATATTAAACACTGGCCACTACTTAATAGCCACAAACCCTTACCTAGAAATGGCCACTATATTTCCAAGAAATATTGAGTCAACGTCCAAAGGTCACATCACTTCCCAGTGCTCTACTAAGATAAACAGAACCTAAGTTGTATTGGAATTTAAAATGGTACAGGGTAGCTTAGCCTAAATGGTTTTTAGAAATGGGGTTGTAGGGCCAAAATTATCTGTTAGTAAATAGCTCCGATGTAGAGGAATTGTGAACAATAATGCGACATGACCTTTAAGAATCATTTATCTATCTTTTTTATAATCGTAAGTAGGATCTATATCAAAACAAAACAGCTGCACATTAGCATCGTCATCGTCACAGCGTAAAACGTTCACTGTAGGACAATGGCCAGCGCTAAGCTGGAGGGATTTGCCCATACTCATTGCGCTGGGCATGTGAGCGCAACGTTGGACCCATCTCTAAGCAGGGTATGTAATATCATATTATTACCAAAACACACAAAATATCAAGTAAACTTACGATTTTATTCTTTTGAAAACACTTTTACAAAGCCCATACGAAGCTCATGATCACAAAAAATCCAATATACTTACCTAGTATATGACGTCACCGCTATAATACATCGAATTACACATCATTTATCACGCGGAGGTGCGCGATAACACTTCCATTTGAAATATTATCTCAATATCACCATCTAACAGGTTCGTTCAGAAGATCTACTGTATTGCGTGAAGCTTAGTAATGCATATCTTGTAGCTCCTGGGTTTATTTGAAGACTAAACGCGACCCTATACAAACACAGGGTCCAAAACGGATATGGGTAGGATTTGTATGTCTTTAGGGTATATTATATCTGTAGGGCAATGAAATCTGTAAATAAAGGTATTTTTGTATTCTGTTAGAGTATGACACTTACTGAAACGGTCAGGCTGTAGAAAAGGGCTCCTTTAGCTTTAGTTTTAGCACAACTTTAGTTTTAGTTCTCAGAGCAATACGACGGGCATGTTTATATGGGTTGTAAGCTTTAGTTGAGGACTCATTAGCTGCCTGCAATGCACCTTTAAAGACTGCTCACTTTAATAGTAAAATGCCAAATTAATTATGTGTATTCAAGGGGATCATTCAAGTTCTAGGCAAATACTGATACAATTATTTCTTGCTACGATTTAAACTTCGCATATTTCCACGACATAAGTGAAATTTTCCCTCGTTTTTGTGTGTATTTTGAAACATTGCCAAAAACAATGGCTTCCATTCGCATAGAAACATTAAATAAAATTCTACGCTCATTTATTTAGACGTTAAATATATTCGTGTGCTCACGTGGTGCTGTAATTAGTCGCTCTATTAATACTCTTTTCTGAATCACAAAGCTCTAAAAATATTAGTACTATTTATTTATTCTTCTTGCAGATTTTGAAACCACTATCACAAGAGTATGTTTGTAATATGCAACTAGCTGTTGGTTTCTCACTGTTTCAGAATCATGTAGGTGAAGAGAATTGCTTCACGCACCAGAAAATAATCTCTCCTATGGATTTTTCAAATCGTTACATCTTAGGAGGGTTATATTTTTTTAATAGTGTGTATTTGAAAGTATCTCAGATAGATCTTGCTTTATTGCTGGTACACCATATGCATAGTGGTTCAAATTAATAAAACAGGATTTCATTTTTTCATATCACTAGTGTGGTTTTCTGAAAAATCATAACCCTTTCAACTGTTTTGAACTATGAAATTGTCATTTTGATGTCGTTCCTAATGAACTTACAATAAGTAGAAGCACTTACTTTGTGTAATGACGTGTAAGTAATGTAATTACTAATTTAAGTCTAGGCTCTAAGTAGCGGTGAGATAAATTACCGACAAGAATTGCCGAAGACAAGAATTTGCAAGTACTTTACGTTTTAGGGCGCTAAATTAAATTGTGCAGCGGTGCGTTACGAGATCAAGTCAATTTATTACTTTGATTATTAAAATGTTTGTGTTATAATGTTTTTAATATCAATTTAAGTTTAGTTAACTTTATTTAGATTCGAAATCGAGGAAGTAGTATAAAGATTTTGGTAATTAAAACTGTTACAAACCACCAACAATAATATTTTACCGCGGTAGGGTTTCATTGCACACTGTTTCGGAACAAAAGGTCAAGTAAACAATGAGACATCCTACGCCGGCTAAGTTATTAATTAGTGAGGAAATAATACAGTAATAAACGGTGAAACCCACAAACCCTCTCGTTTGTAGGAAGATATAATTAAACTGAGTAAAATTAATTAGTAGGAGGCACGTTTGCTGCAAATTGCGCAAATAATCATTACGATTCAGTTTATTTTTGACACGATTGGACTTACACATACAAGCAATATATAATTTACTCTATAGGTCAAACTGATGTGTTGATCGAACACCGAATAGAACAGATTTGAAATGAATAGAACCAATTCATTAGGATTGATAGGTCGGATAGGTTACAAGATTGAAGATCAGACTATCTAGACACACGGCAGTGTGTCCGCCAAGTTCGAGCAAAAAAAGCGACACACCGGCCGTGGGTTATATTACACGAACCATTTCGGGCCAAATTCGACCCCCCTGTAACTCAAAATCCATTTTATTTACGCATATCAAATTTCTAGTATCTGTTGAGACCCCCTCACTTATCTAAAATACAAAATTTCATTAATATACCTATTGTAGGTCTTGAGATATTGACGTCAGAAAATCGCTATTTTTACTATACACTCACTGACTGACTGATTCACTGACTCACTCATCAAAAACCTAGACCACTTCCAATGGTCGTATTGACTTGAAATTTGGCATGGAGGTAGGTCTTTGTGTCAAGGAAAAGGGAAAAATCTGAAAATGGCCAAGTGTGAGTCGGTTTCAAAATAATGAAGGTGTTTTATACCCGGTGTAAATTTATACCCCTAAGGAACTAAAACGAACTAAAATCTATAAGTATTTATATAATATATCTTCGAATGGTACAAAGGTTTGTATTTAGTCAAATTAAAGTAAAAATCTGAAAACGGCCAAGTGTGAATCACTTTCGAAAATAACGAATGTGTAACTTTGATCCACGAACATAATATATGATAACATGTCATGTCAGTCAGTTGGTAAATCTAGTCCATTTAGTTAATCTAGTTCATTTCTTTGTAAGAAGCATAGTGCATATTTAAAAATCTGAAAGATAGTATAAATGAGACATTTCCTCAACTAACTTAATCATAAGAAAAAAATAAAATAAACAACCTTACAAAAATAAATGAAATCCCATCCAAAACAAAAATGTGAAAGACTGCCAAGTTCGATAATATGGGAATGCTTCGCTTATAAAAGAAGTGAGATCTGAATAAGTACCAAGTTCCATACACATACCTCAGTTAAAAATAGTTACTTTTTAATGATGATTACTTGGCAAGTTTTAATAGAAAATTAAATACTTGATTCATTGCGTTTAGTAGGTTTATAACAAGGTGTATGAAAACTTGCCAAGTAACATCATTAAAAAGTAACTATTTTTAACTGAGGTATGTGTATGGAACTTGGTACTTATTCAGATCTCACTTCTTTTATAAGCGAAGCATTCCCATATTATCGAACTTGGCAGTCTTTCACATTTTTGTTTTGGATGGGTCTAATATACTAAAAGGAAATTCAATGGAACGTCATAGGATGACCTAATAGGCAATTGCTAAAATTAACTTAGTAGTAGAATAACAGATATAGTTAAAATTGCTATTGAAACCCAATTGATATTTCATTTGAAACTTTATTATGTTAGCAGACTTGAGCCCGAATTACAGGTATTGTTACCCAAAATAAGCTTCAGTAAGGCTACGGTATTTTCACAATGAATTACACCTGCGTGCAATCCCACCAGTCAATTAGCTTTGATAGCAACCGTACATTGCGTCATACCCTCAAGCTTTACGCTCTGTCACGCTTCCTACGGAGGTGTAACCAAAATAGCCTTATTTCTTTTCCATTAAGAACGTCGCGAGTAATTTGTCTCTGTTTTCCCGTAGTGAGAAATCTGGTGTATTTTTACCATAATCAAACTTTACCACGTAAACGCTGACCTTTGGAAACCGCGACGGATTTATTTTTGTTCGTCGGTAAACTGATGAGTTTTGTTGAGGGACTTTGTTTAAGTTTGTTAGTTTGGAAATAAATTAACTTTTTTCTGTAACCAACTGAAATGCTATTGAATGGTGAGAGTATATTTTTTTTATTGTAATAGACAGATTGTGGACGTACCTAAGTTTTAATATTTCTCGATGTATAAACATGAAATGCCCACTTATCAGCAATTCTACCATTTCCTATGTACAGACATAAAAATGTCAGCCTATCACTTTCTGTAGATATCCATTATTCTTGATAGTCCCTGAATCGTATCTTTTCTTCAATGTTACCCGTGCGTATCGAAGGACCTCTTTCCGCATTTGAATAAAATAATCCTATATGTTGTAAAAATATGTTATAAATTGTCTTTAAGAGAAAACGGGTTCATCCTGCAAACTTTTACTCGGCCGAGTTTGCCCGGGCTCGTAAATCAGTATGGAAATCACATAACAACGATCAGGTATTTCACCGGTATCAAACCAACTGAACACTGTGATTGCATGATTTTCGTAAGAAAAGAAATAACCGTTGGGCCTTCATCAAAATACGTTAGGTAGTTCAAAGAGTTATAAAAAGTACATAATTATCTAATTTTCAAGTTTTATGTCATTAATTTAAATGAGCTAAAAATATAACTTTGTCTATTTGTTTTTTTGCTGGATTTGGTGGCTGTTGGCTGGGTTTGATAACATTTGGGTAAGTAATTTCATTTCTAGGTTATCCATCCATGTTTTTAATATTCATTATTTTTGATCGGTCTAAAGAAACGAATGCCAGATGTAAAATACCTCAATATTTATTTACGTTTCGCTCTGCGATATCACGTTACTGAAATAAATCATAGAGTTATTAGTGTAGTATTTACGTGTATTTACGACTTGGAATGAAGACTGAAAGAAAACCGCAATGATTCACCAACCGCTAGTTCAAATGCAATTAATTTTCATACAAATACGTTTTACGATGATTTGCCAATGTTTATATTTACAGTGCCTATTTCTAAATCTTTATAATTTCATACTTGCTAGCTTTTTTCACTGCTTCACTATTATCTAATAGAACCCCTAGGGTTTATCTGAATCCATACTTGGTTCTACTCAGAATTTATAATATAGAATCAGAATAGCTGAATTTATTAAAATCAACATAATAATTTTTATTTAAAAATACAGTCAAATATTATGTTATCAATGTCACCCTCACTCGCTTAATATAGGTATAAATCAGGTTTAGGATAACATATCGTCTCGCTATCAATCTTGTATTGAAGTTGAAAATCGATTGAGTAAACTAGGCTTCTAATTAAGTCCATATTAAGCTCTAAATCTGATATCAGATCTAGATATTTGATTAGGGCTTTTAATTACTTTCTTGCCTTCAGTATTCACCTCTTATTCATCAATAGTAAACATGATTATATTTATGTACCTAATACAACCTTATTTAATTACTTTCTGTACCTACATATTTATAACAAAATTACACCATATAGAAACCTAAGTATGGATATCTATGTAGAAGTAGTGTTGGTCCTTCCTAAACACGTTCGTAAAATCTGAGCGGTTTTATGAAAGCTTTAAAATCATTAATTTAGATAATTATTTACCGATTTTTTACAACATATTTATCATATTAACCAGGAATTTAAACCGAGACCTTACATACTCCTCTCAACCCACTCGTTTTAACGACCAATATAGCCAACAATTCAATTTGCTATTCAATGTGAAGAAATCCAATCATCTTTCTATAAAGATCAACAACCGGACAATAATCACAAAGTTTCTATACAATAAGAAGTATGAACATTTATTTGAAAAAAGTGATTAAAGAATGTCTTCATCTAATTTAATTAAATATATATACAACATACAACTAACTTATTACCTAATATATACACTTACTATAAATAAAAATATTTAAAAAATTGCATCAAAAAACTCCTCATCGCTGCCCACCGGGAGTGTACCCAAGAGGCTGGCAGCGTTGCCACGTTGTATGGCAATGCTTACTTTTTGGCCAAAATAAAAACCAGCCCTTGGGTCACCTGAAGTGTCAGCAAGTCGCTTAGCGATATCCTTATATAGGAGATGAGCACTTGGACCCCACGGCCCGAGGGTTTCAACCCCAAACGGCTCAAAGGTATAGTTACCCACCAGGGTACTATATTTGCGCCGTTTGAGGTCCTCTGCAGCCGCAGCAGCGGAACCAGCACATCGCGCCGAGCTAGGAAGGTGAGATGGTGCAAGAGTATCGACACAGGTCGCGTCCCATACTAAAGACCTACCCATCTTCCACGGGAACAACGACATACCGTCTGGTCTCTTGCCATCGTCGCGTACCAGACCACTGGGTTCTAATATGGCTGGAACGCCGACGGCAACAAGAGCGCGACGGATTATGTCATTGATATTCGCATGCCGTGCAAAACGGCCGGCGCTGCGGCTACATGACAAGCCGTGGTGTCCAAGGCTGCTGACAGCTTCACCACATGGGCAGCGGTGAGGAGAGCAGCATGGAGCACCCAAACGCAAGCAAATAGCTAGCCGGAAAGTGGTGTCATCAAACAAGGTGCCTATGTTTGACGACGGAAGTGCCAGAAGCCATAAACCCGACTCCCATTCGCCCACAGCCAGAAGGCGCGCTCGCTCTGCAGAAGAAATTGACGTATTAATCAGATTATTCCGTGTAGCTCTGCAGAGCGGCTCATCCCACTGTCTCTGAGAGGATGGGTTGACGGGTAGATCAATATTCGGGCAGGTGATTTTCCAAGCCTCTACAGCCTCAGCCAGGCATGGTACCTCGCAATTGACCAGTGTGGAAGGGAGAATTTTCCTGGTCAATTTCTCAGTACCACGGACGGAGGATATAAAGGCCGGTAAACTTATACTAGAAATTTTGCGGACGCCAAGCCCTCCCATGCGAATGGGAAGAGTAGCCTGAACCCAGGCTCGGTCGTCTAGGGCCACATTTAAAATTGATGATAATGTGTGTCTGATAATTTTGTCAAGTTGTTCCAAAGGTTTGTGTGCTTCCATAGAGTGGAAGCGCGCAAATAGTATGTTAATTTTGGGCCAAAACAACAATATCTAATGATTGTAATGGCTGAGTGCATGTTAATTTGGAGCAGCCTTTCCGAAATATGATTGAAATTTTGTATTTTGTCCTGTATAAAATTCGAAAATGAATTTTCATATATTGGGGAACCAAGGAGACAAAGAGAGTCCTTATCAATTAATTTAATATCCGGGGCTATTGCATTGAATTTTGAAAGTGTGTCTTGTCTGTCAGTATTGTCCGGTACAAAAGTTCGCATTTGGAGTAATTTAGATTTAGACCTATTTCTTGAAATTTGTTTTGGAGAAAAGAAAAATCACCAAGTACTGTATCTACTTTGCCCCCAAGGTTCCGTCATCAAGGTACCAAACGTTGAATTCGAATTTAGCTGCCGAATTATTGGGTTTATGGCTAAACTGAAAATCACGGGCCCGAGTGGGTCACCCTGCTGACAGCCAACAGAAGATTCCAGAAGGTTGTCCTGATATAGTAATTTAGATGGATGTCTGTAGCATTGCCAAATAAAACTGTAAATTTGGGGTAACTCTTTTCGTTTCTGCCAGCAAGGTGTCCCTATTGACTGAATTAAAGGCATTCTTTATGTCAACCTTCATTATGACCTCTCCTTTGCCACAATTTAAATAGGTCGATAACGCGTGCACGGCAGCCTCGCAGCCCCCTCTTGAGCCGTAACCCAGCTGAAGGGGCTGAAATTTTTCCGAAACACCCTCACTACAAAATTTACAGCAAATCTTGGCTACCGTGCGACGGTAAGTAGTCCCTACGGCAATTGGACGAATGCCGCCATCCCTCTTGCGTAGGGCGCAGAGGTTCGCTCCATACAAGACGTCGATGACGGCCTCGTCCACCTTGCCGGCGAGCATAAGGTTGACCAGGGCTGTAAGCTCCTTCAAGAGCGACTCACCAGCTTCCCCGGCGCTTGGGCAGGTAAGGTCCTTAAGGTGTTGCGGACTCAAGCCGTCGAGGCCGCCTGCGGAACCGCTCCTGAAGGAGCCTATTGCCGTGCTCAATTGTCGACCTGTAATAATGAGGGTATGGGTATCCGGATCAGGGGGGTCGGGAAAAGAAAGGTCATCGGATGGGGCAGGGTGTTTGCTCTCCAAAGCGGAAAGTGTTTCTGGAGAACAAGGTGCCACCACATCACTGCTGAAAAGAATCCTCGCTGCACCACTTATGTCACCTTCACTTAACTTGGATTCTACCAGGTGGGGGATGCTCCTCGAATAGGTAGATCCTGTTGTCGGTGATTTAGTGTCGAAATCTCTGGCCGAAACATTGCAGTTATCTTTAATTTGGGTCGTTAAGGACTTTTTGGATGCCAAATTTTTTTGAATATGTAAGATTCTATAAGGGAAGGTGAGTAAGTTCTCCCAAGCACGTTGCGAGTTCTCCCGTGCAGCCAGGCGGACACAACCTGCCAAATGTTGAGCTACTAAAGCCCTGGCGCCTCGGGGAACCCGCTTTAGGATTGGAATTGTGTTTTGAATTTTGAAAGTCTTTTCCAAAACGGTTCCAAAGGTGTGTCGGTATCTGGGTTTGTCGGGGTTAGTGTGGGAGGAACTGCACTTTGGGATTTATGTGTCTTCCCAATGTGCACGTTCAAACCCCCTTACCTTTAAAAACGTGCTTGGGGCACAGCGGGCATCTCAGGGCATCCAGAGATGTTGAAGATTGACAAGCACTTACACTCCCATCACCATTACTGTACATCTGGGTGCCTACGCTACTTATTTGTATACACTTACAACTATTAATTTTCCACAAAAGAATATTTACAATAATAAAAGTAACAAATCAAAATAGCACTCAAAAACACAAATAATCAAAATGTCAATTTGACGCAGTCGCGCTGGTTTCGGCATATTTCGGCGCGGGACTCACTGGCCAGCCCCGGCCGGCCAGTCCCGCGCTTCTCAGGCGGTAGCCTGCGTTTTATATAGAAGGTCCGATGCTTATGATTCTGAGGCTGTTAAAATCAGACACGTATGCATTCAGTACCACGTAGACTCGGCCGTGCAGCAGTTCTACTGCGGCGCCACCGTGTTCGTGACAGGCGGCTACGGATTCCTCGACAAGCAGCTAGTGGAGGAACTCTTCCGGATACTATTTCTCAATTTAATAAAAATTCTTCCCTTACAAATGACAGCTAATGTCAATCCAATCCCAATCAATGCAATTAAAAAAAAAAAAAATAAGAAGTATCCTCATACTTTATCTCCAACAGATCTCAACTACTATTATCAATGGGTCCTCTCTCTCGCACGCCGTTTCGCCCGCGCGATCATTCAGTGAGCTTTTGAATCTTTCATATGCCAGACGTGGATGCTGAAGCCTCCTGAAAATTACGCGAACTTTACAACTTATGACTGTGAGAAATAATGTAGAAACAGTTTTATAAGTTACTCTAATATGTGAAAAAATACTTAGAAAGTGTTTTTTGGTTTAAAAAAGTTGTGGAAATAGAAATAAAAGTGAGAATGATAACAAAAAGTGTGATAACAATTTGTGAAGTGTTTTCAAATAAATAGTTTAGTTTTTCAATATGTTTTCGAATTTGAGTTTACACGACTTTTCAGCGTTGCACGGTATAAATATTAGTGGTGCTTTGAACGGGAGTTTTCAGTTCGGTTCCGAGTTAGACATATTTTTTCAGCCTGAAAATGTGCTTATTACTCTATATGTGCCGATTATATTACTGTCTATGGTGGCGAATATTCTTCTCATAGTGGTTGCTGTGAAGTGTAATTATACTAAAAGGCAAGTAACTATATTTTCTTAAATACTTTATAATATGTTTATAACAGGGCAGGAAGATGATGATGACTATATAATATTTATGATAATACCTTATCATTTGTAAGATAAAAGGTAAAAAGAAAGAAAGGACATTTCGATACTAAATAGGATTTTTTTTCCTGTTAAGATTTTAACTTTCCGGGAAAAACAGATGTTGTTCAATAACACCATAATATTTCCGGGTTATGATAGTTGTTACCTTTAACAGGAAATGTACATACGTAAAAGTTATCTCGTGTAGGGGAAAACTACATATTTTTGATTCTATGAAAGTATATTGTACTATATAATTAAAAAAATAAACATCAAATTGATAGAAAAATTTACAACATTTCACTTAAATTATGAGGCGTTTAATGGATATTTTGACATCTCAATTTACGAGGACTTCAAAGTATTTGAAATATATTTATCTTCAAGAAGATCCTCTTGGGGCTTCTTAAATAAGAAATGTACGTATTTATATTTTTCCCCCAATTTTTTTTTATCGTGTTAAATAACTCTCATTTTTCATTAACGATTTTGAAATATAATACATAGGCATGGAGAATCAAAAAAAAAATGTATGCGTTATAGCTTTGTTAATATTTAATGTTTTGTTAAAATAAAAAATACGTTCCCAATATTTTTTGTCATAAAATGTGGACTAATTAGAATCACTATTTTTGAAGCCTGTCATCACGCCTATATTATGCATGTATGGAAAATAGAGTAAAAAAAATCTGACATATTCTATATCGTTTGGTATTCCGATATAAGGAACTTTATTGAATGCTCACAACATTCAATAAGCTGTGCCCTAGATTCAAACTTTAATTAGATTTCACTTCTGCACATCCGCAGTCAACGCGAAAATGCTAAGTTTTCAAAGCTTTCACAAGTGACGAAGAAAAATTGCTGAAACATCTGAAATACTAGGGTTTCAGATCGCTTTGAACTGAAATATATTTTCTCTTATCAAACCTTCTGAAAATGCAATTTCAGTGTAATTAAGTTCCATTTGTATTCAGTCAATTGAGTACTCTTATTTGCCTAATATGTGGAAATTAGATCGTAATTTGATACACTAATAAAACTTCATTTACCGCTGAACTAATGGGTTCTCGTTAATAAGGCTTGGTTTTTTATGGATTATGTCATAGGCAGCTGGATATTTAACTTTATTGACTTTTTATGAACGTACTTAATATATAACATCAACAAGTTCATACAACCTTTGTCAGGTCGAGAAGGAACCTCATCCCGCATCCGGATAAAAAGTAGCCTACGTTCTTTTCAGGTATATCCGTATACTACATTTCCTTGAAATAATGTTTGTAGTTTAGTCTTAAAAGCGCAACAAATACACACTGGTTTTTAGTTGTTTCACTTCTTTCGGCAAGAACTTAGTACGAGTATTACGAACAACGTTAGAAACCCATCCTTACTACACCAACATATCAAAAGGTAAATCAAACTTCACCTAAATAACAGTAACTGTAATACCATCTCCTTGCTCCAAAAACCAAATCTCCTGATGACCAGCAATCAGAAACTTAGCAAACAGTAGCAATTATCGAAACTGCCAGTAATTGCGAGAACGAACAAACTGTAACTCCGTGGGACAATTTAACCGGGAACGGGTCTATTTACCCCGGGAATTGCGTGGAAACTTGTAATCATGGGAAATGTTATGGTGGCATAGTTCCTGAAGGCAATTTCCTCTGGAAGATTAAGTTTTCGTATAGATATTGGGATCAAAAGTTTTGTTGAAGGATTGCAGAAATTGGGAGAATAGAGAATCACTGCCACAAGGGATGTTTGACCTGGTTACATCTATATTATGTGTAATCAATTTTCACTCGTTTTAGTAAAACAACCAATCTCCATTAATACGATTATTCTGGTACTTTATTACAAAAAAAATATGTGAAAAATATATAAAACAAGGATACCTTACCAGTACCTATAGAGATGGTTCTTATGTATTTAAGTCCTTCGAAATTAAATAAGTTTATCCTTTCTCTCACAGAGTACGATGTGCACACGTACGAAGTTAAAAGAATTTCAAATTATGTCTGTCTGTCTATACCTATAATGTGAAATGTCTTGCGGTTTTCATTTTTCTATTACTTTTCTTAATGTTCAACAAATATACAATGTATATATTTCAAATTGCGTATATATTCTGACAATTACTTTCGTCTAGATATCATCATTCATAACTCTTTAGTCACAATTTGACATAAATGACGAGTTTTCTTCATGAAATTCAACACAAGATACGTTCGTTATAATTACTTTATTCAACAAAACTAGGGCTCCTTTACCTACATATTCAAGATTTCTGTCACGTATAAGCTAGAAAATAACAGTGATGAAACCTACACGGAGTTTACAGTCAAAAGGATTTGTTCTGAATATTAAATAGGTAGGTACTTAAGGTTTTAAACTTTTCCAAAAAGTTAAGAGTTATTTTACACAAAAACTAGTTCAAAGTAACTCGTCTTTGGCCGTATTCCTCTTATGTACGGTTCGTGAGCTGTAGTTAAAAGAATTTCTCGAAAGTGTGTTTCGTAGTTTTATTTTAAAGCTATTTTGGTCTCGAAGATTTTTAGTTCAAACTTAGTTACTTTACGGGTAATGGAACGTCTTAGGTGGTCTTCGTTACTTTTGTTCATTCAGGCGAAGTTTTTCAAAACTTTATTTAAAAGTGCACGTCAAAGTTGTGACTTGAATGTGTTCATTTTGAAATTAGAGGTTTTTATACAAAGATGGATTACATATTTTACATAAAATAAAGTAGGTACCTAATTATATTTTGGATCGTAATATTTTATGACTGGCTCGTAAAAGACTTGGCATCAATTGGATGAAATGACTCAAACAGAATTTTTTATTGACTTTGATGATCCCTTATTTCTCCTTGGGAATATTTATAAGATGTTTTTCGTTTATCAATAACAAGCAATACCTACATGTGTAAGTAAGTGAAATTTTTCTGGCTTATTATATACAGCCGATACCTACTAATGATGTTTTCGTAAGTTTGTATACATTTTATTGATAATAACTCAGAGACTGAAAAGTATCGATCCAATTAACGTTGAAGGCAATATAAAGAACAGAGAAACCAATAAAGAGCTTATGAATCTTGCTCTCTTTTATGAAATAAGGAGAAGAAATAGGCTGTCTAGGTACTGGTGTATGTATTATGTGTTTAATCATATATCATTAGATATTAATCCTCCTTACATACAACAGGCTGGTTATTATGATGTACGTGATATATTCTTCCTAATACTTATTCTTTTATCTTTAGAAATAAGCAGTACCGTTGTACTCAATTGTATTATGCCGTTTATAATTGTTATTTACAGGGTGTACATAAATTATAAAATTAATAATGTTATGTGCAGAACCCAAAAGAGTACTTAATTGAAAAAAAATCTTTCTTGCATTTATAATGAGTATGTCAGATGTAGACAATATTAATCTTTTCTCATACTAATAAAAAGAGCAACATCAAAAAACCTTTCCCTTCTAATCTTGTCCGATTCCTTTTTTGCTGTTCCCCGAGACTGGACGACAAACGAATCTATTTGTGTCCACCCTAATCATTCGGGTTCAGACCGGGATAAATGGGAGGCTTTAAACTTATCCAAAACATGTGTCTTTTGTTCCCCAAGGATTGAGCAAATATTAACATAATCTGTTGGATATGGTTGATGTAAAAATCCTTTCTCGGTTTTGATTGTTTTCACTCGCGTGGATTATTTTCTGGGTTCCGTAATCAAAGTGAAAACCAAGACCCATTTTTAGATCTGTCTGTCTGTCTTTCTGTCACTAAGATAATGAAATACAACTCATGAACTGATAGTTGGACTGCTGACATTTTCACAGATGACAATTACTGTTGACGCTATACACAATAACTAATGTAATTTTTATGCTGTTTTAATAATAATACGGAACGCTTCAAGTACGAGTGGTTTTAGAACTTGGTAGGTACATGATATTATTTTGTAATTTTTTTCCTTGAACAGACTAAACAATTGTGTATTTGGATATTTGTTGCGTACGGTAATATTAGCGGCCTCGTTGAAGTTCCAAGAATGGATAAAATGATGTAGATTTATCAAAATTTGTGCCCCAAAGCCCCATGTTGATGATTTACAGAATTGGATTAATTAATGGTAATATCCATTTCTAAGTATTCGCCTTAGGTATGTAAAACCACAACAAAGGGCTTATTTCAAAAGGCTAATAAGTGTTAAATTTACGTTATTTAATCACACAGAATAGTTAGCGTAGTGGTCAATGTAAAACACTGCGCATTTTATGAACCCGGATAAAATAAATTAAAAAAAGTACCTAGAGTATAGCCTTACTCGAGAAATGAAAGATTTTTTTTATTGAAACAGGACTGTTTGTTCGTGAGATTAAACACGTTCAAAGAAACCTACTTTACAGGTTTATAAATAAAATTAGACGACAAATAATAATAATGTAAATGTTATTTTTTCTCGTCGCAAAATGTTTATATTTTTTCCGTCAACCATATTATTTAGTTTACATGGAGATGGTGCTGAAACTTGCATTATCGATATTGAATGAAACAAAAAACAAAAAACTCTTTCCGAACGTTGTTCGTACAAAGATTAATTTCCCACAACATACTAAAAGGCCTATTTTTCACCACCCCCACATGACAAACCAGAATTTGCTTTAACAAAAATATATTTTGACACCTACTTAGAGTTAGATCCGTACACCGAAGACTAAACAGTTGGCCGACAGTTGGCCCAATAGCAGCAATTTTTTTTTTTTTAACGAAATCGTAGATTGAATCAAAGCTTTTAGTCGATCTTATAGAAACCAAATACCTGATCGTTGTTGTGTGGACACTCCAATAAAACTTCGTAGTTATCATGAGCCCGACAAAATTGTCGGTCGCCTAAAAAGTCTGCAGTGTGGTACTCTAAGCTTGAATTTGTATCGTAAGAACATTTCTAAATGTCAACGAGTATTTGAGCACAGCGATTAGTAAGAAAGCGTAGTCACAATTTTTTTGAAGTTTGGAGTTAAAAATAGCTGACGTTTTAATGATGAAAGAGGTCACAGAGACTAATGAGCCATTAGATAGCATGTAGGTACTTCCTGTTCATGACTTTTCTTTTTGTTAACATTATGAGATAATTATCTGAAATTAGGGTTAGGTAATATTTTTCTATGACTAGCACTTGTTGCTCTTGATTTATGAAAAATAATATTACAAGTAACACATTTCATAATAAAAGGTAGATACTATTCATTATTTGTATTATGACAACATACTTCTCCTCGCCGACATTTGCAATTAGCTTCGTAAACTTACTGAACCCAATATAGGTTTTACCTTTTTTATTTTGGCTAGTTTTCTAGAATTGGGTTGTCCTGACCTACATATTATATGTCTATAGATTTATAGCCCAATCGTCCTTCAAAGAAAACGAGTTTTACGTACCTTTACATATAGAGGTATATAAATCTGATCAAGACTAATATTATTATTAGAAGATATTTGTTCTAGCCCTATGTTTGTTCGCGTAATATCAGCGTTGGTAAAGTGAGTAATTTCTCGTGGTTACTCTATTGTTTGCTTAGGGATTCTAATCTAAGGATGGTCAACAAATGAGATATATAATGATGATTTGCGAATTTGCAAAAGTTATTATGACCGACGTACAAAGATTGAACTTTTGTTTTGTTTCTTTGAAAAAATAAGGATTAAAAAAAAATTTAATTCTGTATACAGTCAATTAATCATAACAATAATTGATAGGAATAACAATATGTTTTAAGTTTTGTTACTTTTAAATGATAATTGTTTGGTATTCTTTTTACCAAAATCCGTATAAACCGAATTTTGCTTCAAAATTATTTAATGACTAGTTGTTGCCCGCGACTTCGTCTGCGTGGGCAATATAGAATTTTATACACCGTGACATTTTAGTCGTCTTACAACGGCAGCCCACTTCATGTATCCAATGACTAGAACACGTTCATTAAGAAAATATATATATTTATGACATTTGAATAATTCAAAAATAAAAATAAATTCATTATTATGACGCATGACATAGATTATAAAAACACCCTGTAGTGAGCGCGGCCCGAGTCTTTATCAATGGAGCGGCGCGGCGCGGCGCGGCGTCTTTATCATAAAGTTCATTCACCCTAGCGCAAAATAAGTTTCTTACTATTGCAATCTTAATGTTCTCATTATGCAGCAGTTTGTAAACTTGCACTCTTACTTAACTTGTAACACTTAATTCCAATACTTCCTTCATACTTTTACGGGCTTAGGACCGTCAGAAACATTTTTCGTAATAAAACCAAAACAAAGTGATGTAAGTTGACAATGACGTACCTATTATCAGGCCTCTGTCACTCTCTGTACTTGCGCGCGATAAATGCCTACCGCTCGCTGGGTTACCGGTAGCCCCACGCGGCTCAGGGCGCACAACAGTCACACGCGCCGCGCGTGTTCCAATATTATTATTTTTATTTCGTGCGGGTTGATCACTCCTCGGTTCCGTAACATTATTAGATTGTTAGGCGCAGCGTACAATCTTCTTGCTTCCCTTAAATTGTCACCAGCTATTGCGTGCACGCGTACCATTTGTAGGTACTCGATATTCGAGTAGCGACGGTTCCTATCACTCATCATGCAAGACGTATACCCTATTCACTCGTAGCGATCGCGAACAACACTTGATTACCGGTAGTGCGCGCACACTTCCACTTGCGGTGTTCGGACGGCAACTGAGCCACAGAATGACCTTTAAAACCTATTTTTAAGTAAAAGGCGGCATTTATCAAAGTCCACGTGGACTCTTTGAAAAGTGCCGTCGTCGTCTTTGGCGGTGCCGTCGTGCCGCTCGTGGAATGAATCTCATTGGATGACAGTCCACGTGGACTGTGCTAGATTGGCTTACGATATTTTGTCTCGTAAAAAATGGAGATGGAACGATCACTCGACTCGAGCGCTGGGAAGGTACTACTTTCTACCGTTTGATACGTAAACATTATAAACAGGATGTTTCTTATTTCTAATGTATTATTTATTTTTCTTTGCACCTATTATCTTAATTAATGCTATAAAATTAATAATCATGTCTAGTGGTATTTTATGTCGGATACATTCAGTGGACCACCTTTGTAAGACGACTAAAAAGTCGCGGTGTATAGCTTGTGGAATGTCACTATCACAAAGGATCACCAAAGTAAAGAAAGTTCTCGCGCACGTAGCCACAAAGATAGAAGGATGCACTCATAGATATCGTAACTCGTAACACGTGCTATGAAATGCGACAGGATGGATTGACATATTAGTTGGTTGTCAAATCTAATGTCAAATATTATGATTGCGTTCAAATATTTAACTTAAGATTTATAATTTAATTTCTGACAAAACTTAAGATTTATCTTTCGATTTCTACATAGTCTTATTAAAAAAATAATCGGACAGATAAACAACTGAAGTTAGTTAAAATTGAGTTTCTCGAAGCCGACCACTATTTATGTACTATGTATTTTAGACTATGCAATTTTGTCGCGTTTGTTGAGTTTCAGAACGCGATATTAGATCCTCCAACGCGCACGCGAATTTGAACTTTATGCAGCGGTAATAAATTACAAATTGACTCTCCATTTTATTTAGAAAACGTTTGTATAGGAAATAGAAAAATGCTGTTTTGAAGATTTTCCCGGCAATTATTAGAATTTTTCTCACCTTTTAAACCTTCCATGGACCTCTACAAACATTTTAAAACCAAAATCAGCTCAATCGGCCCAGCCGTTCTCGAGTTTTAGCGAGACTAACGAACAGCAATTCATTTTTATATATATAGAAGATAGAAGATTACGCCATTAGCGTTTGCTACAATAATAACAAATAATATTAATTTGTGCCGGCCCACGCCGCGCCTTCTACGACTCTATTTCAATAGAACTCTTTGACACAATCCATTATGACGGAATAATGGATCGCGTCTTTTATCAAAGTCTTTGGAAGCCGTTTTAAGTGCTTGGATTTAACACGGGAAATTATATCGTTCTTTGAATGTCTTGTTTTACGTGTAAATAAAAAGTTAGGGCCAACAACATGTTTATTTATTTAGTAGGTATAAAAACAAAATCAATTTTAGCCCTACAGGTATATTTTTAAGCAAGAAAATAAGTCATAAAATAATGCAGATAATGAAAAAAATTACTTCTTCATAAAATATTATATTGACAAATATTATGAAGAGGGTTTTTGTGTACCTTAATAGCTTTGATTTTTGTATAACTATAAGGTAGATACACATCTCTAGGCGATAAGGGTTTAAGACAGTTTATCCAGGTACAAGAATAAGTTTCCCTGGAACACTAGTAAAGCCTCGAGAAACAGCACGAGCTAAATACGATACCATATTACACATCTCTTGTACATAACAGTCCCGTACAAATTAATATTACTGAAAGACAAATATAGAACAAGACAATATTTGCCATTAGTGCAAGCATGGAACATAGTTCTGCGTTAATCTCATTGATAATACAAACAATAGCATTCAAGGGACACACAGTTCTTTGTATTGTTGACGATGGTATTCCATTGTGTCTATATTCAACCATTATTCTGTCTATATCTATGTTCGATTGACCTAGTTTTATAACAGCTATAAGCCACCAAATATTTATTTGTACTAGAAGAATATTATGACTAAGCAATCACGCAAAACACATTTAAGTATCATACTTTATATTCAATTGATCATGACATTGAGAGACATCTAAATATAGGTCGTCACCCATATTTCAAATCGAGCTCAATCGAAACAAAATTATTAAGAATTTTCTATCTGACGTCAACTCATGAGGATAATCATTTTCTTCGGCCGATCTCTTTCTCAAAGCCTTCTCGTAAACAACCATCAAAATATAAATAATATGGTTAATTCGGCGCCAACATCAAACCTGTCAAAGTCAGGGGTTCCGTAAACACTGCATGGAAATGATCGATCACCTACCCTAAATTAATTCAGGATAATACCCTGATTCGATAATAAACACCAATATTATATAAACATAAACTATATAATGTTACCTGTGTGAAGTAGTTATGGTTGTACACCAGGAGATGAACGATAGCAAAATAGATTGTGAGAACATGACAAACGACGTCTTGATCTTGGCTACATATTAGCTGCACAGGCTAAGTCAAGTTCAAGTTTAAGCTGCCTCTCGACTACTATTCATATAATGTGTCATGCGCAAAGTTTTTAAATAAACTATACTGATAGTAAAATCTACTGAATGAACTTTAAACAATATAAATAAAAACATCCCACAAGATTGCAATGTCAGAGGGATTACCTACTTAATAAATCTAAATTTTTATATAAGAGTTTTATGTCAAAAAAGCTCTTACTAATGATATGAAACCTGTCAAATGCAGAACTATCAATTGCTTATCTTAAAAAAAAAAACTAACAGGAAATTATTCGTAAAAGGCTAAGGTTAACCTACCTTGTCCCACGTTGGGCGCCAGTGAACTTGTAGGTTATTTTAACCCAGTAATTCAGATAAAAATGTTGTTTTTTCCTTATGAAATTATTATTGTTATTTGAAAGTATCGATTTCACGTTCATAACTATGCGTTAAAAACTTTATATGAAACATTATTTTCATATTATTTTGTACTACAAAACAAACAATACTTTTTTGCACTGCGCTGCGTCATAATATTGAAAAGTATGACGTTGCGAGTTTTATTTGACCTCAAATGTAAATCTGACATAATTACAAATGAAAGGTTGGTTAGTTTTAATTAAAGTCAATCAAGTATAATGAGGTTAATTACTGTTAGAACAACAAACTTCGGGCGTCGGTTACTTGACAGCATGTGGTTTGAGGTTCAAGCGCAATGGGTAATTAATAACTCGAATATAAGGTTAATTATGTAATCACCCTTTCAATGAAATATGTCTTATTAATTGTAATTATATAAGGGAAGTGAATGCTCTGATGAAACGAAGACTTCGTGATTGTGTTGGTTGCCTCTGTTAAAGTTTCTGTTTATATATTCTGGATTTATGTATCTTATGAAATACTAGCTTCCGCCCGCGGCTTCGCCCGCGTCAAGTTCGGTTATATCGTGTTTCCAAGAGAACTCTTCAAAAGACCGCGATCAAAACTATCCCAAATTCTTTCTCAAGGTCAACTCTATCTCTATACCAAGTTTTATTAAAATCAGTTCAGTGGTTTAAACGTGACAGACAGACAGAGTTACTTTCGCATTTAAAATATTAATAGGGATTTAAACATGTATCAATAAAATTGTACAATCGAACTAAAACAAAGACCTGACATATGTATATAGAACGTATATCTGTATGCGACAATCTGTCTAATTAGTAATATTTGTTATGTAACTGTTTCTCCTATTCATATGTTTAATGCATGCCGTGGCAGCCTTTAATTAACGCTAAACTATTTAATATTAGGATGTTAGTGGTTAGAATGTAGGTATTTTTTGGTGTTTGTTCTGTTGGTATGTCCGTAAATAAATAAATAAACATCGAAGACTGGGTCCTATGTAAGTAGTAAAAACAGCAAGAAATACTATTGACACTTTACGAAATAAATTGTCAAAAAATAACACTGAAAATTAGAAGAGTCCTTAGAATCATTGCCAAAGCAAATAAAAGATGAACAAACCAGATAGATGGAACTCATATGAGATAAAATCATGTAGTTTAAATACACATATCAAAGATCAATTTCAGATAACGATTTAAAAAAAAACAATGCTACAGAAAGATTTCAAACACATGATTCATCATGAACAAAATCAACAAAAATAATGATAGAATGACCTTATTCTTTGTTTGTTTACAAGATTTATTATAGTTCAATGCTCATACGATCTTCAAAAATGTTTCTTGGCAAGACAAGGCTATCAGTGGTAAGCATAGTGTTCAATAAATAAACGATCAATAGGTACAAAGTTTCTAATTATAATTTTTCGATACATAGTTTTGATACGTAATGTAAATATATTTTCTAATGCGTATCAATTTCTTCTTTTTACTCATATCTTCTTTATCACCTTTACTGACTGTCAGTTGCCTAAAAGTACCTATAGCAAATGGTTCATTCAACGCATTTTATTTTTATAAAGTTTTCATTTCACGTAAGAGCACCTAACATCATATATAGTGCAGTCATTGAAGCGAAAAATACGGTCTAACCTCCGAATTTTTTTATTGTGAACCGATTTGCATGAAATTTTGGAATTAGGTTCATCTTACCCTTAACTTCAAAAGTGAATATAATTTGAACTGTTGCCACCCCTTCTTTGGGGTGAATATTTTTTTTGCAAAATAACCTAATTTAAAGTTAAGGGTAAGATGAACCTAATTCCAAAATTTCATGCAAATCGGTTCACAGTAAAAGAAATCGTAGCAATAATGCTTCAATGACTGCACTAATAGCTAAAAGGCTGAACCGCCTAAAGCAGCGCATTTATTTACATTATTTATATTGATATTTAAACAAAAAATATTAAACCAATTTATTTCTCCAAGTAAACAATAACACAAACACTACTCACGACCACTACCGTTACGTAACACCTTACGTTACCGAACATTATGTTACCAGACGTAACGTTACTCAGACTACATTACGTAACTCGTGACAGCAAACATTTGTCGGAACTCGATCGCTTCGGTCTGAAACTGAAGGCTACGGATATGTGGCATACATTTGTCTGTTTATTAGAATGGTTGGTTTTACAGTGTTTTGTTTTTTAATGTGTGATCGGAAACTGTCTTTCATTGCTACTATTGAATTACCTTTTTCCGTACAAAAGTAGTTTTTTATAATAGACTTGTGTTGTCTTCAAAATACAGTTTACTGGTTTAGACTTGTAGATTCAAAAAATATATATATTTTGTTACATCTATCTATTGCAACTTATATAATTAAATTATAATATTATAATTATAATATTATAATTATTCAATTTACTTACATTAGTTGCAAATCTGTATGTACTATACTGTAGGTACTTATAATGAGTTAATCACAAAGTGATCGATTACAGTTTGAATGAAATTTTCGAATGTTCATCAAACGAACTATTCAGTAATAACATTTGAAATGCAATCGATAATGGCTTGGCAGAAATTCAATCACTTGCACATACATTATGACGATAAAATTATTCTAGAATTTGTGATAAAATGAAATCTATGTAAACGAATGCGCCAAAAAACCTTTTAGCGAAATGCAAAAATGATTTTTTAAATTAGGGGCAAATTTTAGGCTTGCTAATCTGCCTTTCTGAGGTGCCATTAAGTTTTTACTTTTTCTTTTTTCTGAAATTGAATGTTAGCTATTATGGCTAATCAATCAAAAAATATTCAAGAGATAGTTGAGTGACTGGATTTTGTGACTAGATTTTTGATACATAGATTACTCTATGATTGATGCTAGAAATAAACGAATAAATAAATAAAATGAACACGTGTTGTAAGACAAATTAGTTGGCAGGCTATAAAACAACAATAAAAAAAATAAACCTAAAAACTTGCACGCCATTTAATTCCCGGACAAAAAAGAAAGAAATAAAAAAATACGACGGCTTTTGACGTTTTATTCCATTCGATTTTCAAGCAGCGAACGAGCAAATATTTTTAAACGAGCCTGCATTCGAAAACCTCTTTTAGTTTTTTAATGGTTCTGCCGGTTTCTGATAACACTACTCCGTGAATGGGACAAGTTCGCTTTGCTACAAATAAAATGGCGGTTTCGAATTTGAAAGGCAATTGAAGGCACATTACACAACAGGGTATTTTTTATGATTCGTGTAAAACATATTTTATTTTTAATTTACGCTTGCTTTTTATGGCTTTCGAAAGTTTAATTTGAAAAAGGAACCCAGCATCTGGTGTACCAAACCTTTGTCGGAATTACATAAAAATATAAGGTAATTAGTTTAAAACTCCACAAAAGAAACTCTTTTCAATTTCTTAGGTCTTAAATTAGTAAAAAAGTTTTAGCCCGGGGGAAATTTAGGAGCGTGAAATAAAAGTACATTTAACCATGTTTTTGTTATTTCGTGATTTATATGTCATTCTTTTTATTAGGTTGTTTCTCTAAATTATTAATTCGACATTACAATAATTATTTTTGGTGTGGTAAAAAAGGATCAAAATTATTTCGCAATCCAACTACGGCACAACGGCGGCTGTGGCAACAGCATACAAATTAAACGGTACACAACCGTGCTGGTGGCATCCACTCAGAACGTCCAATTTGAAAGAACCACTACGAAAGGTTTGACAAAGAGAACCAATATGGTCATATTGAGTAAACATCTCTAATATCCAGTCTCATAGAAATTAATCTCAAAAAATAAAAACCTTCTACTAAAAAACCAGTTAATTTGAAAGGCAACAACGAATTAAGTTTCCATTTGTTTCTGAGACAGCAGTAAAACTTCCTCTTGCTAGACAGACAGTTGTATGCCCTACGGAGAAAGCAAATTAAATTGTATCCTACTCTTGTACTGTCAAAGTAAAGAAAAGGGGACAAATTAAAACGCAAAAAATACGACTGAAAGTGAGCTCGTAATTGCGAAAAACAACACTTCAAAGGGTAATTTTATGAAACTTAACTGTTTCACTACTTGAACTACTTCGTACACTCATATAAAAAGTAGCCTTTAGCCTGCTTCGATAAATTGACTATGTATCACTGAAATATTTTTTTCTGAGATTAGCACGTTCAAATAAACAAAAACTTAAGCTTTTTAAGAATAGGTAAGTAGGTATAGATTAAATAATTGAATTTTAATTACTTTATAAACTTTCATAAATATGCGGTTTAGTGAACAAATGAACAAAACCATTATCCGGTCCAAGACGAGCATACTCGATGTGGGCAATAAGTCTGCAAAGTTGAAGTGGGATTGGGCGGGTCACATCTGTCGAATGCATCCGGACTAGTGGGCTAATATCACCACGTGGATCAGTGATGATGAAAGGTAACCGAGAAGATAATTTGGATCGGTCCTGGTTAAAATAAGTGACAGATGGAGAAAGATGGACGTTCTTTACCCAACAGTGATACAGAAAAAGGCAAATTTAAAAAACAGTTTTAACAGTTTTTCAAGTTTTCGCTCCGCATATTCGCAGTTACTTCAACCCGGTAGTTTCAGAGAAAAGAAAACTGAAAAACTGATGGCAATTAGCAAATAGGACCCAACGTTCCGTTTTTCCAATTCTGAGTAACTGATAGATTTTAATTGAATTTCTAGTATAACCTACTCTTTTAATTATTTTCTAACTTTCCTTTAATTAAAGATTTCCTAATATTCCTAAATAAATTAAAAGCAGCCATTAAATGTTACGGTAGGTATTAGCAGTTCCCCACGGTCCTACTCATATCTTTTCTCAGACACTAAATATGTTTTATACTGAAGTACATTTAAATCGATGGACCAGCGTACACGCAATTGCTCCAAATGTCGACACTTTTCAAGTTAGGTAAAAACAGAGATTACACCATTAAACCGATAACAACAAAATATAAATTATACCTTCCCGGAATCCTCATTAATTTATCTATCTACTTAAATCGCTAAATAATTAAATAAAACTCACCTGACTTTGCAGTGACTAGTCTAAACTTTTTTTTTTACTTTCTTCACCTGTATAATGATTACATAATTATTGCAAATAATTACTCAATATGGTATTACACTTAATTATCAGTAATTCTATGTAGATTTTTATAAGTAAACTTAGCGTTTTCTGCCTTTATTCATCGTTTATTTCTGCTCCGGTCAAGCACGTTGAAATATTAATACCTAACACACTAATAGATATGAAGAAACTTTGACTTTAATAAAAAAGTATCTTTAAAATTAAAACTTTTGTCAAAATGTATATTTTTTGTAAATAATCTGAGGCTGCGTTAACTGACGTAAAAGATTAATTTGTTCTTAAGCACGCACTTGCCTCAAGCGCTTTAAGTAGTCATTTGATTTAATTATTATGAGTAATACCGTAATTAATCTTTTTTTCTTAAATATTTAAATTAAGAACAATGTTTCATTATAAGAAAAGGTTTTAAAGTGGCTACAAAAATATAATAAAAGAAGAATTTTTGAAGTAAAAGCTAAGCTTTTTTAATCAGCCTTCTTCTGCCAAAAGGAATAGATTTTTAATGGGAATTTTTAAGCAGATGACTAGCCATCCTTATTATCTCATTACAGGAATGTCTTCTAGAAGAAGCAATAACCAATAGGTAAATGGAAAATTAAAACTAACTCATCTTTTAGTCATTGTTGAGTACGATAAAGTTAAAATAATTTTATTTTTAAGTAACTGAACGACAAAAACGAAACTAGATCACAACAAAATAAAGTCATAAAGAAAGTAAAAATGTGTTAGTAGCTTGTCGCCCGCGGAAGCCGCCGCATTTTATATCGCTGAATAAACTCGAAGTCTCGAAGTCTCGAAGTCAAAGTCGGTAAGCTAACACGGGCTCTTTATTGCGAGAATAGCTGAGGGATATAAAACTTGCAACAATTCTTTAGTTTTGTTCTTCTTTTTAATGTTAGTTCTAGCTTGACAGTATCATCTTTATTATTTGCATAGTTTGTGAAAAGTCGCTTAATATAGGTATGTATTTGTTTATGTTTAAAGCCGTACCTACTTCCGCAGTTTCACCCGCATCTCGTGGAAACTACTGCCCGTACCGGGATAAAATTTAGCCTATAGATGTAACTCGGGATAAGTGTAGCTTTCCATCACTAAAATAATTTTCAAATCGGTTCGGAGCCTTTAGTGTGCAAAGAAAAACAAACTAAAAATATTTTGCCTTTATTATATTAGAACAGAAGTGTATAGTTGTTAAATGTTCAGTTTGTAAATCAGTTTGTCAGTTTTCCCGCGCGACACCGCTCAATTCACGGTGTCACGTGGTTTTTAACGTCAATTTTGTACCGCCAGTTGTCAATTATTTGCTGCTGATTGACGCCAGTGTAAAAAGATTGTTATACATATATTTACCCCAATAAAAGTAAACAATATTCTACAAAATTATTGTTAGGTACTACTATTTTCTTTCCTCAAAGCATGTAAAAAGAAGTAAAATAGCCCATACATGGACAAATAATTCTCTAATCACATAATACATGAGAATGTTACCGAGTCAGAAATATCATTGGAAATATATCGGAATAATTCTCATAGTAACCTAATTAGGGAGAAAGGAATATTGTACTGTGACAGTATCACGAAAAAACATGACTATTGTACGTATCGGTTATTATATTATTACATAGATACATCAGAAAAAGATACCAAAATCAGTTGTCAATATTATGAAAATATCTTGTAAGGAAAAATAATATCGCATTACCTTATTATGTGTATTTTCGCGATACTAGTTACCTTCTACGGCTTCATGTGGATACTAATAATTCTTTTATTTTTGTGTGAACAGGTTGTATTGATGGGTCCCAGCTGTCTTTCCGATTTGTCAAAAGTCGGAAAATCTGACAACCAGTCTTACCAAGGGGTACCGTTTTATGTCTGAGTACCTGGCGTGGGAATACACTTACCTGTAGATCTCTCCATTCGTATCGGATTGCTGTCGCATCAGAACAGCCATCGTGGCCGATGATCGGCTTTCTATTATTATTATATTGCAGTCGGATTGAATATCCCCTGGAGGGTATTAATTATTCACATTTGTTCACAATATGGCATAGATACATTTTTTTTTCAATTGTACCTAACATAAAAGCTTTGTCATATTTAGAAGAAAATCAATACTAACTGGTATTGCAGTTGTTTATTCGAAGCCCACCAATGGTTCCACTTCAACAGAACTCAGCTTATTTCTATGTTAGCATACATCGACGGCTCCTAAGTATACTGAGTCAACTATACTTTTAGTAACTTTACAGGAGAGCGATAAGAAGATCAAATGGTTATATTTAAATTGTTAATACAACCATGAAAAAAAAAACTAATCGTAGTGAATTAAATATAATAAAGCCTCTCATCTGTACACAATAAATTTCATATTATTTTATTAATTTATGAGATATTGTAGATATACTAGTATACGGCGATTATTTGTCTCTTAAAAATGGATCAAGTACCACTTATATTTTTATACGTCGCATTATTGAATCTACGTTATAAACAAAAATTACTTTACAAGTGTGGCAAAAAATATTTTTATTTACTTATTGGATTTTTTATATATTATATTGTCTGACGTGAATTAATTTTTTGTTAAAATATAATAAGTTGACTCACTGTACATGGGCATAATTTCAAAAGTGAACCATCTTAAATTGAGTCAAGTGTGGTACAAAATAGTTAATTTATCAAAAACGCCTTTCATGTTTAATATTTTAATCAAAGATAAATTCAAAACGGTATTGGCAACATAAGCACAACTTTAGGATATCTATAAAATTAAGAAAAAATTACAAAAATCAACAATAATCCTTAATCAATAATCCTTATCCTTAGTATTTATTGCTGAGAATAAAATCAGTCTCAAAAATTAACTTATGAGCTAAGTACTTAATAATTGATTATTTTATTATTCTTAATTATTTGTGTTTTTTCTTTGCCTAGATTGTTTTTTTTTTCCTAGATAATTATTAAGTACTTAGCTCATAAGTTATTTTTTTAAACTGATTTTATTCTCAGCAATAAATACTAAGAATAAGGATAATTATGTGCAGTCATGCATGTAAAGCGAGGGGAAATTGTGGAATCTGAGGGACAGTACAACTCTCAGTTTCATATAAATACGTGGGTATGGCGGAGGGTTTAGGCATCAATGTGGCTGTCATGAAACAGTCATTACAGGAGCGTTTCTTTGGCCGCCTGAATAAGGTTCTAAAAAGTTCCTTATCGGGCGGCAACAAGCTTTGCGCCTTTAATGGTTGGGTCATGCCAGTCCTGATGTACTCCTTCGGAATACTCAAATGGACCCAAACTGAATTGGATGCACGATCGTCGGTGATGAGACTGTACATCCCACGGAAATGTGGAGGACGAGGCTTTTTAAATGCAAAGACTCCACAACCGTGAGGTGTGCAGTCTCAGAGAATATTTTCTCAAAAACGACGTGGGTATGCACCGTGATATGGTAGCAGTGGACAGAGAACTCACCCCACTATCGTTGGCAAAAGAGAACTGGCGCAAACCTGTCGTACTAACTAACTACCCATGATCGCAAGGAGGTATGGCAGAGCAAACAGCTACACGGACGCTTCTTCGGGGCTCTTCATGGCCCCGATGTAGACTTCAAAGCATCCGTATCTTGGCTACGCTTCGGTGACCTTTTTGGAGAAACTAAAGGGTTTGTATGTGCAATTATGGACCAAGTTATCCTGACGAATAACTACCGGAGATATATCATGAAAGACGGGACGGTTGACATATTTCGGGCATGTCACCATCCGGGTGAGTCTATCAGACATATTATATCTGGTTGTTCTCGTTTGGCTAACGGTGAATATTTGCACAGACATAACCAAGTGGTCAAGATCATCCATCAGCAGCTTGCCCTGCAATACAACCTTGTAGGTACCGTACTACAAGTATGCGCCCGACCTAGTTCTCGAAAAGGACCATATCACGTTGTACTGGGATCGATCTATCATCACTGACAGGACTGTTGTAGCCAATAAGCCTGATATAGTGGTGATAGATCTCTTAGCGCGCCGCGCGATGATAATCGATGTCGCCGCATGACGAAAACCTCGTGAAAGCTGAGAAAGAGAAACAAATAAAGTATCTCGACTTAGCGCATGAGGTTGTCGCCATGTGGAATGTCGACACGGCTGTTATCGTGCGGATTGTCGTTACGGCCAATGGTCTACTAGCCAAGAGCCTCGACCAACACCTCATGAGGCTCTCGTTAGGCGGCTGGATCAAGGGACTGATTCAGAAGGCAGTACTCCTTGATACGGCGCGTATTGTGAGGAGGTTTCTGTCTCTGGGACCCTAACCACCGGTACCTTGGACCCTGTGCCCGATATCGGTGGCAACCTATTTTTAAATGTTTTTTGTATTTTTTAATTAATATTTAAAAATGGAACTTATATGTTTAAAAATAAATAAATGAAGGATAGTTAGTATCAATAATTATGATTTTCTTTAAAAAAGATTAATGAACATTATCACAAGCTTCAGAAGTATTTTCTTTATTAACGTCAGAATTAGGTATCATATTTTTCATTCACTAAATTAATGATTTTTCGAGACCTAGTACTCATGACCCCTTTCTATAAAATTATGAACCTAAATTTAAATAAGAATAACACAGAAAAGCAACTATTTCTTGATAACAAAAAGCACTTAATAACGTCCGCACACCCCGCTGTTTCGCCGTATACTGAGTCAGCTTGAACTTGCACCAAAGCGAGCGCATTCGCGTCCCGCGTATATTGGTAGCAAACACTTGACTCAGTTTACTAAGTGCAAAATAAATAAATTACTATACTTGATCGAGTATACGCTATTTTTTCTTAGATATTTATAAAGATAGAATTTTTTTTATTTTACAGGTACATAGAAAATGATTTAATTATTGTTAATACACAAAAAAGTGCAATTCGCAAAATTTGTTAGTTGACTCAGTATACTTAGGAGCCGTCGACATATTTTATTGCTTTGTGGATTTCTAGTAACCGGGGCTTTTGGTTTAGTTCGCATTTAAAAAGAGTATTTTTTGCCAAAATCAAATAAAGCATCATTGTCAAAGTGTTGTTACAAAAAAATAAATAAATTTTCGACATTGTGCTAAAAATCGATTTAACGTAAATTAGGAAACGTATCTATGCAATAAATGTTGATTAGACACAGACTGGTTACGCGGGAAACGCAATATGGTTCAAAAAGATGCGAAAATTTAAAAAAAAACTGGTGATTGCAAATGCGACGGGAAAATCGGCATACTGCGGGCGACACAAAACAAGAAAGTATGCCTAAAGGAAAGGTGCACAGTACCTGTTGTCTTCTACGGCGATTTCTTGTACGAGGAGCACTGCCACAAATAAAGTTCAACACAAATCACACCAATTTTCCACTCAATATCGATTTTTTTATCGGAGAGAGACGTGAGCTCTCGCGCGCGTTGTCAGCCATTTTTGTTTGTTATGTTGCACACACGACTCAAGTGTCGCCTCTCGCTCCAACGAATGCGTTGAGGTATGTGCGGGAAAAGGAAGGGAATAGGATTGCAAACACCAGTGAAATTACCAATATAACAAATTATGAGTATGAAAATTACCGCGCAACCACAGACCTTATTTTCTGTTTTATTATTTCGTCAAAATCTGACCAGCCGTTATTGTTAAAATAGCTGTGAAAGCGTAAGAAATAAATTAAGTGAATTTTTAAGGCACGATTAAGTATTTTTTTCTGAGATAAACTTCGATAAAGATTGAATTACCATAACCAAAATAAATTAATCTACTAAGCTTCCAACACGGCAAATTAAACTTTTCAACGTTTTGTAAACAAATAAATTCCACGAAAATGAGCTAACTAGTTTCAAAATTCAATTAAGTCCCAATTTAGTGAATTTTAAACAATCGGTAAATACGGCCGATAACTAAGCATTGGAGTTAAATTGGATTACGGCTAACGTAAATTGGAACGCTTTGGAAATCTACCGCAGTACTGTTGGAAATATACGCGAATGTAAGATTCTACGAATTCATTATCAATTATCATGTATAATGTGGAGAGATTTCACCAAAATAGTGTGTCGGCGCCAGTTAATTTATATACGAACAAACGGTTGCGATTTTATGGATCTTATAGAAATGGTCACACTTTTCAACTACATATTTGCTAGAGCAAGCAGACCAGTAGAAACATTTGGGTCACAGTGCCGCAAAAGCCAACTCAAAATTATCAATACGTACAATCTTTTTTAGGTATGGTACCTAGTTATTATATACAATAGCATGTGATTGTGTACCCACTGAGCAATGGCAAAAGACAAAAAAGTTAGCAATCTCCGTAATCCTCTTCATGACGCAGAATACCTCGTTCCATTAAAGTATATAATAGCATTCTTCTTCTAGTCTTATAAAAGTACAAGTTTATACACCAGTCTTCACTGACTTCTAATAAAACGATGGCAATCTGAAAGTTTCCACAGTAAAAGAGCTATTGAATCAAAGTCGCCAAGCTAAGATGCCGCCATATTGTCAACAGAGAATTAACAAGAAAAAAAAGTGATTTAATCACAAGTTTCACTCTCAGTTTCTAAAGAACTAGATCCAATACTTAGTTCACTCAACCGAAATGTAAGGAAACTTTTTTATACAAAGTTGTTTAATTCGATTCTTAATTAATAAGTTTTCTGAGGGCACGGCAGTGCCCCAGCCAAGACTCAAGCAAAACGGGCACGGCCGTACCATCTTTTCTCGAAGCGTTTCGCGGCTATTTCAGCCCCCTGTATCTTCCATGTGAACCAAGCTAGGAGTTTAGGTTTTCGATGACCAAGAGTAAGTATTAGAACAAGCTCAGTCTCAAAATTACAAGACATTTGAATGAATAATTTACGAGTTATGAGCGTTCAAAGTTACACCATTTTGTCACTGACTCACTCACTGACCGATCATCAAAAGTCTAAGGTACTTCTAGCAAACTTAGAACCTTCAAATTTGGCACCAAGATAGGTTATTAGCTACATATAAAGGGAAAATTATAAAAACCTTAAAACTTAATAAAAAAATAAAAGACAAATTTATATTTGCGGTTTTTCAAGAACATTGTGTATGAATTTTGACTGCATTAATAACTTTGTTATTTATTTATGTACAAAATGTTACTATTTGTTTTATTGTTACGTAGTACAATACACCACTATTGTTATTATGTATTAAATATACATACATATGAATAAAAAAACTAGGTTAAAATTAAATGAATAATGATAAAATCTTTCATATTAATGCAGTACAATAAATACTGCATGCTCGCTCGATAGATGGCGTTGTCCTGGTCTAAATCGCGCTATGGTTTCGTTACATGGCTTAGTAAAAGTAGTACTTAAAAAAAAACAAATAATTTCATGTGATAGCGCCATCTACTACCTCTGAAATAAATCTCTATTATTCTAAAAGATATTCTATTCAAAAATTCGACAATTTCGAAATTTTCTAGTTTATTTAAAAAAAATGTTGTTGTCGTGCTACTTTAGGTATACATATTTAGTTGTTATATATTTACTTAGTTGCATGTAAGTTAATTTAATTTGTTATATGTATACTTAGAGAAGAAAGAGACCTACAAAAAATAAATTAGATCCCACCAAAAACATTAAATGTAAAAAAAAGCCAATCCTCTACGCAATTCCTCCACCGTAAAAAGTTTTGAGATCGCATAGAAGCCAAGTCCTGTTCACCTTTATTTGTAATAATAAATCAATATTTTGTGACTATATCTATAGTTTTGTTCACATTACAATAATATTGTCTTGGCCATGAGCACAAGTTAAAAGTCGCTCCTTGAAATAATGTGTAAATACCATTGAATTGATAAATTCTATATGAACATGATTTAACGATTGGACTGATTATGGACTGATTGGAATTTGAGATCACCATGGACTAAACATGCACCATGGTACATGTGCAGTTCATTGATGTTGGATGATACTGACTGTCGGTCATTTAGTAACAATTGAATAAACTAAAAGTATTTAATTCTTTGATATTAAACTTCATGTTTGACTTTCACCTCTCCAAGATATGCTGTATTATATTTGTAGTTTATTGTGCTCATGGCCAAGTCATTATTATTGTAAAGTGAACAAAACTATTGATATAGTCACAAAATATTGATTTATTATTACAAATAAAGGTGAACAGGACTTGGCTTCTATGCGATCTCAAAACTTTTTACGGTGGAGGAATTGCGTAGAGGATTGGCTTTTTTTTTACATTTAATGTTTTTGGTGGGATAGTTCTTTCCTAACAAATTTTATTGTTCCTGCTAAAGTTGTGTAAATTAAAAAATATCAATTTCAGTGTTTCTTGTTACGAAGAACTTATAGTTTATATAACATATTTTTACAGGGAGGATGGGGAGCGTTATACAACAATGTTTTACATTGATTCCTTGAACGAGCTAATTTGAGGAACTATAGGAAGGATCTATAAAAATCTTTCAGTGATAGATAACTCATATCGAGAAAGGTTAAAGGTTATATTTTCAAAATCAAAATCAAAATCAAAATCTTTTTATTTCACATAGGCCTTTGCAGGCACCTATGAAACGTCACATTAGTTGCACGGTTCCAAAAAGTTGGTCTCATGGAGAAGAGCCGGCAAGAAACTCCATAGACACTCTTTTTAAAAAGTAATATAGTCACAGTACAAACAGTCTATTACATAACAATAGTATGCTCACAGAATTATACAATGCAAGAAAGTTTATCTGTAAATCTATACAATGCAAAGGGAGAAGAAAAAGTCGTTTAATTGCCAGGGAAGCCACATATGGAGAGATGAGTTATCGCCATATAATATCTTTATCGTCAACAAAGTCTTGAATTTTATAATAAGCTTTTTTAATTAGGGTGGATTTTAAAGTGTTCTTAAATTTTATATCCGTGAGATCGGTTACATACTTAGGCAGCTTGTTGTAAAAACGGACACAATTCCCTAAAAACGATTTATTTGATTTCGTTAATCTGAATCTCGGAACTACTAGCTTGTGCTTGTTTCTTGTATTAATTGAATGTATATCACTTTTAACACTAAATTGATTTAAGTTTTTGCGTACGAACATGATATTTTCTAGTATATAAAGAGAAGGTAGTGTAAGTAGTATCAATTTCTTTAAATAATTCTCTTAATGACTCGCGAGGGCCGAGGCCATAAATTGCACGAACTGCCCTTTTCTGGAGAACGAAGATTGAGTTTACGTCAGCCGCTGCCCCCCACAGTAAAATACCATAGGACATAATACAATGGAAGTAAGCGAAATACACGAGCCTAGCAGTAGCAACGTCAGTAATCTGTCTTATTTTTCTGACTGCATAAGCTGCGGAACTCAGCCTCTTTGACAGTGCTGAGATGTGGGCACCCCATTGCAATTTAGAGTCAATGGTGATGCCCAGGAAGACGGTTTGACTAATAACATCTAATTTATTATCGTCCAGAACGATATTGAGCCCTGCTGGTGTTACATTAGGTAAAGAGAATTTAATGCATTTCGTTTTGGAAGAATTAAGAAGCAAGTTATTCGCGGCAAACCACTTGCTCAGAGTAACCAAGCTATCGTTTATGTCTATAGGACTAGATTCCTTTCTGTTAATTTTGAAGATAAGGGAAGTGTCATCAGCAAATAAAATAATATCAGAGATCACAGACATCATATACGGGAGATCATTTATATAAGCTAAGAATAAGAAGGGACCTAAAATTGAGCCCTGCGGCACGCCCATTTTTACTAATGACCCAGATGAAGTTGAGCCACTTACGTCTACTACTTGCTGTCTATTTGACAGATAAGAAAGGACGAGCGCGAGAGCTTTACCACGAATTCCGTAGTGGTTCAGCTTACAAATGAGAGTGTCGTGGTCAACGCAATCGAACGCCTTAGAAAGGTCGCAGAATATGCCCACAGCATCCCGCGAATCTTCCCAGGCGTTTAAGATTTGGGTGATCAATCTTGCACTTGCGTCAGTGGTAGACCTACCCTTTGTAAAGCCGTACTGACGGTCATGAAATATGTTGTTTAAATTAAAATGTCTTAACATCTGATCGAGCATGATCCTTTCGAAGATTTTGCTAAAGGCTGGAAGGATTGAAATAGGTCTGTAGTTGGAAGGGTTTTTCTTACAGCCTGATTTAAAGATAGGAACAATTTTGCTGAGTTTCATCAAGTCAGGGAAGATACCGTTGTCAATGCAAAGGTTAAAAATTTCACTAAGTATTGGGGCAACACTCTCAATAATGGAATTAATGACTGTAACAGAAAAGCCCCATAAGTCCTCAGTCTTTTTTAGATTTAAAGACTTGAATGCTCTTTTGATCGTGTAATCAGAGACATATTGAAATTGGAAGTCATGTATATTTCTACTGAAGTTATGTCGAAGTAACGTCTCAGCTAATATTGAAGATGAATTAAGGGACTTGGTAACCTCTACGGGAATGTTTGAAAAAAGGTGTCAAAAGCATTGGCAACCTCTACCTTATCTGAGATAACAGCATTATCAATAACTAACCGCGGGTCAGCATCCCGCATTTTAGTTTGTCCGGTTTGAACATTTATAATATTCCAGACCGTTTTATTCGGGTGCACGGAATAGTTTTCACGGGACGCTATTGGACCTTAATGCAACTAAATTATTATATAAGAAATGTATTACGAAAGTAAGTAAATGTCGTTTGAACAATAATGAACAAATAACATGACTGAGATTTATTTCAAAAGCGAGGAATGTGATGTGTTGTCATAAGGAAATAACAGGTGTTATAAAACACATCGAATGTATGTACTTACATTTACCTCCTTGGATCCGCACTGCCTCAGAAAGCACGTCAAAGTGAAGAGCTTAGTTCGTCTGATACTCAGGAAAGCCTTACCAAGTTTGAATGTCGGTTTCCCCGATAAGATATATCCCCTTAGATATGAACATTTCCGCAACATAGTTGGGAAGAAGCAAGACATATCTACGTCTACTTATATGAATAGGTTGTTTGTTTGACTGACGCAATAGTTTCAATAACTCCGTCCGATCCGATCGGTCCGGTCCGATTTGACTTTATTGTTTCAGTGCGTGAAATTGTTCCTACGGAATACTGAGACAGTTGGTAGAAATTAATGAGTGACTTATAAATCTTTGTCATTAACGAGTCTCAGAATTTAGTATTTAGTCATTAATTTCAATAAATCATTATTTTTCTTAGACTTTTTAATCTTTTTAGAATTGGCTAAACACTGACCAGCTTTTCTCAAGATAGAATATAATTATGTATATGAACAAAGAATATAATGTATTTATCTCACACTAGGAAAAGCACCTGTATGAACTCTTCAGAAAGCTTTTTTCTTCGTACTCGTAATTCCACAGTATGTTTTAAACGAGGGTTCATTAAAAGCTTAACTGGCTTGTTGTTAAACCTTTTTGAAATTCAATTGTTTTGGCGTTTGTTCAGAATTCTAGTATCCAGTTTGCAGTTATTTGCATGAATTTGTTATTGAAATTCCTTATTGTTTATTTTGGTACTTTGTTATTCCAATTTATTTTAGTTATTTTAGATTTGTTAATTGACTGGTATTTCGAAAATCATTGTAATTTATTTGAGGGTTAGAAGTCATAGTCTGATGGTTAGAGGCCATTCATTCTAAAATACAATTTTTAATGTACGGTGTAGAAAACGGAACTTTCCGAGACGAGACTGAACCGTCACTTTTGTCGGGGAATGTGTATTTTCGAAAGTAATTTCTCAGGGTAAAGGAAAGTACTTCTACATTAAATAAAATTAAAAACTAATATTTTGTCTTACCAATTTCTCAAGGTACATGTACGTACTTACATTAGTTATAAACGAAATTGAATTCGCTTTTCCCGTCTAGAAAGAAGAGGTAATAGTCTAAGATTTATTTTGGAACCCTTTTCAAGGCATTTAATAAGGTTTCAAGGTAACATATTTTGTTAAAATTAACGTCTAATAAAATGAAGGTAGGTAGTGAAATTACTCTTACTTGAGTATATTTTCGGTATGGTTAAATTAAATTCATGTAATACTTGTAGGAGCTTCGCGACTATGAGAAATTATTGCGTAACATAATTTACATAGAACTGACTTACTTACTGAAAATGTAAACTATTTCTTCAGCTAAATTTTCTTAAATAAGATCATAGTCGCTAAAATAGTTCTCAAAGACAAAGTATTTTTTTTTCATATCTACGTATTTATAAAAACGGCATTGAAAGTTTCAGGTTGTCAATTGAACATCTTTGACAGTCATTGCGCGTAATCAGAAGCCAGCGAGTCTGAAAACCAGTCTTAAGGGTTTTGGGATGCCCGGGTAACTGGATTGACAACAGTCGCTCCTTGTAAAATACTGGTACTTAGCAACATTCGTTTAGACTGGAAGCCGACAACATAGTTGTGAAAAAGGCTAGTCAGATAAAAGCGCGCTCTTTTATTTATCTAGACGGTCAAACATGAAAACTGAAGAGCCAGCAAAAACATGGGACTCAAAAAAAGCTGTGGAACAGTCATTAAGCGTTTATTTTGAAAGTGTTAATGAGTGCTAACGATTGCTGACCCGGTTTACTCGCCTTTAGCTTTAATGGGCACTTTGACTTTACTCAGATTTCGTCTGCAGACTATTTTGGGACACATTTCCATACAAATGAAGGTATACAGCCTATTTTAAGCAAAAAAGTATTTTTAGTTTCAGTTCTATGAAGACTCCAAAACTACGTAGGTACATAACAAGCACGACAGCAGGGTATTTTTTAAAAAATATGTTGAAGTGTTGTTTGTTTTGGTGGCGTTCAGTGTTTTGTATGATGACGTAGAATAGGGAGTCGAGAGTAGGGAAGGAGATCATAATTAGAAATCAGAATGTATATTCTTTTACAAATAGGGCTCTAAACATCGTTCAATGTAAAATAATACCTTTAACTTAAAATCACCTTTACAAACTTAACTGAATACATATAAAACTCTTTCACAATAATATTAGCAAACGTTAAAATATTCTATTCAATTAATTAATACTTATTTAAGTGTTCTTAGAAACAATGAATCGTAAAATTGCCAATATTTAAACGAAACCTGAAAAAGGTAAAATCAATTTTATACAGTCTTTTCCCAATCGTGTTGGGGTCGGCTTCCAGTATAACGGAGTGCAGCTAAGTACCCGTGTTTTACATGGAGCGAGTGCCTACCTGATTTCCTCGAACCAGTTACCCGGGCAAGCCGACACCCTTTGATGAGACCTTTTCTGACTAACCATATCGACTACTGAAGATGTTGAAATGACAGTCGGGACTCATCAATGTAATGCGTCTTTCGAATTGCGAACTCGTCAAGACATACCTACATGGTCACTTGGTCTTTTGGTTGATGCTTAATTTTAACTTTTTGTCTTTGTATAAATTTTTTGAGAAATGAAGAATTTCAATGTCATTTTGACATTGAAAAAATACTCACTCCATCTTGAATGATTGTAAAGATCGTTATCTAAATGTATCTAAATGTGATGTGCCAAAATAAATCCACAAATAATAATTTCGACAATCTTTGATTTCTGAGATAAGGCTTTAATCCCACATCAGGTAAAATCTACAAGAGATAAAATATGATTCTTTGTAAAATATAAGGCACACGCGCATACACTTCACGCGAACATTTCCGTTGAAACTTATGATCTCTTGCATATCAAAATAAATCTACTCCAGAATCTACCTAACAACGAAAGCCCACCTAGTAACTGCGAACTACTGAAACGTCTATATTCATAGTTGGATTAAATTATACGCTTGTCTGGTTTTATGGCTATAAATAAAATATCAGTTGAATAAACCTATGAACGGAGCTATAGCATTGGGTAGTTCATTGAATTTCATGCTTTTATTCAGCCGGAGAAATCGTTTCAAAGGTGCTGATTTATAGTACAAGTTAAATAATATATTATATATATATGTATACATACTAGCTTTCAAACTAGCTTTCGTCAGCAGCTTTACCCGCGTGGGAATAACCTACCCCATGCACCGGGGTGAAATTACAGCTTTATAAATATGTTCTCTATCTAACACTGAATTTTGAAATCGTACATTTTCAAAGGTATCTGAGATTAAGGCTTTTAAACAACAAACAACATTAATGATATTAATGTTAGTATTTTTACGGACTTTTATAAATAACTCTAAGAAATAAATTCATGTCGACCGCACGATTAGCTTATGCAAAACTGCAATTCTTACGCGACGTTTTCCTGACGTTTCCAATTATCATGCTAGCAGCTTCCGAGACGCGCACCACGTGCCCCTTCAAAGTAATATTAAAATGTTAAGTCATGCAATATGAAGAAAGAAAATATTTCTTCTTCTAATATCTTATTAACATCGGTATTGTGAATGATTATTCCCTGGTGACCTTATAACGTCACAGATTTTTTACCCCCCCAAAAACGGGGGCGCCAAATTGACGTACTTCTATGTGCAAAAGTTGTAAATAAAATCACCCGTTAACCAATCGCTCACTTTCATCGAAGTTCATAACAACTGAAAACATTGAAATCACAAAATACAAAACAAAAAGTCGAGGACAGTGACACACACACACACATCTATATAAACACACACATCAATAAACACCTGTCACGTGTATACGGATGAAAATCAAAACGATCCATCTTGTACAAGTCAAAGCGGTCGTAATTCTTCGAAACGACTTCCCCTGGCGTGTCTTCAGTCAAACGTTTTGGCAACGATACAAAACATTATATATCTATACTGTATCTATGTACATATATGTATATCTCTTCATCTATAACTTATCATGATAAAGCAAAAGTTTGTTTGTTTGTTGACATAAACGCGATAGTCTCGGGAACTACTAGACTACTATGAAATTCTTTAAACATAAGGTAGCTTATTCGTCAAGAGAAGCTTCTTTTTGTCCAAGTGCGCGGGTTTTTTCGTACGCTGACGAAACAAAGTCATATTGTCTAACGCGATTAAATCAAAAACTACTAAGCGGTTTTTCATGCCTTCCATATTTTGCCAATAGTTAGGGATATGTAGGAGGAAGGTATTTGTTTAATTTATACTCGTGCAAAGCCGGGATGTGTCGCGAGTAATATTATAAAGTTGAAGAATACAAGTAACATAAGGAATTATTTGAAGAAAATCTCTCCGGATAATACCATGGGAAATATCTCGTACGATATAAAAATAGACAGGTGTGTGCTTGTATTGAAATGTATACAGTTTTACGAGTCGTTAAATTGATTGGTTTTCGTTTTTTTACGATGATGGCTTGTCTATGTTGGTTCTGAACTCTTTTGAGAATTATAGTTTATGGAAGTCATTTGTGTTTTTTTTTAAATAGTAAATTGCGTTTGCCTGTATTTTGTTATGCTTGGGAAGAATATTGAATTGTAGCTTAATAGTTGTGAAATAATTTACTAAAATAATAACAGAAACTAAATGAATAGTTTAAATATCGAAATTAATATTTACGACTTTAAAATTTATGATTTCAGCTTAGACTAAAAACAAATCTTCAAATAGATTTTAGCTCTAGAATTGTACTTTTAGAATTATTTTGCATTTAAAGTTTTGTTGGCATAACAAGAATTTTGCTTACTCTTTCTCGTTATATAACTAAATGTGAATTTATTAATAGCAAAAGAAAAACAATATTAATGTACCTATTGTCCGCATACCTGTAATTCAGTTAGATATTTTCTACTAAACCTGTTATTGGCTATGCTAATCTAATTAGCGTTTAAATAGAACATGTTCACTTCATTACTAGGAATCTAATTAATTAATGTGGATTACCATACCTTTATAGAGGAGATGTGATATTGTAGTTAAGCGACTGCACACTGCAAACTTTTAGTCGGGGTTTTGCGGTACTTTTGTCATTTGTCAGCATGAGTAGAGGACACGTGTAATTAGTTAAAAGTTCATAATTTATGTTAAAAGTTTAGGTATATTCTACTTTATAATCTAGGTTGAAGTCGGTTTTAATTAGGTAACAGGCATCAAAACTACTAAATTAAAGCAACAAAAGAGCAGTTACAATGTTAGAACTTCGGATAAACTATACCAAATCAAGACCAAAAGAGTTAAAATACCAAAAAACAATATTTACCATTTCAAAGATTTATTGACGAAAAAACAACCAAAAAATATATTTTACGCAAAACAACAAAACATATTCAACGATCAAATAAAGGCCAATAACATACATTCTACGCTGGAATGTAAACAAGCACAAACAATGTAAAGCTCGCTATAAACAGATCATGAACAACGCTAAGATCGCCATTCACGAGGCGAGTGCGGCGCGCTCAAGCGAACGAACAATCGGAGCAGATTAATTAGACCACCAAGTTTATACTAGAAATATCTTGAAATGTTACAAGTATTTTACTGATGTATTATGAATAATTTATTTACATACAAACTCTCATTTGCTAGGCTGTCACTCGTTTCGGGTCATAAAAAGACAAAATTCTGGCCACCAATCTTACCAATGGCTATAAGGTTGCCCGGGTAACTGGTTTGATGAGGTCAGATAGGCAGTAGCTCCTTGTAAAACTGCTTGTACTAAGCTGCATCCCGTTGGCCTGGAAGCCGACTCCAGTATAGTTAGAAGAGGGTTGGCAGATCCTAATAATATTAGCCGAACGACTTAACCGAATTGTTTTTATTTTATTATAATAATAAGATTTCTATAAATGTTTTAAAGAATGTATTTCTTGAAAGGCTGGAAGGAGTAATACACAATACAATATTATTGTATTAGGTGACAAAAAAATAAACGTTAGAATAAAACGCCTACCTACAGAACCTTTGACGAAAATGTTAAGCATTCAGGTTAATAGTTTACCTACAATTCATTATGATAACAAAACAGTATTGTATTTGTTCAAGTCTAAACTTTAGCAACAATAGGTTTGTCACAGTCGGCTGAGTTGAACATCTGTTCACAATAACATGTGGAAATATTTGGGATGAATTACAATGCTTTCACTAATTTGTCCGGCAAAATAATGATGACAAAACGTTGTTGAGTTTATTGTCAAGTATTTTTTTCATGTTATGTACCTATTTACAACATGAGAAAAATACTTTACAGCTTTTTCACAATGGTGGATTTTCAGAGTGGAAAAACAGCAACATCGCCTATACCTATAATAAAATGCGCTCGGAAAATTCGACATAGTGTATAAGGTTCTAAAGTATTTTTCTCAAGTTGTGAATAACAACAGTAAACTCAACGTTTCTCATTTGTTTGTTAATGACACCCATTTTAAATTTCTTTCTTGAAATGCTACAACGTTCTTTGATTTCATCTTTGACTTTCATTTCCGACATAAAATTCTAATCCAGGTAGAAGATATTGCTAATTAGAAGCTTTCCTATCATTTGAAAAATCCTGCAAAATCACCCCAAATCTCATTTGAATCATCCAATTGCCAAAAACCGTTTCTCGTCACCATCGTACCCCAATCGAGCATTTATATCGATTCTCGCTAACCGAGAGCAACTCGTTAACCTTGCAATCGAGAGGCTTTACTGGCCGTTACTCGAACCGATTACCGAGTCCGCTGTCAGTCTACCATTCGTATCCCATTTATATGCAGATTTGTTGGCAAAATAAACGGATAACATCTGATGTTGTACGAGGATCAAAACTGGATACTCCTTCAATGGATCAGTTAAAAGGATTAGAAAAGGTTATGCTTCAAAATTGAGATTTTGGCTTTAAGATAATTTTGTTTCAGGCGACCTTTAAGCTTTGAAATAAAACAGTTAATTGAAAGTCCTTAATGTCTACTTAACTATTAATAAAGAAATAACAAGAAAAATGAAACCCTTTAGGTAAATCAGCTCAAAAGCTTACAAAAAAATATTTTACAACAAATAAGTTCATCCTTACTAATATTATAAATCGGAAAGTGAGTTTGTTTGTTTGTTTGTTTGTTTGTTTGTTCCGCTTTCACGCCGTAACTACTGAACCGATTGCTTTGAAATTTTGCAGACGTAAAGTTAGAAGTCCGGATTAAATAATAGGGTACTTTTTATCCCGGAAAAAATAGATATTCCCGAGGGAAAACAAAAATATTGTTTGCTTGATGGATGGATTGTAGATGGCGCTGTGTGTCGTTTAAAACAAGGTTATTGCAAACGAATATAAACATGTAAATTTAGAAGCTAAATGATACGATAATGAATCCCCGAAAAGCGTAATCTCGATCGCTCATGCGTAATCTCGATGCCCCTAAACTGTGTAATGGTACCAGGCTGCGTGTCACTCAGCTTGGGCGGAACATTATTACAGCCACTATTTTAACTGGCGCAGCAAAGGGTGAAAGTGTACTCATTTCTCGGATTCCTATTATTCCAACAGACCTCCCATTTCAATTTAAAAGACTACAATTTCCTATAAGGGTTTCATTTGCAATGACCATTAATAAAGCATAAGGCCAAACTCTAAGGGTTGCTGGAGTACACTTAGAAAAACATTGTTTTTCGCATGGTCAGCTCTATGTAGCGTGTTCCCGGGTTTCCAGTGCCCAAAATCTGCATGTTTTTGCTCCATAAGGGAAAACGTATAATATAGTGTACCATTCAGTTTTGGTTTAACAACTAATCGTATCCAGCGTTATATCGCGCTTCTTAGATTTTTCCGTGGGAATGAGAAGTTTTCTTATAGTTGTGATTTATACCGCAATACAACCGAATTCCACGCGGGCGAAGCCGCGGGCGGAAAGCTAGTTCATAATAAAAGACAAAAATATTCTTATTCTAAGTAGCGTTAAAAAACGTTGTGATTTTCGTGAAGACGATTACAATAGTCCTTACTCAGACAAATTGAATGTAATCTTGCGGCCGCCCCGTGATGCGTGAATTTTCATCCAATCAGAAGATGGGTCATGATTCAATCATAAATTACGATGAATGATTTGACTCGGAATTCAGTTAATTCTTACGCCTTTACAACTTGACGCGTCATTTAACACTTAAATTTATTGCTCGGATTTTGTTGACATTTATTAAGATATCTAATTTCGTTGTATTTTAGTATTGAATTGCAGTCAAAATTAAACTTATCATTCTAAGTGAAACTAATACTGGGGTGGAAAACTAACTAATGTAAAAAGGATAATTCTCATAGAAAAACCTTTCCTCCACCTCGAGCCAGCTTTAGTTTATTAAAGCTATCACTGGTCTGAAAACGATTTGGTTATACTATAACCTAATGTAATCAAACCTCACTGGATACAAAACGTATGCATCGAAAATGCAAAACTGCTATTGCATTTTGCATATTTCTATAAAATATTGGGTTTTGTATAAAAGACTGCATGAGGTAACATAATGACTTTTATGTTCTGTTCATTTCAATTTTATCTTTTAAGTCGATAAAGAAAATAATGCAAACGTTTTGTACAGATTATGGAAATCAACAATATGATCTAGCTTGTTACGTCGTCAGCTTTATACTCTTGTAAAAAGCCTTTTATTTAAAACCTAAGTTCAGTAGTTCCAAAAATTGATTGAAAGGAGATAAAGATTAACCAAAACAGTTATTTCTCTCTTATTCACAGATAGTAATGGCGGTGATGCGGAGATGTGGGATCTGTTATTGTTCTAACTTCTCTGAAAGCCTTTTCACGTCCACCACCAGACCCCCAGTTAAACCACCGAGGAATCCGTTCTCTCCACTCCGCTAATACGGTGTGAATCGTGTACATTTTTGGTATCCTAATTAATACAATAAACCAAACAATGTGTTAGTTTAGTTGTTTTCATAGAAAACGCTGATTAAATAAAGCTAAATTAACGCCAACGTAAATATCAAATGCAGATATGCAGAGAAGCGCTTAATTAAAGTAATTTCAAATCCAGATAAATGAATCATATTTCGCTAACAACGCATAGTCATTAAATAAATAGTTATTGCGCAAAACCACACGTTTACGAATGCTTTGATGGACGCCGCCGCCCTTTGACCGAAGCCGACAAAATTAGCTTTTCACTGAAATTGTGGTTACCTCTAAAGTGGTGTTCAAAGATAGATTTAATATATCTATATACTTTATTTACGGTTGAGTTAAAAAAGGAAGTAGGTTAAGTAAATCAAGATGTAATCATGCTACATAAATATTTAAGAATTTAAAGATCATTATTTGCATTTTTAAATAAGTACATGTACAGAAGCGTAGATACTTGTGGAAACTCTGATTTATTTAAAAAAAATAATCCATTACTGAAATAATTTCGGAATAAAAAAATGGACTGAAATATATATTAGTATCTGAATACAATAGCAGTATGGTGAAAATATTCTATACTAATGCACAATCCTATATGAGTTGTTTATCCTTTTCTTCAAAACCATTGTAAATAACAAAATAATTCATATTTTTACTGCATATAAAAATGTCTGCAAGTCTAGTAACAACAGTGAATCATGTTGAACAAACAATAAAAAATACTTTTCAGTGTTAAAGAAACCATTTTGAAAAACAACAGCTGAAAAAAGCGATCTCACAAATCAATATGAAATGTTGGGAACTATACATCGGAATTTAAAATTTCAAGAAAACAATTCTGAGTAAAAATGGGTTATTTCAATGCAGAGATTATTTAAAGTTCAATGGAATTAAAATTCTTTGAATTGTGATGGAGATAACTGAAACTTTATTTGGGCGTTTAAAGCTCGTAAATACATGATATTTAAATGTTATGTTTTGGAATTTTGAGGTTGCAAGTTATTTTATGTTGGTTATTTGAATTTAATTAATAACATAATCATTCATTCAGGCATATTTTAATGAACAGTTATTTGATACTACCTATCTGTTTTTCATAATTCCCATTAGGATAGGTATGTTTGATCAAAATTTTGTGAAAAGCAGTTTATTTAATTTATTGTTTGTCTCTTCCATATACTTATGAACATGTAAGATCAACTTGAATAATTCTATTCATTAGAAAGTTCTTGACTACATACGAGAGGAAGTATCATGACATTCAATTATCGTACTCATTACAAGATAGTTAGCAGAACTGTCAACATTTCCTTGTTTTCCCTTTATTAGATTTGTTGTACTTGCTATAAGATTCACGTGTGCCCCAAAATAGCTTAGTGTAATGGAATTTGGGTAACAATATTGCTCTGTTATGTACTTTTACGCTTACTTACTAACAATATAAGGGAACTTGTGAAGAGACTCGGTGGATAATTGCTTAAGCTGGTATTCCGAGAGACTCAACAAATCGCGTTTATCGTCCGCGGGCCGTTTGACGATCGTCACATACAACATTTCAATACCGTAACAAAATTACGTTGGTTCATGAGCGGCTGCAGCTTTCTTCCGAATTGTACCTTTATGCCGTCCCTGAACGAGAAGGTTGACCAGGAGTATGACTACCATACTGTTGGTCAAGCCTAAGTTCTAGTTCTAACTATTTGAAAGTATTGCCTACAAGTTTGTATTTCAGTTTTAAGTAGGTACTAATAGGAAATATTGAGATTGACTAATTACAACATAAAGTCTAGTATTCGATTGATTGCATAAAGATAAAAATTATAAGGCCGAAATCGTCAAAGAGTTGACCAGCTTTAGACGAATTTTCTGTGGATTATATTCATCCCACGTAGTAATTGTCTTGGGTTCAAAATTCGACCTTTAATTAACGATTCATAGCAATCTTCAGTCGAATAACTGCTCTTTTAATCTACTACATTATTAAAACAGATATACATTTTCATAGTCACTGAAATGAGACACAGAATTAATTGCGTTCAAAGAGTTAAATGATTACGTTTGTAATTATACTATTTGGTTTGGAATGAGTTCATGTAGCGCAATTACAACAATTTGTGAGTGTAACCTGGGAGTTTAAAATAGTTGAATTCAGCTGTATTGAATTTTGTTAGGTTATCTACTCTTGTAGCAGTGTATTTGAGTAAAGTGGCGAACCTTGGGGAAGGCCTTTGTCCAGCAGCGGAGGCCTTTCAGATGACACGATGACCACGATCCACTCTTCTTACCCATCATATTTTTAAATGTGGCTCATTTGAAATATAAACCGTGAATTAACGTAAGGTTTGCTTGAAGGTCAAGCATCTTCCTCACTGGGTTTCAGCCAAATGTTATTGCTTATTATACAGATCATGCATATACAACTAGGGTTAATTAACATCCATAGCATAAACACAGGTATGAAATTACATTTCACTTAAATAATAACAGGTTTGAAATTCAAATGTTGAACTATCTATGTAGTATCTAGTAGTTATAATACCTATGACATTTAACCAAAGTTATTGCAGTATGAGATAAGCTCAAAGATATTTATTGTAGGTGTGGTAACATTTAAGGTTTCGCAAACTATTATTCTAAGTAGTAGGTACTAATAGGAAAAACTACTGCAGGATCTTTAAAGGATCTCAAAAAATACCTACCCAAGAGGACATCGTACCCTCTTCTAACCATTTTGCCGTGCCCATCAGGGTTCATAATTGTGCCATCATTTTATATTTTCCACCTAATGCACATTATGGAATGCAATAAACGATATGATAATATTATGATAGAACATAATTTTATTAGTTTCCAAAGTAAAATTGTCTCGATACTCAAGTTCCAATTTTGTTGCAGTGTAACAAATATCTTCCTGGTGAACCTGTCTGCAGCCGACCTGCTGGTGACGAGCATCTGTATGCCGATCCAGCTCAGCAAGGCCATCACCCTCGTGTGGTTCTACGGGGAGACGGTCTGCAAGATTGTTAACTATATACAAGGTTTGTACATCAACTATATACTATACTAATATGTCCTCCTAGCCAATTATCGGCTACGGCGGCTGTTCTCATGTAAGGAGATTAGCCAACTGCGCAGGCATTAGTGCACAAGCATTTGCGCAGACTCAGGTGCACTCATTATTCCTTCACGCTCATGAGACGGCAATCTGATACGACCGGAAAGAGATCAGGCAGGACCGTCATTAACGTGCTCTCCGACAAGAGCACGTTATGCACGGGGATGTATCAATCATCAACTAGGCTCCGGGCTGAAAGTTTGCCTAACTTCTCATTTCCTCAATTCAATGGGGTTCAGCTCACGTTACTGAGGCAACCTGATATCCTTGTTAACAATTTTTTGATCGATACCGAAGCCCACTCATAATGTGAGCAACGCTTACCGCGGTCAGTACTTGGGTAGCTGACCACCTTATCATGACGAATACCTTCGTGATAAATTTAAGACTTGATGAGGGTCAAATTATTTATAACCTGCCAACTTGAAATATTTAAACAGTCGATTTAGTGATTGGCGTTTTATCGTGTGCGTGGGTGTTATGCGGGCTTTCCATCGTCAAAGATAATTAGCAATTCAGATGGCAAAAGTGCTACTGTTTATTTATTGTGTATTTTAAAGACTTATTATATTCGACCTAGTTCTGGACATAGATAGTTTAGATGACTTTATCAATTCTTACTAATACCTATTTTATATTATGCCAAAGAACTCTTATGTGTGTTGCGTTCTAAAAAGTCAATTACGGTAAAATTTGGCCTACGTATAGATCGTATCCTGGAGACGGAATACATTTCATCTGGCAGCGGCTTAAGTCCGCGAACGGGGTAGTAAATGCCTATATTAGTCCAAATAATATCCCAAAATTCATATCGCGAAAATATTACGATAATATTGAACACACCAATTGGAAACCGATCCAATTAACCCTACTCCCACCGCATTATTTAACGATGTTCAGCCAAACTTAATTCCGACACCTATCAATTATCGGAAGGGTTAAGGGTCTAATATTATCTAGTCTATCAACCCCCTGGGGTTAACAAACGGAATATATAGTCGGTCACGTTAATGAGGATATAAGACAGGTAAATTAATCGGGGCCTTTCCCAGGAGCCGTGTTTAATAGCTCACAAAGGTAATCATTATAAACCTGACAAATAACAGGGCTAAATCTTTTGGATAATTCATTTGCCTAGCCTTTTCCCAACTTTGTATGGTTGGCTTCCATTCTATTCTGCCCAATCTGGCCTCCTCAACCCAGATACCTGGGCAAGCCCCATAATATATTCTGGTTCTTACTGTGCACACAATTTAACGTGCCTTCCGCACTAAGGAAGAATGATGTCATGGAATAAGGAGGTCAGTCAACGGATTGCGTCAAGCGATGTGTGATGGATCTATCTAGGTGGCTGTTACTTAGCCACGAGCACCTTGAGATCCCAATTATTCTAAGAATATAATGAAAAGAATCAGAATCAGGTTTCAAAGAAGATATTTACTCAGGTATAAGTGACCTTTTTTTTTTTTTTGTCGCTGGGCTAAAAATGCTATTACGCATCCCCTTCCCGTCGGGGGACGGGAGAGGGGTATGTGGGACTCCCCGGTAAAGACGTTCCCGGTATACCCACTAAAAAGGCCCAGCGGCACTCCGACCTCGCCTGAGTGGAGGGGGTCTGGGAATCTATGGCATCCAGTCCCCCACCGGCGATTGCCCGCCTTACGGCAGGCCCCTCATGCCTCCCCCCAGTGGGGAGGGGTCCCTATGATGGCCGGAGCACAAGGGGCGGTCCTTGTGGTGCAGGCGGTGGCACCCCCGTGCCTGTCGCCCGCTGATCACCCCCCGGGGCGGATGGGGACGGACGTTGTGTTCGCCGTCTTCCACCCCTTCTTCGTCTGCGGTGCGGCGCCGCGAGAGGGTCGCTCTCCCGCACGCGCTCCGCCGACTCCTTCTGTGACATGACGTCCTCACAGAAGGAGGCCACCGCTTCCCATGCCTCCTCACTTCGCAGCATGGCAGCAATCACGCTGGGGAGCGAGAGGTCGTCCCCGACTACTGTCACCAGGGTGCGGCGGGGTTCAGTCCACGATGGGCACACCTCGAGTGTGTGCTCTGCCGTATCCACCTCGGCTTCACAGTGGTGGCACTGTGGAGTCTCCTCCCTCCCAATCCGATGCAGGTACGATCCGAAGCAGCCATGCCCGGACAGCACCTGCACCAGACGCATCGAGAGGCACCCGTGCCGCCGATCGAGCCATCCGTTCAGGACAGGCCCGATGGCATCCAACGTCCGGCGACCGAACGTTGCCGAGGCAAGGTCCTCGGCCCAGTGCCCAGTTATTACCTCCCTCGCTTCCTCCCGAACTTCTTCCCGTTCTATTGGGTCCGGGTGCCGGTCTAGAGCCCTCTGTGCTGCCTTCCAGTCGTACACTCTGGCGAGCACCCAAGCCTCGGTGAGGTTGACCGCAATGACCGCCTTAAGTACCTAGTAAATATTGGGTCAGATTATTTTTATATTATTTGGTTTATTAACAAATAAGGCGGCGACCTACTTCACCTTAGGCGTCATCGCTGTGATAAGAAACCAGGTGACTTATTTTCTTAGAGACAATAGTGAAATGTTTTACCCATAAAAGGTAAGATTATAACCAACAAGCCTAAATACACATAAATTAGCTTTTTCAATCAGCCACACCACACTATGGGACGAATAATTTATTTTTATGATAACTATGTTAGGTATAATGGCATATTTAAGTGTATAATTATTTATGTATCACAGAATTAACACTAACTTAGATTATTAGTTTGGCTAAAGCTTCGCGTTAGTAACACACAGGTATAGTTTTAATATTTAAAATAGGTTTAGGGAGTTTGCATAGTATCATAGCCTAAGCTAACTCTATGGAAAACTTTCCTGTCATCTATATAAGTTGTTAGCACTTTCTGACAGGTCTATTATAGGTTAATAATGTTGAACTAGGATACGTAGACTGATGTTCAATTAATATAACTTTACTAATATGGGAAGTTTTAATTAATTCCTGATAAGCCAAAATCCAATTATGTAGGTAAGTCATGTAGGCTGCTACTATTCATGAAAATGTTTTCAAACTATTAATGATATTAATTCTAGAAACATATAATACACGTATCACACATTTGGTTTCATAAAGCAATAAATACTTTTTATTTTCTGTAAAATTACAATTTGAATTTGTCTCCCTCTTAAGAGGATAAATAATACAACTAAGCAAAAAAATACATTTTCAAAATAAGAAAAAACACTTATTGGGACAGACAAATGAAGAAAACACTTAAATAATGTGACCAATATATTTTTACGGACAAAAGCTGTTCTATCTAATAAAAATCGGCTTTTGTGACAAAAGAGAAAAACATTGTGTTCAAATAGAGGAATCGTGACAAATTAACCAAAGAAAGGTTTCAGAACTTTTATACATTCTTTTGACAAGTTTCTCAAAGGAAAAAATCCCCATGAAAAGAAAAAGCCATAATTTGCAAAAGAATTCAAGGGTGGTTTAAGGATAGATTAATGGTCTCTAAAAAGGAGGAAGTTATCAATTTGACATAACCAAAAGAAAATTATGTAATTCCACCCTAAATGAGTTTTTAATTTATGGTATTTTTAAGGAATTTTAAGTCATCGCTGTCCCAAATTGTGATTAGTAGTCATATTTTCTTCCTTAATACTGGCACGGCTCTTATCTACTGCCTATTTTTTTTCCAATGACTACAAAGCGTGAGTTAGTACCTACTGAGCATACAAGTTGTAAGATGTAGAAGTCTAATAAGTAATAGTTACCGAGATACATATTAGTCCTAACTAAGACAAAATAAGACGTTCTAACTTATTTTACACTAAATTCTACTCAAAGGAATAATTCAGTGAGAAAACGGTCCAAAATACTTTTACTTTCAGTCTTGGCAAAATAATGGATACAGCAATAAACCTATCTTCGTGTTCATCAACATCTCTTCTCATAAAACGTGTGTCGGCACGGAATAGTTTACGACTTGTAATAAGAACAGCTGATCTAATGGCTTTCTGGTTTAACGGTGGCAATTAATTTCACTTGTTGCTATGTACCAACAAAGCTACTTTAGCAGCCAGGCGCTTCAGAGCACCCACACATACAAACCTCTGTGGCCGTAAAGAATTCAAGACGATTTACGAGGACTCGCTATAATTTCTTATAAGTCTTCACGTGTGTATGGAAGGTAAGTGTGTGTGCGTGCATTGATCACGAATTGTGGGAAGTTTATTGAATGCTCGTAGGTACCTTTCAAGGTTTAGTACGGCAATCAACGTCACTTGTTGCTTCATATATTATACGCTTTGTTTAAGGGCCCGTTTGACGTCAGTTGGGTTTTATGAGTCGTTCTGAACTGGTACTAATTCATAGACTAGGTGATAATGTTCTAATGAAAATGGTTTGGTTCGAAAAGTAATATCAGATACTTCTTTCTATTTATTTTTTGCTGGATTTCCGTCTTTATCAGACCCATAATAAAATTATGTAAGGAAATATAACTGAGTCATTAATTATTTTCATTTCAGTACCTACATGTTGTTGGGGAGTTTGTTAAACCACATCCCTTTGCCAACAAAACCACATAGGAAGTGGTGAACGCTGGTGTTACGCAAACAATATTTTTCGTTTGCCCGAATCAAATAAAAATCGAAACACAGTTTGAAACCGTTTGAAACAAATAGGTGGTTCGCGCTTTTGTTATGCTTCGTTTTTCTTTCATAGAGAGTAACATTTTGTTTGAACCACCAGAGGGATAAAAACTGCAAAACTGATTTAAAAAATCTTTCGCTGTTAGGAACCTACACTATTCTAAGCTGACATACCTACATCATATTTTGTTAATTTTTGCGAAGTAATTTCCATAGGACGCTCATGACATCGATACCTGAAGTTCCAAAAACACTGCCCATTTTTAAAACGCTTACATTTGCTTCACTTGTAACTATGTACGTAAGAAAATCTAGGAATCTTAATTTGACCCACTTCCCGGTCTTTGATAAGATGGTCTGAGTCCTGTTGACAATCACGTCACTGCAAATCCAAAATGGCGGCCTCCCCAAGATGGCGGACACGCTGTATAGAATCAAAATCAAAGCGTGTTTTTTACTTTTTAAAACTATTATGTTTTTTTAATCCTTCTTTTTGTTTCAGGAGTAGCAGTAGCAGCCAGCGTGTTCACAATCACAGCGATGTCAGTGGATCGATGGCTGTCCATCTCCCCCGAGCCTCGGCTGAGGCCACCGGGGAGAAAGCAGGCTTTACTCCTATTACTGTTACTGTGGTGTGCAGCACTCCTCATCTTCATACCTTTGCTGATGGTGGCCACGGTCAGGCGGGAGCCCGTGCCTATTATTTCGAAGGCCTTGAGGAATATATCGGTATGTATTGTTTGGTGGTAAATGTGCCAAGTAGACTAATGTGTGTAAATCTTAAGTCTTGGCTGTGTGCAATCCAATCGGATTGCAAGGAGGTCCTAATTCTCCTACTGCTTCATGGTAACCCATAGTCTGGACAATGGAAAGCCATCAGTGATTTAAGAAAGAAAATATTTTGAAGGGTATTTAGAAAAGCGACTGGTGGTTTGATAAAGCAATATTTACAGATATAATTTCTAAATAACAAGCAAAAAGATTTACTAAAACACATTCTCTATTACAAACAATATCTATTTAATTACTTACACATAACTATGTACTTGAAACCGTGTAATTAAAGCGCTAAAACTTGGATCTTCAAACAAAACTTATTAAAGCATCGCTTTATACTATCAACTTCTATAAATGAACTACCCGAACATAACTTCGTAAAGTAAATAACTAACTTAACATAGAAATATAATATTGATATAACTTCATTTCGCTTGATGTTATTGGCAAACTTAGTTTAGCATTTCAATGTATATTTCTAATGAATAGTTCGAAAAAGTCGGTAAATTGGAAGCCATACATAGCATTTTGATACACTTTGAAAATTGGTATATACAAACAGCGTTACATTAAGTACACAAACCTAAAATTAATCTATACTTCTACACTAATATTATTAAGAGGAAAACTTTATTTGTTTTTTTTGGTTGTAATGGATAAACTCAAAAACTACTGGACCGATTTTAAATATTCTTTCACCATTAGAAAGCTATATTATCTGCGAGTAACATAAGCTATATTTTATCCCGGTGCGGGCAGTAGCTCCCACGGGACGCGGGTGAAACCGCGGGAAAACGGCTAGTCTACCATAAACAGCTTGTAAGAAATAAAACACATAAAAAATTGGTCCTCATTGCTGTCACTCATTAATGTACTCAAAAGGCTGGCAACATTGCCACTTCTGTGGAAAATGTTGTGGGTTGTTAAGCTTTGGTCTACGCTATTAATGTACACTTAATATACTGTTTGTTTTCCCAAATAAATGAATAAATGCTTAATCAAATTGAATATTGCGTAATTTTGTCCCAGAAAATAAACTCAAGCAAGATTATTTTTACTTTTTGATATTACCTAGCTACATTATTATATTGGTTCTAATTTAAGATATCAAGTTATAATTTAATATGTAAGATAGATTTTTCTAGGCTAGTAAACATGACTAAACATACCTATATTAATATTCGTATTCGTTATATTTATAACATCAACATAATACATTAAATAATTCATGTTAGGAGTAAAGTTCTAGAGTGAGAGTAATTGGAAGTATTACTATGCAATGAAACGATATTGAGCATAGAAAATATTTATTCTAATACTTATAGATAGTAATATGAGATTTTTAATATATAGGAGATTTTATTAGATTATCTCTCGTATGTACCTACGTACTAAAAATAAGTATAGGTAAGTAGATAATATCCATAAGTCCGTAAGAATCTTTGTATGATAATTGTGAGAAGTGTCATGAAATTATCATTCATAATTTATCTCTGATAAATATGAAAATGGAAAATGAAAACATCTTTTCCTGTAGCGATTTCCACTGTCACCATTTTGCAACAGATCTACAAACACTCTCATTAAGATTTTATTTTACCAACCTTTTTACATTGTTCATTCTAAGATCTCTTGTCCAATAAACGTAAATGATATTGTACTATTTGAAATAGCTAAATCGTATAATTTATTTTAGATAGAAACGAGAGACGTCCACTTCTGCACGGAGGAGTGGCCCGGACTTGATCGCAAGAAGCAGTTCGGGATGCTCAGCTTCACACTAGTTTATGCTATACCTGGTGAGTATGTAACAGTATATATATGAGTACATAGAAACCATGTAAACACACCAGCACATCAAGCTATTACAATCCTGTTGACATTTGAGATAGATTTCAACTTTGATCTCCAAAGTATAAAATCTTAAATGTTCATTGGAAACATTTTACAGATATTGTAGAAGCTTGAAACGCTATGGTCTGCTGGTGCTAATATTACATTAGCATTAGTTAGTTTCATAGAAAAGTTTGATTGAAAAAAGTCAATTTATTTGCTCATTATCACGGATTTACCCGCGATCTTACCGCATCTGCATCAATAGTACTAGTAGCGCTCATGCAAAGAAACAAACTCTTCAACTTTATAATAGCACGAAAGTTTTAGTTGTAATAAGTTACGTTTACTAAATAAAAAAGCTCAACGATAATATTTGAAGAGAGTATGAAAACTTGAACATTTATTCATATTTAAATAACCTTTTAGAAGGTTCCCTCTTCAATTAATAGTATCTTTCTAGGAAGCTATGCCCGCGTAGGTTTAAAAGTATAACACGGGCGGCATTTTACACCCAAAAAGTGTCCCAAATTATAAACATTTTTCTTAAAATGTTTCTTCTTTTTCCTCAAAGCTCAATTAGTTCTCCATTAAACCAATATTTATTTACTCGACGCTTTTAATACAACATTTTTTTCTTGTTGCTTAATTTATTATTTATTAAAGTGTCGTCAACAGAAATCCGAATGCCTTCATTTTCAGGTGCCCATTTTGGGAAATTAATTCAATAAATTAAGGTATGGGAACATCATTGAATTATGTAATACCTTTTTGCTTAGGAACAGGAAGATTGTTTTAGAAATACTACGACATTTTTGCTTACTTCTCAATAATGTAGTTAAGGTAAATAGATTAAGACATAAATTGTCCAATAATAAAAACCAAAACTGTTCATTTATAAGTCAAGGCTCATATAAAACGTCACACAATCACAGTTCCAAACTGTGTGAGTCTAGCTATAAAATTATACAGTTCATATTTGCTAGGGAAGCCACAAATGCAGAAATGTGTAGTTAGCGCTATATGTATATTATTTTTACTAGCTTCAACACACGGTACAACTCGGTTAAAAAGTTAAAAACCTTCAATGATAAATGGGCTATCTAGCGTGCATGAATTTTTCTTCGTCTTTTACTCGTCAGTTTTATAAAGCTACTATAGTATTAGTATTGGTAATGAATAAAAATAAAGTCGAAATATTCCACTTTTTATTTAATAAAATTAATTGGGCTTGTTATGATACATACTCTGGGAAGCTAAAGAAAATTATAATGATAACGTGAATGATAAATTACGGACACTAAGTTCCATTAATCTCCTTCAAACCGTTTTTGACTTTATCCATTCCTTATTCCAACAATACCAAACGATTAACTATGATCCTAATAAAAACAGACTTGTCTTTTGTTGATAACAAAACGTAGGCTCCATGGAAATTAAACGTAACTGGGTTAGTAATAGTGAGTAAGAAAAAATGGCGCCACAGCAATACATAATTATTATGAAACAAATACCTGCGCCGTTATTTGACTATCCTTACGAAATTAACTCAAAAACGACTAAAGAATTTTGATGCACTTTTTACAAACAGAGATTATAGATTCACGAAGTCAGAGTGTACCTATGACTAATCTGTTATTAAAACTAACAAAATACTGATCCATGTAAAAAGAAAATGAACGGTCCTTACTTAAAAAGCCAGATGCCTAGCCGAACGCTAAAAGGTCGCTTCTAAGAAAACACTTCTGACTTTCTCACGAAACACCCTTTGGAGGGTAATACCCTATGACCGAAACATTCGGAATTGTAACTATTTTCAATATCATATGGCGGAACTTTTCCGTTCTTATTGGTTTTTATCGTTATGTTTACATGAACCCCATAACATTTGAATAGTAATGTAATAGTGTGTTAGGAAAAGGCAGCTTTTTCAATGTTTGTGAATTTATTTGGCAATGGATTTATTATTATATGGTACATTGCTTTCATGGACGTATTTTTTTATTTTTTAGCTAAACATTTCAGTCATCAATGAGTATTTTTTTACCCACCTAAAATATAATTATTTACCTATTGATAACTTAATAATTTGATTAAAATTACTTGATAATAAGCTATAGTAAAAAGTTAACGTAAAGATTTGTGTATCACTAAAATGACGATCCTAGCAATAAAAAACAACTATATATCACAAATATTTTCTAAAATAAAATAACTGAAAAATACGATTATCAAACTTATAAATCAATCAAAACTGAATCACCTAATAGGTACTTATACGAACGTTCACATTGTAAATCCTAATACTAAAATAAACGAAATAAGCACTTTCTATGCGAAACAGAGGCATCGTCTGCCAATAAACATTCACTTGAAACAACAAAGGATTTCTTCTGCAGTGGCAAATCTATCATTTATTCGAACGATGCGATTTTGTTCCAAATCTTATTCTTTTGTGTGTAAATGAGAACTATATTGCTATGATTCATAGTGATAATGGTAATATAGAAAATGTATATATTGGTTCGCGCTAGAAGCTGGCTTTCATCCCATTTTACACCTCCTAACATCTTAGAGAATAAAATGATACATAGAGAGACTTGGCACATTTCATATGTCTGTTCTTGGTCTTTATAATCTATAACATTATATAACATGTGGAGGTTTGGATTAACTTTACATAAATAATATTACAGCTCATAAACCAGCAAAATAGGAATTATGTACAGGATATAATAAATAAAAAATTATAAGCTCCCATTTACGTCTGTATAAAGGAAACATACGTAAAACATATATGTTCTTTTTATCTTAGAGCAGATAGCAGTTTTTCAGGATGCGGGTGAAACCGCAGGCGAGAGGTAGTTTCACATACGATTTCTCCACTAGCCATTGCCAAACGTTCTGCTATTGACAATGGATTCTCAACAGCTTTCAGAGTTTAATGGTTACTCACGTTTGTTGGAAAATGTTCGGGAGTTCTGCAAATTGCTATGTAGCAAGCTTTCAAGCTGAGATACGTAGATAGTTGCTTGTTGCAATCAATGTAGTCTTTCGAGGAAACGTTGACTGCTATATAGGAATACAGCTATATACGTTTAACATTTAATATTGTTTATTGATTTCACTATTGTGGTTAGTCTTTTCACATTCCTTTTGTTTGAAAAGGGCATTATTCATTTTCATGTGCATTTCCTCGTACTTTATTCTTCTGTTTTATTCATATTTTTTAAATGTATATTCTCTTTTGTTTGTGTCCTACGTGTCTTTCTGTCAACACTAATTTTACTTTGGATTATTCAAAAATACCAATACATTTTTGTTCTCCATTTCATGTAAGCTCCCACAATGTTTATTTTTAGAGCGCTTTCATACTGGTTTTCCGCTGGGTTTTCCCGTACAATAGCCAATTGTGAGGGCGTGTACAATTAACAACCTCTGTGCAAAAGACGACGTACAAAACTGAGAGACGGACTTATCGCCTGTATTTATGCCCTAGAGGAGCAATTACTAGACTGAAACCTGCAATTTTCCTATCATACGGTCGTCCTTAGTTTTTGTTCCAGCGTTATTAACTCAGTTTCCACACGTGGTATTACCCAGTTGCCCTGGAAATCACTTCATGCAAAAAGATATAAACTTCATATGCTTCTTACTGAATGAGGTATTTAACACTGAAATCATTTTCTGATCGGACCTGTAGTTACAAATACGGCATTCAACCAAACAAACAAACTCTTCTAGCGTTATTACATAGCATGGTATACATATATAGTTTTAGAAGTGAAGACTTGTAATTGGCTGTCAGTTAGTCACACAATTAACTATTATATGTACTTAGCTGTAAGTCTTCCATACTCATAAATAAATAAATAAATATATGTATGTGACACAATGATTTTTCAAATTCGATTAGAAATCCCACAGGTTATATACTTCTTTCAAGTAATTCTTCAGCTTCAAAATAGATTAGATGAAATAGATTACAATGCAGCATTCAAATTGAAATTGACACTCAAATCACGTTAATACTTTTCACATCCCATAAATCTTTCGATACTTGGAACATTAATATTAATGTCTCTTCATTATAATAATTGTCAATAATCACTCATTGTTGATAGCTTCGATGAGATATTGACCTTGAGTTCAAACATTAATTATGAACGTAGGATGTAGAGTTGAGAGGGTATTCCCCTTGTACATTGACGTTGGATTTATTTGGTTATTCCTCTTGTTTTAAATCAATGTTCGTTGTTGGTAGTTATTTTTGAACTGTTCCTCACGGATTGAAAATTAACCTCTTACTGCTTAAAGTTATCAGTTAGTAAAATGACTTTTTATAAGCTTACTGGTGATTATAGATATTTTCACCAGTTTGCTATGAATAGTACTTAACCGCAAAACTTATTTAATTGTAGGCATAGCAGATATCTTAATTTTGTTCATTATTCTGGCACAAGATTGTGTTCGCATATGACCAAGTTTATATGTTTAATAACCTTTCCCTTATATTTTTTACTAAACTATCCCTTTATTTCTAGGTTCAATAACAATAATGTCGTACGCATGCATGGGGCGCACGCTGTGCTCGGTGCGGCCTCCGTTCGACATCGACGAGGGGAACGTCAGCATGCAACAGGTTTGTACCTAGTTAAACTGTTATTACGTTACTGCACGAAATTATGTATACGGGCCTAAGAGCCTGCGCTGCCTTAAGCCGGCTACCAAATCGGATGATGGCAGGGGGCATCACTAGCTTATATGAATTAAGGAAAATACATTAACCTTTCAATTCAGACAGAGCTTTTTAAGTAATAGTGATGTTCATTTTAAAAGTGTTACCTCGACCTTCTTACTCAGTTCCACGAATAATTTTCAATGATCATTCACACACGACGATATTACAATTACCTACAAGCCTTATTTTCCTATTTCCTATGAGTGTTAAGCAAATTTTGTCATTATTCGAGAGCATTAATGTTCAATTTCGCTTGGCTTAAAAGCTTCCGATTTTTCAGTAAGATTGCTCCGATCATTATGTGCCATAATTTAAAAATAATAAAACAATGCTGATAAGCTGATTACAGACCGCTATAGTAATTTGAGACGTTTCGTTGGTAAAATGACTTTATTTTTCAACGGTATTTTACAAACCATTTTGAATTTATGAAAATATTTTTCAAGCAAGAATTCTTGTTTATTCTGTGAGCTCGCTACGTGACACGCTCATAATTACAAACTCCAGTTTCTCCAGAAAATACCTAAAACTTACGTAATAAGAGTTTACATCACAGAAAGTAACCAAAAAAACCGGTCAGCTACGAGTCTGGCTCGCGCAAGAAAGACTCCGTACTACGTATATAAAACGCACAAAAATACGGTTGTTGCGTAGGAGCCCCCTAAAATATTGATCTTATACTACTTTTCAGTATGTTTTGTTACACTGAAATTAGGAATACATCATTTGTGAAAACTTCAACTGTCTAGCGATTATGGTTCATGAGATACAAAGCCTGATGAGGGACGAACATCGAAGTCTTGGTGATAGTGGACTGTTTTAAGTTGTGGTTACGGAACCCTAAAAACTTTATGTAACCCGAAGTAGCACATTTTTGTGACACGTAATACTTTGTAAAATTGAAACCATTTTTCGTGTTTCTTCTAAAACATCTGGCTGTTAGCGTAAACGATTTCTAACACATACACATACCTACTTTTACATGAAATGTTTGGGTAATAAAGAAGGTTGTTTACAAACACGCCGACAGGGTGTCGCTTTAACGTAGTTTTTACGAAAACATCGTTTGAAGTTTCAAGAAGGAATGCTAATGTTATTATAGTCCAGTAAAATCGGCGTTTAACAGCAAACATGTATATTACTTTATCTTGACAACGAGAGAAAGAATATCAAAGCTAAGGTCCCAGTTTATTGTTTGGCATTCCAACTTTCCAAGATTTTGTTCTAGCTTCTGCCAATTTTGAATAGCTAAGTTCCTAAGCTTAGCTTAGTTTCTAAGAACAGTATTAATAAGATTTTGTATGTCAAAACGAATTCTTCCTGATTTTCCTGACAGGTTTTCTGCAAAATCTTTTGTCTATTTGCTTTGTACTTCTGGAAGTTTCAAAGGTTAACAAGAATTACATAGAAAAATATCTAAATGCAAATGAGTTGCTTTTAGCTTGATTAAGAAAAGCTTACGTGGAATTAAACCGTGGAAATGTAAATAAAGGTTCGATTGTTATTTTTATACATATTACATTTCTGATAAAAATAGAAACACGGCTAGCTAGCAGCTGCTTAGAGAGTTCAAGTTTATACTTTATAGTGTGTTATCGCCTTTCGAATTGTCTCTGAACTTATGTATTTGAATCAGGATCCGATTTTTTTTATTTAGCCTATGCTGTCCCAATGTTGGGCAAAGGCCTCCCCCGTACGTAGCCTTCAATTAATATCTATAGATCGCTTTCTGTGCCCAGTCCGATAAAAATATGAATGCCAAAATATTATGTAGGTACTGGCCGTTGTCCCGCAGTTTCGCCCGCGTCTCGTGGGAACTATTGCCTATCAACTTGTATAGTTTTTGGTTTTTGATTTTCCAACAGTGAAAGAATTTTAAAATCAGTTCGTTTGCTTCGAGCAATAATTCAAACAAACAAAGAAAAAAATGTTTTCCTCTCTATTATATTATTAGTTTAGATAAAAATATATTGTATGTGCAACATACATATAAATTTAATTTCATTCATAACTAACGAGAGGCTACTCAAATTAATAGAAGCCGCGAGTAGAAGTTAGTCATTAGATAAAGTTAGAATTAAATTCATGGACTTTGCAGTATGCAAAATACTCCCAATGGAAGGTTCTGAAATGTTGTAAAGATTGCTTGCATTAACTCTGCAGCTGTGGTTTGTGTATAAAGCTAGATCCTTGGGGAAATATACAATTTTTGCCAAAGCATTTGAATTTCAAATTCTTTATCATTTGGTTGTGTTATTTGCCTAATGATGATTTGGAGGTTGCAGTCTGTTTTAAAAATATATTGTGGGTTCGAAATATGTTACCTATTATTTATTTATTCATCTTAAAAACACGTTAACTTTGCAGGTTCACTTAGAATCTACGACAGGACCTATCATTTTATAATTTTCTGAGTCTAAAGCGAGTGGGTGGACTGTTAGTAGGTAGTTAAAACTTTGTTATAAACATAGTTTATATTCGTCCCTTTTTAAAGGAGAAAAATGTACGAAGATTCTTTATACAGTATAATAAAAAAACTAACATGTTATATGAAATTAAATAATGGTTATTGTGTGAACATGAGTAGACTGAGCAGAATAAAAAATAGAATAATGTTCAGCTGACTATTAATAGAGTTAGGAATAAATACGAAATAACTCAGGTGTGTGTTTTAGTTTAGTTCGTTGTTGTGATACATTGTGGATTTAGCACCCACACAATGTTTTTAGATAGGTATCAAACAATGTTTACTTTTATATAAATACACATAGAACTAAATACAAAAACTTGGTTGGATTTTACGGGTTCCCAAAATGAAAAGCTAAGATTATGCTAGTCTTCGCTATTCTTCGACCCGTCCGTCTATCACTAAGCTGTTTCCCATGAATCGTGGTACTTCGACAGATGTGTCCACCTCTAGGACGATTGAGACTGTCAGATTTCTATTTTACATGATAATTATTATAGAGTCTAAATATCACATTTTGACTCCAATATGATACAACGTGATCGTAGGAAAAAAACGAGAAATTTTGATCCGCAGAAATATATCGTCTCATTTTTATTTTTATGTATAAAACGTGAGGTTTTTTCTACCAGTACTCGTTAGTCGTTAAAATAAATCTCATTATATAAATGAGTATGTCTTAATAATGCCAAATCTAAAAAGGTCGGAGTTTTATTTTATATTTAGTATTGTTCTCGTTTATAATAAAATCTGAATATTTCTGGGTTGAATATACACACATACATAGTACAACAGATATGTATTACGAAATCAAATAACTTTGAATATTTAATAAGCGGTAACATTATAATAGTGAGAGAAAAATATGCCAACAATGTAGGCAAATTGGAAAATTATTTGTTTAGTTAAAACGCATCGCAAACGCAACGCTTAAAAACTTTTTTACAAAAAAATTAAACCGACTTCCCAAAACACTAAAAAGCAAAAAAAAACTAATTTTAGGTGCATCGGCCTAGAAGTCGGTGTCTAATGGATGTTACTAAGTTAATTTTGCCACCGACTTCTAGGCCGATGCACCTAAAATTAGTTTTTTTTTTGCTTTTTAGTGTTTTGGGAAGTCGGTTTAATTTTTTTGTAAAAAAGTTTTTTATTTACTGTTTTTCAGTGATACGAATAGTTGTCAATATCCATATAAGTGGGAAGTTCTCATCAATACAAAGAATATAGGTTCAAATACGAGGTATTTTACATATTCAGTTGTCGAGTTCCCTCGACTTTCTCTAGTCTCCATCATCAGGTCAGCTCCAAACCTTCACTGTTGCAAAGGTCTTGTCAATACAAATAATTTAAGCCCAAACACGAGGTAGTTTACATATTCAGTTGTCGAGTTCCCTCGGCCCTCTCTGGTCTCCATCATCAGGTCAGCTCCAAATCTTCACTGTTGAATAGAGCTTTTAAGCATACACCTGAGTATCAAGTTTTTACCCTATGTATGCCTACAACTTTCGAAGGTTGCCCTCGATTTTACAGGGTTTCCATCATCAGATCCTGACCTGATGACTATGGGACCAACTGGCAGCTATTCCGAGTCGAACAAAAAAAGAATCACGTAAATCGGTCTATAAACCTCGGAGTAATCGATGTACATACATAGAAAAAAAAAAAACATACCGGCCGAATTGATAACCTCCTCCTTTTTGGGAAGTCGGTTAAAAATACATTTGATATAATAAAATAAATAACAGTATATAATAATAATTTCCCACAGTGAAACATCAATCAAATTAAACTTAGAACTGTACAGACCCACAACTTAGTTAATTATTCTACTTTATAAACTTATGTCGAATATTTCACAAGCAAAGCTCCATAATTCCCTGAATAGTACTTACTACATATTATTTATAGTATAACAGTAATTCATATTGTTCATTGTTAATTTTACGTTCATTTTCAAAGATCTTTTTTAGAATATGGACAATAATAGCAAATGTCTATAAAATGTATACTTATAAACGTGAATTAAATATAAGTAATACTTAAGGGCTGTTTAAGAAAATTCTTACTTATAAACATTGCTTAAGCATGTCTTAACTAACATTTAATCACTACTTAAGACTTTAAGTAGTGATTAGTTAAAATGTTGCTTAGAAGGTGATTAGAGATTTTATAAGTAAGGATGTATTTAAGGCTTCAAGTATAGTGTAACGTCAAAGGGCCGATTTTCCAATCATCAGATAAGGAATAAATATAGCGGTTTGACACTATTTTCTATACAAAAGCTGTCAAAAAATCGAATATATTTTTTAGATAATATAACAGGGCATTTTTAAAAACACAACAATACATATTATCGCTTCAGAATATATGTAGAAGCCTCACAATATTTCTCATGTCATGAAATGTAAAAGAAATAATACCTATCAGAGTTCTGTGTGAGACCACAGAGAATGCATTCACAGTTGATATTTCTGACACTAAGCTGCATTACAATTTTCCACTCTGCGGCAAGTTGTGTGGCGTATAATTACAGACGTACGTCACAATTTATATTTATTACTTTAGAGCTAAGTTGAAAAGTAATTTATTTTCCAAAGTGTATGCTGAAGTTCATTTGTAGTATAGACAAGCTGTATCCTACAATTTAAGCCATATTTTGTGGGATTAAAACTATTCGGCATTATTTAAACCATTAAAGTACCTACTTTCATACACAAAATTTTCATAAACGGATCAACAATGAATCAAATGAAAGTGCAATAGATTTCTCTCAAGAACTTAAAACCTAATAAAACAATTTTGCGTAAAAATCGGTAGAAGAATCTAATTATTGTTACGTAGACAAACGTTGCTAGGGCTTTGAACGCCATCTGTTCCAGACATAATAGAAAAACTATTGTTTGTCGGACACTTGGCGTTCAACGTGTTCAAGAAAATACCCGAATCAATTAATATTTGTTTGAGTGCCATCGATATCTTACTTCACTATCACTACGTAGTATATATGAAACAAAGTCGCTTTTTTGTCCCTATGTCCCTTTGTACGCTTAAGGGATTGTTCACACCAAACGTATTGTCCGCCGCTGACTGTGAGTATACTCACTGTCTGCCCCAGTGTGAACGTCGACTCAATCTGCAGTACGCGTACTCACCAAGCCGACAATAGGCTATAGCGTACGATGCGCTACATGTGTGAACAAAAGAATAGGCTCTTGTAGGTTCACACTAGATGCGTACGCTGAGCGGCTGACTATTCTACACATAAAAGGGCTCAGTATTTGAATTTTATAAACGAAATAAAACAAGCGTAATTTATTTTTTTCAAATCAGACGTTTTACTGATATTTCAATTAAATGATGCGCATTCAGATAGTTGCCATTTGCGAAGCTCTAGAGGATGACGAAAAAAATAAAAAGAAGAGATTGTGGGTAAATTTGAAGAGATGTTTTCTTGGTCAATTTCATACTTTATATTTCGAATATAGACTTTATCCAAATAAGTTCAAGAAATATTTTCGTATGACAGTAAAACATTCGATGAGTTACTATCTTTAATACGTTTAAGTTTATATAAAAGGGACACTAATTATCGACGTGATGTACCGAGGCGCGGCGGTGCGTACGCGGCGGAGCGGCGCTATTCGGCAACTGCGTCCGCGTAGCCAATCCGCGTCCGCCGTGCATAGTCGCGTAGTAAAATAATCGGCCACTGAGAGTCAGCTACAACAGACGGCGTAACAGCGTATAGTCGGTTTGGTGTGAACGACAATTTCAATATAAGTATATGGAAAAGTAATAAACTGCGTAACGCGCGCTCACAGTCAGCGGCCGACAATACAAGATACATATTCACCCCTTCACAATCATTTTGTTTTACTCATGTGAGCATAACTGTGACGCATAACATAACTCATAAAGTAGTACGCTCAATTAATAGACTCAATTTCTTTTTCATTTTTTAAAGTAATGTTCTCAAAATCTCATTTTACAGAAATAACTCTCACGTAAACAGAACCATATAAAAAGTGAAAATAACTCTTGTTTCATTTGTGACTACAATTGCCAACTTCACGAGATAATTTCAGTAATAAATAGCAGCATTAGTACTTAGAATCACGAGTTTAAGACGTTAGTAATTTGCGTCTTACCGAACAGATAGCTTATTATGTCACAACACTGTAATACAACTACTGTGAATTACGCCATTTTGTGGAAACTCAACTACTTTGAGCGACGTTTCATTCAATGTAAGGTGTAATCAATCCACTCGGTGAACAAGAAAATTGTACTTATATGGGTAGTTTAAAACATGTGTGCTTTGAAATGACGGTAGACTTTTAAAAGTTGTGACTGCATAATGCAACACTAATAGGTATTATTATAAAAACTATGGGGAAATATAATATAGGTAAATTAGCACTCCAATACAATCAAGTGCTGTTACGGAAATTCAAATATAGAAGACATGAATGAGTTTCCACGTCCCGCCGGGGACGCGACGCTAAGCTGTCATACCAAAAAAGGGAAAGAGATAAAATAATTAATTGCTAAGTACTCACTGAATGCTGGGAACCAGGGAATCACCACCGTAGATAAAACACTACATGATCACCACACCATATCACTAATACACGTAAATCACGGATTTTTTAAATGTTTTTACAACACGCGCGCAATTAATGATGGCGGCCGGCCATTGCTTTCGTTCGAACTGATGTTGTCACTTGAGGGCGATAGGTGGCGCTCGGCGATTTGTTTAGAAGGATAGTACCACAGATAATATATTTAAACTGTGGTAGTACTTTCTTTTTTGCATTTCCTGCCTTAGATAAAATTTAATTATGACAAAGTGACTATTAATTTTTTTAAACAAATCTTTAAAACTACGCTCCAGATTTTGATGCGGTTTTTTTAATAGATAATTAAAGAGGAAGGTTTATATGTATACCTAATAATATACATTAAATATTGGGGAAATACTGCAATCCCGTGCGAAGCCCGAGTGGGTCGCTAGTAAACTATAAAAATCATAAACTAGACTATGAGTATAAAGATGATGATGACTTAAATGATAGACACATAGTCTGGAATATCTCGAATATTCCAGACTGATTGAGAATTTACTTGAACATTCTAGATTACAGGTCATTGAACTTCAGGTAGCTAGTAACATAATTAAGCATTTCCAGGGTCTAAGACTGATGAAGGAGAGGAAGCGCGTAGCGTGGATCCTGCTACTCCTGGCAGTGCTGTTCGCAATGTGCTGGATGCCGTACAACATCATGCAGCTTCTGCTGGATGTCAATCTAGTCAATGCTAAGGATCTCAGCATGTTTCTGCCGTATGCACTTTTCATTGGTAAGTACAAAATTCTTCGTAAAAGGCTTTTTAACTTCACTTCTCAGCACAGGTGTCCTCTCACACGGAGAAGGATTGAGCGTTAATCACCACGCTTGCTCAATGCGGGTTGGTGATTTCAGACTTAATAGTCCAGGTTTCCTCGAAATGCAACAAAATTCTTACTGACATTAAAAATGTTAAAATGCGTTGATCTCTTGGCTACTAGAGCATAGACATAGATACTTTTTACCATGGAGAGGGAAATTAGACGGATTTAATTCGGGTCAGAAACCAAAGCCGACCCCTTCATAATTGGGAAAAGATTATATTATTATGACGAGGTAAGATAGGACTGCCTATCTGCTTTGGACTAAAAGTCGATCCGACTGAAGTTAGGAAAAGGAAGATAATATCAAATTATCAAAATTTCACGGGTATTCATTTAACTTTTGAAGCTTTATTATGAAAATTAGTAGAAAACTTTTAAAAGACGTATTAATTTTCATTTTGTTTGCTGAACAAAATATTTATATAGGCTGAAACCATTAGCGTTTACATTAATGACGTAATGGAATTCCGGGAAATGTACGCAGTTACCAGTTAACACTTTTAACTATAATTTTGTGTTTGGGAACAATCAATTTTTACGCGTGAAAATGTGTGAATTCTTACTCCTTTGAATATGTTTTTTATTATCTTTTGTACTCAGGAAGTACTTGCCTTACATGTAACGAGAATGTCACGTTTGAAGCGGGAAATGCTATTTACTTTTATAATTTTTGATATCTTTTTTAAACTCTGAAGTTTTCTATTACTCATTTTTGCCATAAATGCAAACGAAAAACAAAAAAAAAAGTTTTTGCTTTGCCCAGTAAAGTCATAGCCTTTCTCCTTTTTCAGGCTCTTTCTTATGTAAAACTTGCTTTTAGGCTTTGTCGTGCACCTGCATTTACACAGAGAATAACAAAAGTGCATTACAAGTAGTTCAGTAGATATGTTTTAGCAGAAAATGGAATCGCGAACACACGGACTGAAGCTTTGCTTTCAAGAAAATATGGGAATTCTAGCAATGTGAACTAAAACAAGATTTATATGTGATAAAATTTAGTATTGAATGATTGAATTTCTCTTTAGCATAGTAGGTATTTAAACTAGTCAAGATACTGGGAAATTATACCCTTTAATCTTACATGCTGTTGAATAAGATTTCTTGAAGGACTTATTAAAAATAATAGCTATCCAAACGAACATTTAAGTAGCTTCTTTTTTATTTAGGTAACGAAATATAAACAAGGTTAGTAAAAATTACCGGCACAATCTTCAGATTTTTCTAAATGTCAAATTATCTCTATGTAGACAGTTTCTCAGAAAAAGTGTGATAACTTCATTATTAAAGTAGATCATAAACATTTTACGTATTTCAAAATTAACACAATTTTGTTGGTTTCGGAACTTATAATTATGTAGGTTATGAGTGAGTTGGGAGATGTCGGATTAATACGAATATTAAATACTTTGTGGCTACTCAATCTGATTGATATCATTCCTCTCACGTTTGACCCGTATAATATTGTGAAAATTGGTCAAGAATCGTGACACTGAATTTTATTGAATGTTAATTTTTCATATCGTTTGTTTTATTTGATTGTTTTCTGGGGTTATGAAAGAAAAATATGGTCCGGTATCGGAACACACTACATTCCGTATCGAGATAAATGGCAGTGTTATGTTGTTATAAGTTATTTTATTGGTGTTAAGTTTCATTGAATTATGCACAGTGGTCTATATGTGACAAAGTAACATACTTTCACGTTTATATTAGTGTGATTTAGGTCACGTATAGCGAACATACAGGTTGAGATTCATGAACTAAATTTCAATGGCAGGCAGCGAACTAGATTACTTACTCAGTGTACAAGTAGGTAATTGGTTCAAAAACAATAACGAGATTTTAACCTATAAGAATTTTGTTAAAGAACGCCCTTTTCCTCTTTGTTTCACGAAAGGCTCGGTTTTACCCAGGACAATAATTTTTGTTTTGCTTCATCATGAGCACAGGCCTTTCACAAACTAAATTAGGGTCAGCTTCCAGTCTTAACGAAACATAGCTTCAAATGGAGCGACCGCATAACTGACCACCTCAACCCAGCTACCCTTGCAAACAGGCTACCCATTTTTAAGATTATTTTGTCACACTTTCCGGCTTCTTACAACGCCTAACAACTGCCAAGGTTTTTCTTACTTATTTTTTTTTTCTCAACAGGTCATGCGAACTCAGCAATAAACCCCATAGTATACTGCCTGATGACGAGGAACTTCCAGCGATCAGCTCGCAAGCTGCTCTGCGGCCGCGGCGTCTGTCAACAGACCAACTTCACGGTAATTGGTTTTTAATTAATTTGCTTTTTTCTTTTGGTTGGGTTTGGAGTTAATTGATGGTAGGTTGTGGTAGGCGTTTCAAGGGCGTATGTTATTGCGTGTGTTTGTTTTAGTTTTTTTTCGTGTTCTAGCATATGTACCACTTGATAGTTTCATCTTAATTAGGATCTGTACAAACAGGCAAATTTCGTAAGACGTCTACGTGCGGTGTTTTACTGTATTTATTTTTACTTCGTTCCAATAAAACGAAACATTTGAAGTGCTACTTCAAGTAATTTTCAGGTAAGAACTCTGAAGATTTAAATGTCAATCAATTTGCAAATATGGCAGGAATAGAGTCCGTACGCGCAACCATGCTTAGAGGGTTACAAAACTTCCGATACTTCAATAGAATGTAATTTTACCTAGAAATCATAAGCATTTTTCCAAAGATTTTTACATCACGTACCGTATTAAGGCTAACGTCCGCCATCATACAGGTTAACGAGCGAGTCATGTTAAAGCAAACCCGAACTGACACAAATGACCGGACACGCCCACGCCTAATTTGTTTATCTGTCTAGACGAAACGCACACACCCCCAAAACACGGATATCAAGCTGCCTACAACGGCTGAACTGACTCAATCAGAATCAAAAATCGTTTATACAAGCTTGGCTGCAAAACAACACCTTTTGAACGTCAGAAGTACACAAAAGACAGTCCCAAAACACCCACCCTTCACCCCTTTCTATGTGTTTTTGCTGGGAAGAAGTGGCGCAACAAACTCTTCAGCAAAAATTAGTGTACTTATATTTTCTATTAACGGAATATGGTGATAAGAATTCATGAATATTCCACGTATACCACAGAAATACAATCAGTAAGTAATTATAACTCTGTCCGACTCGTGAAAGTATATTTAGGAAGCTAGATGAGATTCTATTAATAAGATTACACCCGCATACCAGTTCAGTATCAGTTACCAAAAAACCCTTACAAAACTTTGTTTTCATAGGGTATCGTGAAACGTTTTGTGTTTGCAACCTTTGAGGTCTCGCACACTAGGCACAATAAAATAAACACACAGAAATAAAATTCCTCAGATGTGTCGTCGCTTTTTCGTGTATTTTTGGGAAACTGCAGCAGTTTCGAGGTAAAAAATGTTTTTGGTCTTTTGGTAACCTAACCTTTGTTTTTTCGAGTGCAAAGGGGTTATGTTTTGTAAAGTGCATTCAAAGTATTCTATGTATTTGTATCCGCAGTATATGTATATCCGTGAATATTAAAATTGATGACACTTGTACGGTTCCGATCTGAGTATAAAAACCAGCAGGCAACAACTATTTCAAGTTATTAAAAATATATATATTTCCTGAAAAAACATTTGTGACAATGATCCAAACATTAGTACCTACACATTTCAGGCTTCAGCGTTTTTCAAATGGAATTTTTTCGCTAGTGTTTTGCTAAGCCGCTCTTTCAGTATAAATTGGTTGGACAGGTCATCTATCAGTGTCGAGTATAGTTAGGAACGTCGGAGCATCGTGTTGACCTTAAATTGAATTTCATAATGGAAGCGGCGGAGTAGCCTATACCAAGCCAGATCTAATTTCAAAGTGAAAACCTATGAGACTGTGATCCGACGAAAGTGAATAGCTACGTACAATAGCGCTGTGATAAAGAATGAATGAACTTTATGAGTTAGGTATATCGTTTGCATAGCGGCTTTATTTGGTCGTAATTTGAGCTTTGATGAATATCAAATGAGCATAACTTAATTACGATTATGCTAATGACAATCAGATTGTTTAATTAACACCTGCACAGATTAAAAACGTTAATTTTGGTGGGAACGATGACTATTTGAACATTCGGAGCCATGAAATGAAGGGAGCGAAAAATAAATAGAGATTGTTTATGAAAAAACGAAAGAAAAGCTGGCCAAGTGCGAGTCGGACTCGCGCACGAAGGTACCCGTACCAATATTTATAAAACGGATAAAAAAATCACGGTATGGGAGCCCCCAAAAATATTTATTTCAGCTCTCATGAAATATTAGGTAAAAATATTATTTTAAACGAAACAATAGAAAGATATGTGTGTTGGTAAAAATAATCGTAAATAATGCTAATGTGAATTTTTTAATAGGTTTACAAAACAACAAAATATAAAATATTTTTTACAATAATGTTTAGACATCGCATAAAACTAAGTACATAATATTTTTATTTCATACCTCTGTTCATTTTTTGATCCATAGTTTTAGGAATTTCACCATGCAAAACTAATTCAATTCACCTGACAAGAGTTCCATGAAAACATTCCACTATTGTTTATATACAAGCAGATTATTCCATTTGGATATTGTGCCACCACTTGGATTTCCAATTAATACGTCCAATAGATGCCGTCTTGTGTAATCTACACTTTATCAGTATTGTTTCTTTGAAGCTAAGAAAAATGTACAATTGAAATTCCTTGAAAAGAATATACATTTGAATATATATCTTTTGCCACTTATATCATCCTTGCGTTACAAATAATCTTAGGGTAGATCCATCCACATATGCATCAGTGAAACCAGTTTTAAATCTTTTAACTCCTTTTTGAAATAGGTCAGGGTTTAGAAATAACCGAACGTTTTTGCAAAGAGAAACAATTTTTCACAATTCTTTTCACCTTTTCTTCAAGCGTTAAATTGAAAAGAACCTGTCAGCAGCAAGTTTTAATTAAAGTTAAACACTGATTTCACGTGAACATGCTTTCTACGTTCAAACTATTGCGAAAGTTTCCTTTATAGAATATCCACATCTAAAACTTTTGCTAAGTGCATTCATCACTTATAAATGCAGGTGGTTTACTTTCTAAAATATTGATATTTAGAATATTTTTTGTTGAAACAAGTTTTCCAAAAGAATCTGTTAAAACAAGTTTGCGTCCAGGAAAATGTTAAGGTTTATAAATAAATAATTTCTTAGGTTTTATTTTTAGCCTAGCCTTTTCTATCTTACGGGAAAAGCCGAAGTGAGATCCTAATACCTAAACTATTGACTAGTAAAAGTTATTAGGTATATTATTTTGTTACCGACCACCTAAATATAAGTTTTGGAGCACCGGCTGGTCCACAAGTTTAAAGTCGCTCAGCGGGCTATGGAAAGGGCTATGCTTGGCATTTCTCTGAGGGATCGCATCAGAAATGAGGTAATCCGTCAGAGAACCAAGGTCATCGACATAGCCCACCGAATCAGCAAGCTGAAGTGGCAGTGGGCTGGCCATATTAGCCGAAGAACCGATAACCGTTGGGGTAAACGAGTTCTAGAGTGGAGACCACGACTCGGCAAGCGTAGTGTAGGACGTCCTCAGGCACGGTGGAGTGATGACTTGCGCAAGACGGCTGGCAGGAGCTGGATGCGAGTAGCCGAAAATCGATCTCAGTGGCGTGCACTTGGAGAGGCCTATGTCCAGCAGTGGACTGCGATAGGCTGATGATGATGAAATATAAGTGGGCAGGCTAAGACATAACTCTTGACTTATTTCTGTCAATAATATCTCATCTCTCATAATAATTGTGGGCGACAATAATTTGATAAGAAAGAACGTGGTTTGTCGGAAATTCTCATAAATTCGATCAACGTGATATATAACAGACTTTGCGTCATTTATTTTTGATACATACAACATATCGTCATATTAGGATATAGCTACTTAGGTACTTCGATTACAACAAATGCTCATAAAATTCGTTCAACATTTTTTTATTTGGAACTTATAACTAAATAGGAAATATAAAATTACTTACAAAAAATCTTAAAAGGAACTTATGACGGAATATGTAAATGGAGAGTGTCGTTGACCTTAAATCCTTGATGTGTAAGAAAATAGGCACTTGGAAATATAGATAAGCTGATAAGTGAAAAGCAAAGATTAAACGTTCACGTATATTAAATGTACAGGGTCAATACCCTTAGGATGAGTTTTTTCTTTTAGAGTAAGGAAATTAATCGGTTTCTGGATAAATATTTTTCTATTTTGCATAATTATATAACTTGTAGGCTCTTAGAGACTTTCATTTTTTTAATCTCAGGACAACTTACAATAAACAGGTATATTTGTAAAAATAAGTTTTTAATCGAATAAAATATACCTACGTTTTCGCTTAACCATGTATAACAAACGATACTTATGATTGAATTTCACCTATTTCTTTCATATGGAAACCAATAAAGTAAAACTTTGTACTTTCAGCTTTTTTGATTGATTTCGTTAAAAGCAAATGGAAAACGATTATTTAAATATCAATCATGTGGCTTTTCGTCGACAATATATGAGTTTTGTGCGTGTTTGACTTGACAAATGGAAGTGCGCGCCTTTTCACGCCATTACGCCTTTTATCATTAAGTGGATAAAAGCCTAATATAATGTGAACTTTTGACCTCTATGAGGTTTCAGTAATTTATGGTGACGTGAGCACTTTGAGAATTTGATACTTTTTATTAAGTATGTTACTTCGCTTATTGTTTACGAAATAAATGCAAAGTTAATTGGATATATTTATTTAGTATGTAGTTGATTATAGTTATTTAGTATTTATTTATTTATTTATTCATTTTAGGTGTAATTTGCATAGTGACAGGCTTGCTTATGTATATTTAATTTATCACCTCGTTACCTCGTAGCTAATTGATTTAAAACAAAACATTGCAATTTACTGAAATAAAAGCATTTTAATCTACGTGATTTTAATTAATTTCAACGTAATTAAAGTTGATGTGTTAATATTTGATGAGCGATTAATTGATAAATGATTTTTATAATTAACACTTTAATGGCGCAATGTGACTGATGTTTACTCGGAAAATTACTGTGAATTCGGTAGGTGCTAAAATGTAGTTAATATAAAGGTAGGCAGATGATGCTTCGAAAAATAGCAATTTATTAAATGAGCTACCGGGAAGTGACATAAACGATTGATCTTCCAGCGTAAAAAAAAACAAACATAAAAATTGAGAAATACAGAAAGTTCAACAGATAACTTGACAAAATCCCTCTTTAATCTTCAGAGATAATTCGCCATAACTCGCAAGTGTACTCAAATATAAAACCAATTTCCGTAATTCGATGCGCGATTTTGAAACGCGCCGATGCGAACGAGTGTAATCTTGAAAGATGATTTATATTTGAAGGAAACGACTGTGACTTTACGAAAAACCAGCGATATATCGATACTTTTCTGTAGTACACTGGAGGGCAATAAATTTGGGTCAGCAATGAAACTTTAGTAATCAAATGTAATGGGAGTGTGGACAGGGTGATTTGCCAAACTTTAGTATGTCCGGGAAATTTTTAACTCAACTCAGAAAATGTTCCTTACTTTGGGCTTTCAATAGATGTATTTTTTCAGAATAAGCCTTTCGTTTGTTAATACTTTTACATAGGAAGAAAATACAAATACATATGTCTAGTAAATAGAGCCTTTAAATACCAACATAATCGTTGATAACATTTCAATACGTTAAGAAATTGCACTTTTATAAGTACAAACACTTAAACCTAAAACCATTTTAATTCTCAGTAAAATATGCCTATTAGAACACAAATCAATCATACACAAAACTACCAAAGAAAAAAGTAGGTACCTACAAGGAACAAAATATTTTTTTGTAATCGCCCCAGATTTCTTGTCCGCAAATGTACGAGGAATTTTAGAAAGATGACTACTTTACACAAAAATGATTGATTACTTTCTAGGTTTTATACACAAATGGATATTTAATACATATTTTAATGTATTAGATAAAGAACTATGCCATATTTGTGAAGTACTTTGGTAATTTTTGACGAATTATTTAAAACATAAAAAAATACAATTGAAGAAAAAAAGTTTGATTACAAAATGGTGAACGACCTAGTCTCCAATTTACACTAAAGTCATAATCAGAAATAAAATATTTACTTATAATGTAATAGAGAGATTTTATATCATTATTTAATAGAGATTTCTTATACATCGAATTATAATCAATGCACAGTGAATTCCTTGAATACTAAATCTTTGTCAAATAAATCACAAATTCTACAAAGTGCTATTGCCAATTCCAGTTGTCAATAATGTGGAATGATTGCGCTCAAATTACTTTCAAAAGGAATTTAAAGAAAATTGATCAAAATATGAAAATGAAAATGACTTGAGAAAATATGAATCTAAGATGGAGTACCCCCACACTACAGAATAAACAATTGGCCCACAGTTGACCTGATGGTTGTAATTTTTTTAAACAAACAAGCTATCGGCCTATTAAAAGTTTGCAGTCTTCATCTGAATAACCTAAACTGTGATAAGCTTTCTGTCTTATGTTCTTGAGAGTTGATACATGGGCCGATGTTTATATAGGTACTATAACAACCAATAGATAGAGCTCGTGCCAAACTTAATGGCATCTCATCGGTTTTTTTCATTTTTCCAGCGCAGGGAAGATTCAAAGGGACTGTGCTTTATAATCTCTCGTTATATTTCAATCAAAATAATACTAGCTCTTAATATTCTTGATCTACCCTCTCGCTAAGACTGGTTCTCCGAATTTCTAACTCCTGCGATTAACAGTCAATCAATATAGACTTAAAATACCTATAGACTGATGTACGCACGTTAATTAAGGAGTTACACGTGTGGAAGCAAAGTCCGTGACCGTGTGTGGTTCGACCAAAACTTAAGCCGTTGAGAAATTACAACTTTGAACAGGTGATTACTAAAATCTAAGTTAGGGATCTCTCAGACAGGGAGCGGTAACGCTGTCAATCCGTCAAGCGGTCAGTTTTGTGTTCTTTGTGCCATATTTTACACATTTTGTTTTAAACATTAGTACCACCGGTTGACGTCATCGTGATAGCACCGGCTATCGCTGAAAACCAGCGCTGGGACTCTGTCTCGCTTCGGGTTGCAGCATTATGCTGAGCGAAGGCCTTTTATGTTCTTATTTTCTGTGTTATGCCCAATTTGTTAGGGGTATCTGCGCCTTATATTTGCGCAATAAAATTCATTTTCTTTCTTTATATGTTACGTTATATAGATATACTCTCACAGGAGGCATTCTAACCGCGTCGGTCAAGTAGTAGTAGTAGAGCTCGAACGCAGAACGCTCGACCGCGTGATCGCTCGCTGTCTGATAGATCCCTAAGACTTTACAAAGCATATCAAATTCCTAGTACAACTACTATTATAATAATAAACTATTTCGCTAAACTAACTGTAGTCTTGTTTTGGTGTTAGATGTTAATTGTTTTGTTGTTGTTCAAAACTTAATTTTGTTTTTGTTAGGATTGTAAACAAAGCCTATGTTTTTACTACTAATAGTTGAGAACTTAAGTATAAATTTCATGGTTAAAATAATACAGTAAGTGGTGGCTGAAATATTGAATGTTATATCCGCCTGTATGTAGTAGCTTTAATTTCTACAGAAGACAAAAATTACCAATCTGGTCTTGTACCCGTTGACAAAACTAGTAGCATGATTGTTCGAAAGAGTTACCGCGGTCCTACTACATACAAAGGCTCCAACAAATAAAGATGAGTTTTAGGCATTTAAAGTCTCACATTTCTTCCTGCTGCACCCACAGAGTCATCTAATGATGTCCCATACCAATATACGGTTTGGTACTATTCATGTGTGAAATGAATACAGATGAGTCATTAATGATGCTCATCGAATTATTCAAATATAGAAAGATATTTTATCATGTTTTCGTGACAATCCGTAGGTATATGTGAATATACGAAAGCTGTGTATAACCCGTTTAGTACACTGCCTTTTAATAAAACTTCGGTCAACTGAATAAATTCTCAACTTACTTTTATAGTCTAACGTGATTTCCATTTTATTGTATTCCGAATCACTGGTATATACGCTTTACAAAGTCTCGCGCTTGATCGATTTTCAACCTTATGTACTTAGCATTAAGACTGAATAGTGTTTTGACTTTGTTGAGTATTTAAAGGCTCTGAATAGAAATGCAGTGTATGTAAGGTGTATATGTATTTACTTGCAATTTCTGAGAATGTGTGACATTTATCGGTAAACGCAATACAGTTCCCTTGATAGTATAGAAAATACATTGCGGTTAGTTCGATTCCATTTTCTGTTTTACCAGTTTTCGCCCGCGACTTTATCCCGAGGGAACAACACACGCACTTGGCTAAAATGTTGCCTAACTCTGTCTCTAGGGTACAGTCTTATACCACGGAAAAGACCACATAAACAAATAAAAGCTCTAGTTTTGCATTTATAATTAATTCTTTATTTTCGAATTAAACTGCCTGAGAACAAGCGCCATGATTGCTAATCCTATTTGCAAATGAGTACCTTGATTGCTATTTATGTTCGCCAACTCATGTTTGGTTAGTTCATACACAGTTTAACCTTGAACAATCAACCCCTGAAGAGTTTCAAGGTTTACAGGCCCTTTTGAAATGTACAGTACGCACTTAGGATGCCAATATTCCTTGTGATAAGACCCTAAAGTACTTCAAGGCTTAGAGTTTCGACACTTCAACGGAATAGCGAGTGGAAAATTGAGCTTTGTACGAAACGTCGTAACCATATCGTAAATTCGCTCTCTTATTGAAATACTCGATCATTTCATGATATTGGCGTATTTTGATGATAAGTTCTTTTGTCTATTTGCAGTTGGGTTTAGTAGTTTTGCCTTGAAAGTTCAATAGACAGAGTGACGTACTTACTGATTTATTAAGGAACTAGCTTCTGCCAGCGGTTTCACCCGCATCCCGTGGGAACTACTTCCCGTACCGGGATAAAAAGCCTATAGCCTCCTCGATAAATGGGCTATCTAACACTGAAAGAAATTTTCAAATCGGACCAGTAGTTCCTGAGATTAGCGCGTTCAAACAAACAAACAAACTCTTCAGCTTTATAATATTAGTATAGATAAGTCAGGGGAGGAATTAGGTACATATGTTGGGAGCAGAAATTTTGGATGATATATTTAATTTGACGTTCAAAAAGTTCTGATTGTCAGCCTAATTTGATTCAGTTTATTTTTATATCTACTCATATAGGATGTTTGTTCACAGTGGCGTTGTGCACAGAAGCCAGAAGGTTCTTCTAGTGACTATGAGTTGTACCACGAGCCTCACAAAAGATGTTATTTACAGGTTAGTATTATGTTCTATAGTCCTATATAAATTCATTCAAAACGACTGAAATAAGATCTCCGCAGTTCCGCAGTTATCAAACCAAAAAGGGTTTTCTTAGAAATTGTGTTGAAGACTAAGAATTATTTTAACCTAAGTTATTAAAATTATCATAAAATCATAATAGAATAACCATTTCTAGAATATTAGACTCTTGATCTTTGCAGTTACTTTGCGGAAGTTTACAGAATTCTAAGTTATTCTAGCATTTTGAATGTTTATAAAACATAAATATTTTTGTTATGGCTAGAGGGTTAAGCACCAACCTCTCAAGTACGAGTGTGCGGGTTCGAATCCAGGCCAGGCAAGTACCAATGCAACCTTTCTAAGTTATATGTGTTTATTTTAAGTTTATCTTAGAAACCAATGATCTGGTAAAGACGATGATGAGGATATATTTGATGTACAATCCATTTGGGAAAAATTAATTCCTGGCAAGAACGTACTAAATCTTGTGTGATTTGTGTTATCGCGAAACCTCGTAATTAAAAACTTTAAATTAGCATCATTTGCTTGGCACTGACTAAGTCGTGTATTAATTAATAGGGAAATTAATGGTACTTCCTGTTCCTCGACCAAACTTTGGAGCATTGTACCGAAACTTTGCCAAGTCATTTGAGTTGGTCATGGGAACTTTGTGTACGTATGAATTATTTGATTTACTTAATCATTTTTTATGTAATGCATTTCTTGACATTTAAAATCTGGATAAGAGTACCTGCACACTGCAGATTAAACTGTCAGCCGATATCTGTCTCGATGGTTGGCATTGTTTTTAAATAAAATCTTAATTCCAATCACAGTTTTCAATCGGTCTGAAACCAGCTAAATACCTGACCTGAATAATCTTCATACTGATTTATGAGCCCAAACGAACTATCGGCCGACTAAATGTTTGCAGTGTGAGTACTCTAAGCAAACAAATCTAGAATAGTTTATCTACCAAAGTGGAGAGGAGAAGTTTTTGAGCAACCAGTGGAATTTCTACGCTTAGGGATACTTTTATATTGATTGGGCGGAGACGAGATATTTGAATAACGGAATTATCTCTTTTGCTTTAAAAGTCCCGAGTGTAGATTTGGTGGAGTCTGAATCTAAAATGTGTTTAAATTTACGAACAGTTTTATAATTAATTATAAGCCAGTAAGTCTGACAACCAGTCTTACATAGAGCTATTGGGTTGCCCGGGTAGCTGGGTCGAGGAGGTTAGATAGGCAGTCGCTCCTTGTAAGCCACTGGTACTCAGCTGCACCCGATTAGACCGGAAACCGACCCCAACATGTTTGGGAAAAGGCTAGGCAGATAGTGATTTTATAGAATAATTACTTATTATATTTATATAAAATTTAATAGTAGTCTCATATATCAAAGTGAGACTCATTACAGGCTTCGCTGACCTTTTAAAGAAAACTACTATAATTACGTTCGTCGTCACTTAATCCTTTTAATTGCAATCTCTGTAGTAATTACACGGTTCTATGTCATTATCTTCAAGGTTGTTTTAAGGACATTTTAGCTAAAAGTAAATACCACCAGGTGACTTCTATCTTTATTGGGATTAATTATTATTACAAAACCTTTTTCTTGTCATTTATTTATTTTCAAACATATAATTAACATTTTTAAATATTAAATATAAAAATAAAAAACATGATTATTACAAAATATTATTAAGGATTTAATATTCACTATCAATGAATTCGAGTTTTTATCGAGCAAAGTTCGAAAACTTATAGTTTTCATTTTGCTGAAAGATTAGCCAGTAAGGATCAGTTTCTACTTAAATTATACTTGCAGATAAAAGTTTGTTAAGTTTGTAAAGTTTTTTATTTGCAGCACCCGTTATATGTATAAGTGGGTCAATTTTTCAGCTAACTTATTTTAAACAGTCGAATATTAGAAAGGCACGTGTGAATATTTATGACTTTTGCATGCAAAACGATGATAAAAGTAGAACCTTTTATATACGTATAAAAAATGACGGTTATTAATTCATTTATTTGCAGCGGTGTCAACATCTTAAAAAACTCTTTTAATTAAAAAGGGACATACATCCAGACATGAAAACCTGGATCAACATGAGACCTGATCAAAGTAATGGCGATCCAGATTTTCAGACTCAAAAGACAACATTAATTAAACTCTGTCTCCAACAGTTACTAGAAAAAACTGTTTTGATGTTATACTGATATTGCTTCTTACAACGAACAAGTGAATTCCCAGCTATAAATCTACGCGCCCTACAAAACAGAGGCCATTTTATTCAGAACAAAGTGTTCTGAGCTATTGTTTCCATTTCTAAGACGTTGCGAAGGAAATTAATAAAGTAAACAGTTCAATTTGAACTAAGAAATTATTCAAAACAAAGGTATTCGAGACGATTATGAGGTACTTATGTAGTAGAAATTATTAATTTGATCCTTTATTACCTCTATAGTGGAAACAAATATGTTAATATTGTTACATAAATATTTGGGCGGATGGCGTTTTGTAATTTCAAATTCTCCAGCTTAAATACGAAATAGGAAAAATAAAATTACGTGATACCTGAAAAAAGCTTAGGTAACATATGGGAAAACCTAGTAGGTTAATTTAATTTCCACGTCTGGTAAACTTTGTTAGAGAAGGGAGCCATATAAACAAAATCTCGTTTAAAGTTTAATTTTACAAGGTTAGCATTGGAAAATTACTTTTAAAAGTATCCATTGATTTAAATATAGTACCACTTAGCTTATCGTCAGCGCTGACATGCTATAGGAAAGCCTAGCACACAAACTTTAATGGAAAAGTACCATCTACCCATCTAAATCTGTAACATTCACATTGGAAATAAGATTGCTTGCTCATCCTTAATTTGGTGTCAACGATTCACTTAACAAAAATGAAGGTTTCCGACCTCAATTAATTCCAGCAATTAACTCCCTCAAATGGCTCACTGACCCTAATTTACTTTTAGAGACATAGCAAAGAAATGCTCTGCCAGCCCTCGAATACTTAAGACTAGAGTAGTGGAATGTTGATGATGACTACAGCCTGAGTTAGGTAAACGAGGAAACATTAGTTAGGTAACATGATACTCAACACTCAATCTACGTGATGTACAGTGGTGCACGAAATATGCGCTTGTGGATCTGGCCACCTTATAGCGCTTTCACGCTGGAGGATTTATGTTGTTCGTTGCAAATACGAATAGGCAAATCTGCTAGTGTGGAAACGCTGAGAAAATTATAAATTCCGTTTGATTATATTTTATATGGCTGTTGAATGATTGTGAATAAAGTGTTCTTTTATTCATGTTACAATCTATCGAAATGAATCCGTCAAATGGCGATATTAAATGCAACGAAACCCGAATCTTTTACTCTTACCTAAGTGTAACTTTTAGATTGTAATCTAGGGCTGTTAACAAAACAGTGCCACAATCCACGGCATAATAAAAACATTTCTCCCACAGATGCACAATCTCCGCTACAACGGACACGCATACAACACCCACATCCCCCGCGGCATCGAGACTCGTGCGCAGACGACACAGCTGAGCCACGTCACTCGCTCCTCTCGACGCACGGCGCCCGCGCACGCGCTCTCCGTCGAAATGCTGCAGAGACACGGCCTTATCGACTTCAAACGTTGATATTAAGTGCTGACACTTTGAAGTGAGTGATTTTTATGAAGTGATAATTCTGTGACTTGTAAGTGAGGTTGATAACATGGAGAACGAAGAACTAGCGGAGGTGTCATAACGGAAAATCGCCTAAGAAATTAGCGCTCTAAAATGCAAGTGAACGGGGGACATGGAACATTACTATTTTTGCCCTAATACGCTTTCTTTGGACCCAACTATTTTTTGTAACACTAAAAAATGTTGAGGGATGTCTCAAAGAATGCAAACGCCTCGTTGTGCTTCACTCGTATCTGATCGTTTTGGTCATTTCCACCGTACGAATTTGATCTACAAAAAGGCGCCTGATCTACTTGCATTATGTCATCTCCGCTCGTCTTTCCTTACTCCGTGGTTGATAAGCTTTTTATATGTATAATGAAGTTTAGTATACGACTTTTTTAAAACACGGTCTCATGTTTTCCAGTAAGACATTCTACTTTGTACCTATTAACGTGTTATAATTGTTCCGAGTCACAAAGATTGTTTATATTTCCGAGATATATCGATAATGTTTGCTTATGGTTTCTGTAAATAGCTATGAAGTCTGCTGTATAAGTAATTAAAATACAGGGTGTGATAAAATATAAAATTACCTGCTAGGTTTTTGACTAAGCATTTATTTTGATCTTTAATAAAATTAATGTTTAAAGCAACATTGCACAGATATCTTTCTTTGAAATGTGTAACACTCAAAGGCTTAATGTATATACAGAAATTAAATACTTTTTCACGTATACGAATTTAAATATAAGACGAAAAATACGTAGGCCAGAACATCTTTAATCCGATAATGTTATAATGACCTTACATTACCAAACGAATATATTATTTCAGCAGTCTCTACAAAATTTTAAAATAATATGATAAATCCCACATTAAAAACATATTTTAACATTTGAAAACGTTAGCTAACGTTCGAGTACATATTTTATTGTACAATTATCGTATTTGTCTATAATAATAATCAGATAAAAGCAGATACTTTATTTCTTGGTAATTACAAGGAGACATCGAATAGAATTAATGTAGGAGGTTTCTACTAAGTTTATTTGAAACTGAACTGTGCAGTAAAGTTTTTAAAATGTGTAAATAATAAACAATTTGTTACTAAATGTTCATTATATTTGGAAAATATCCCCAAGATCAACACATAACATTTGTAATATAAAAATTTATCTCAAACAACTAGAGTTACTTTTACCGCATTTATATATTTCATGAATCTTAGTTTTGTATTCCTATTCAATAAATAAATACATATATACCAAGAAGACACCATAATGTATTTTTTATTCTAGAAAGTTCTTATAGAGGTATAACGAGCTTCATATAAACAAGCTCTTAAAGTTAAAGGTTCGTAGGAAAAATATCAGAAGATCGGACCAAATGTAAATAAAATAAATAAACTTGTATATAATATTTTTACTATGTATCTAAATGTGTACTTATAAGTTAGTCTAATTGATGTTAGATGTTTTTATATTCAATGTGATACTAATATAAAAAAATACGATGAATAAAATTACCAACTTATTATTCCTTGTTGTATTTTTGTATCCGTTCTATCCGGTTACCGAATAAATTATACAGAGTAAAAAGTCAAAAGTCAAATAGTCTTTTGAAGGCTCTTCCGAAATGTTACACTAGTGCATGGTTCCAATAACTTGGTCTCATGGAGAAGAGTTGGCAAGAAACTCCCTGGAAACTCTTAAGAGAGTAATTATGTTCACAAGGACTCGGTTACATAACGATAGTGAGCTGTACAAAAAACAATCTATGTAAAAAGCGTTAGTAGCCATAATCGTAACAAAAAATCGAACCCTGTTTTTACCAGTACAATAACAAAGTTTACCAGGAAAGTCAAACATTTCTCAATATTAGAAGACAGAAGTAATTAGAAACAGATTAAAATCTCCTTGGATAAGTCCCGCAGACATCTTCGTAATCCTTCATCAGTACGGGATTACATATCGCGTGGCTTGTCAAAATCAGGGAAAGATTACAATGAATGTAGGTTTAACTTTTAACTCTTACTTGATGACAAATTAAATATCTTTTTGTGGTGAAATAAAGATATAGTACGTTTAAATTGCAAACTTTAAGTCAGCATATTACAAAGATAAAAAAAAATGCCAACCATTGGGATAACTGTCGTCCGACTGTTTACACTTTATATGTAAATACAAAATGAGGTGTCATTATTATTACTTACGACTACAATTATTCATTATTTTACACATCCATTTAAAAACTTAATTAAAACAATAATCATGTGGAAACATATTATCTGAAACAATCAGGCATTCCTGAATTCAATTTATGCGTAAGTCGATAACCTGGCCATTTTCAATTAAAAAGGTAATTATTTTTTGATAATGTTGCGCTCCAGCGACGTAGAGGAATGCTTTAAATCGCTTTATTGTTAAAACAGACCTTTGTAAAACTGGGGCATTGTATGTTTCTTTCTCTACACATTTTGCTCCAAATTAAGTATAAAAAAATCTCATTTGAACAGAAAAAAGGTGAAATAAAATACGAACGAAACATTCACATAGGGTTTAATGCTCTTTTAGAAATTACAATTGTTATAATTCGTAATATAACGGTGATTACAAAGGATATGAACAAATACGTAATTTCTACCAAACTGATTATGGAGCCGCCGAAACTCAGGGAAAATACTCCACCGTATGTAGCTGAAAAGAAATACGAGATTTATTTCCTTAATTAAAACAGAATCAAATTATACCCAACCGCCCACATCACAACACATCGTCACAAAAACCTCTTCTATTAGTATATCCTACTCATATCCTACTTCCTACTTATATCCTACTTTATATTATAGATGTATGCTTGTTATTCAATCACACAAAAACGGCTGGACCGATTTGATTGAAATTTGGTATGTAGATAGGTGATTCCCTGTATTAACACATAGGCTACTTTTTATCAACACACCACGCGGGCGAAGCCGCTGGCGGAAGCTAGTAACCTAATATACAAGCAGATCAAAACCTAAATATAGCTTCGGTATTCCACATAATATTATAAAAATTATCGATAATGATGTAACACTTTTTTTGGTTGTTTGTTTGAGATCGCCAAAATACTTATCTAAAACTATCAGATTTGAAAAAATCTTTCAATGTTGGAAAGATGCTCTCTAGGGGCAGTAGTTAAGATACCACGGGACGCGGGTGAAACCACGAGAAAACATCTAGTACATAATTTATAATACAGACATTTTTTTTTACTTAGCTTTTAACAGATTACAGTTAATTAGGTGACATTAATCACGATGAGATTTTGTTTTTAGGTCAGCGTGACATTGACTAAATGAGGTTAGCCAAGCATTAGGGTTCCCCTCTAAATGAACGGTGATGCCTACGGAACCACTCCAAGTGCGTCCTTAACAAGGTTTGTGTCTTAGTGGTACCTAACACAGGTACTTAATAGTTACTAATGCTAGATTTTAGTTCTAAGATTTACCTTCTATCGTGCTTTTTGAAATACATTCTTATAATATCTAATCGTATGTTGTGTAATTAAAACAAATGAATGGTACGAGTTTTTTGGGAAAACTTTTGAATTTGCTATGTAGGTGTAATGTAATAAAAGTCGTAGATAGTGGCTTATTGGGTTAAAAACCAAGCTCTCAAGTATGAGTATGTGTTCTATTCCAGGTTATTCGAGAACCAATGCAACTTTACATTTTTGTATCAATTCCCTCCTTTCAATAGGCATTTATACCGAGGTAATAGTGTCTTCTTGGAATCATTTATTGCTAGATGGTTTTCAGAAAATATTGATAATTTACAAGATTTCAATACTCCTTCAGTGTATTGTTTATGGAAAACCTTCATTACCTCTCTGATTTCAGTTGAGTCATTTTTGTTTCCTACAAATTTTATAATAATTGATTCATATTATGTCTGAAGGTGTGCAATTACTTTAATAATTGAATAATTATGATTCAATTAATATTAATTGAATTTCCTCAGCTACTAAATAATTCAAAGACAATTCCTTGTTTAATGATGTCATGGAACCCAAATCAAGTTAGTAATTTATGTACGTATCATATACGTGAGTTTGCATTTAAGTATTCCTTACTTCACTTATGAACTTCCCTATTTACTCCCTTTATGTACTTCCTAATATACTTCCTTATGTACTACGTTTTGTAACTGCTTATTTACTTCCTTATGTACTCCCCCTTATGTACACCCCGCTCCCTTTATGTACTCCCCCTTTTGTGCTAACCTTATTTACTTCCTTAAGTACCCCCCCCCTTATATACTTCCTTATATACTTCTTACAAAGTTAAATTATTTACCTAGCTACTTTATGCTCGCAATATTTTCAATCTCTAATTGCAAAACAACGGATCGATAGATAGGTTATAGGAATCCGCAGTTAATGAATTCCCTTTGTACTCCATCTCCTGTATTTGTCGTCTCTGTGAATGCATGGCCATGGACGCTGTGTCTATACACAGCTGTCAGTTGATGCAGAACTGTCAACGGTGACGCACGGAGATAAGACGTTTCATGCAGACGAGCCAATATCTACGTATCGGTTACCTACTAATTACTGAGAAACTGGTAGGAGGAACATTATACCCCATTCATGGCTTGATTATGTTGTTAGTAATATCATCTTTGGCCTATTATTATCCTGAGCTCGTATGGTCTGGTATTGATAGATCCAGGAGTTCGGGGAATTTCCAGTTTAGATACATAATTCTGTGTATGGTGGCATTGTGATCAGTGTTCAAATACTGAAACGTTTCTTCTTCATTTTGAATCTTATCAAAACTTTGTCTTGTAGCAATTCATGTAAATGTGAGTGGAGACAGAGAGGGAATGATGATTGAGCTGACATTGATATCGAATGATATCTCGGTATTTGGCCATAAGTTTGGAGAATAAATATTTTAATCCTGATAATTTTGTGTGATTCTAAAAATATTTTCACTTATTAGTGCCACATAGTTTCTGATCCCTTTTACCATTGCATTTGACACGAAACAAATTGCATATCATATAATTTTCAAAACCACAGAACTAAGTCATAAACTCATAGTAATAGAAGTTGTCAAGTCCAATACGAGCTTCAGAAGCACCATTATATTGAACGATCTTCGTCAGATTGTTTGTAAGTAGTTCATATATTGCTAAACTACCTTCCATCTACGGCTTCACCCGTATCCCGTGGGAACTACTTCCTACACAAAGATAAAAAGCGGCTTATATGTTGTTCTGATATATAAACTGTACTATTTCCACTCCAGGTTTCAAAAAAAACCATCCAGTAGTTTTAGCGTGGAATAACAAACATCCATATACATACAAAGTTTCGCGTTTATGATATTAATATATTCCTAGTAAGTACGTACGTATATTGTAAAATGGCTCCTACGCTCCCAAGGGATATTAACACTTAGTCAAGTGCCGGAGGTAACTTTGAACGGTTTAGTTATCCTTGTATGGTCTTCAAGGTCAAAGTTCAGATGGCTTATCGGGACAGAATGTTAGTTTAACCGAAGGTGGTTTAATTTCGTTCTTATGTAGGTTTTGTTATGACGACAATCGTAGATAAGAGAGTATTTCATAGAAAATGAGCGAGACGATGTGAGACACCTCATTGTGGTCGCACACAAAAGTTGCAATTAGAGGACATTCCGCAAAGGCTTGCAAGCAATTTCTTATTGTTTGCTAGAGCGTACATTGTTTAGTGGCCTAATAAAAACATTTATGTGAACTACAGAGCCACACACCGATGAAATCTCGCCTATGGCATGAATAACATGACGTACAAAGTATTTTGATCACGGTCGCAGAAATGCCAAACTCAGGACTCGAGGTAAGTAGCGTTACCTATGTACTTAAAGCTATGTTTTCAAATGTTTTATCTATGTCTGAGTCTGTTTAGCTAAAGTTTACGATGATCCTTTTCAACACTACAACGAAAATTATTTCATTGCGACATTGCGTAGCTTCCAGGAATGGAGAATTTTAATTAAGGAAAATATTTTACTCTGTGTCACGTCCTTTGCAATTTTAAAATTAAAATAAAACAAACTGAAACAGTAATTAAAGCTCGCTGGTCAATGGAACGTCATTTTTGTTGTTTTCACGATAATTTTGCGGTTGACATTTTGTAGTTTAATGAAATTCACGTCAAACGTAAACTACTATAGGTAGACAAACTTCACTCCCGAAATGCAATATGTTGGTCCTGAGGTTTTATTTAAACTCGTCAATATACTATGAATATACTATATACTACACACTATAAACTATGTACTACACTATTTACTACAAAACAATATTGGAAGTCGTCTTTAATGTTCTCTGAGAAGTGACAAAATAAATACTTTTACCAAGAATATAGCCTATTAAAATGACTGAGAAAATCCTTAATAAAAATATTTTAAAGTTGGTATATAAACAAAGATAAGGTTCAAAGCACATCGGCACTTGTGGTGGGAGTCAATAATAACTATTCCGAGTAAAAAACCTTCCATTTGAGTTACTTACACGTGTTGTTGCTAAATAAACAGAACCGCCTCGTGACTGGTTTTCTTTAAAAGCTTATATAAAATTTTTCTTGTAATTTGACAAGGATAAAACATACTATTCTCCGTAACGCAAGTAATTAAATTTTAAATGCTCAATTCTTTTGTACGTCATTTCAACGTAATAAAAAAGTTTGCCTTCTAAATCCTAACAATACATACATTATATTTCCACGTGTCGATATCACTTATTACCAAAATTTATAGGTGCGAAATTGGGTCGGATAACATTACTAGCTGCCAAGTCACGTAACATGTGACGTCATGACTAGGGACTTACCCTTAGAGAAGTAAACCAACCGAAGACGGCATTACCCTTCCTTCAATAAAGGTACGAGAGTCCCGCTTATATTTGTATGTATGTAGAGGTACACGTGTGTGTCAAGTATGTTCTAATTCGTGTGTGTGCGTAACGATGTGATCGAAAATGCAAAGTAAGCTACGCATCGGTATTTGTAACGTAGTCTCGGTCCCCGAGCGCCAATTTGCACACTTAAACCCAAGTTCACTGGTATTATCGACGTATGTTTTTTTAAAACCACTCTTAACTTAGAGACTTGAAAGTGAAAATTTACAGTAAAAGTTGTTTTAAGAAAACAGACGTTTATTTTGTCGGTGTACTTGGGCCTTAGAGATTTGTACTAAATGCGGCTCCGGTTAGTTAAATGCTCAAAATGCTACCTTAAGAAAAGAATTTAGCTCAAAGAAGCCTGATCGGCAATCAGTCTCGTTGACTTTGAAAGACCAACATTCATTAAAGGTTACGTAGAACTATTCCAAGTTTATTGGGGCGTAAGTACCTAATCAGTTAACGTGATAAATAACAGTAATTGGCCTTGGTTAGGTAATCTGAAATTTTACTTAGAAGTACTGCTTGCGAGAGAAAAGTTTCTTGTACTTATACAAATTAATAATAACTTTTTCGCTGATCGTTGGTAATAATAATTATTGAATTAAGAAGCTGAAAATTGGCCTCGAAATTGTATGTAAATTATTTGCCAAGCTACATGATATCAGCAGTATTGATAAATCTACGTAATAGTTCCTTGAACGTAATATTCCTGATAGTAAATTACATCGCAACCCTATTTATCTATTATAATTAATTGTCTAAAAATACCCTTCTGTCTGAAGAAAAGGATACCAAACACCAATTACTTGTACAGCGCGAAACAATTTTCTCGTCCTCTAATTAACCCAGCTTCTTTGTAAGACTAAACAAATTATGATTGACGTCGATATTAGGCGCTTGTTAAAATTTCAGCTTTCGCACTCAAAATTAATTATTAATTACGATCCAGGTCGCTAAGTTAGACGCGTGGATCAATCAGTCGTAAGGTTAAGCAACGCTGACTTCGTGGGTACCCACCCACCATCTTGTCATGACGAGTTCCTTTCGTCCATGTTTCAGGGGGCTCCTCAAATTGTTGGATCATTTACCATTTTAACAGAAGTTAGAAATAATATCAGAAGTTAGAAAGTCTGACAATTGTGTGACAAACTGGGTTGAGAAGTTCAGATATGCAGTCGCTCCATTAGAACACCGGTATTCAGCTGCATCAGAGACTGGAATCTGACCCCAACATAGTTATGGAAAGGCTAATCAGATGATAGCTAACTCTGGTTTCCCTACTTTATTACTTATCGACAATTCTCAGAATAGTTTGTTAGGAAGGTTTGTCTATGTCATGTTTGTTAATAAGATGTCGAAGTATCTGATGTAGGAAACAAGATACAGAAGTACCTAATTAGTATCGTGTTTGCTGATAATGATAATATCTTATGATCTTTCTTAGTGTTGTTAGTCGTACATAGTAACCATGCCATAGTATTTTATTGGCATAAAAACTTGTCGGTTTAAAACTAAGAATATTTGCAATTTAGTTATTTTAGAGGTATGTATTTAAAAGAGATTTCAAGGGGAATATTTTTCCTTTTGCAGTAATTTTCACTATAGCTGATGTATATACTGAAATGAACTTACCAATAAAATAACTGACATCAATGAGAAGCGTTAACTTGTAGCAGTTACAATTTGATTTGCTGAAGTAAACTTGCAATGCTGCCAACTCGCTCACATTCACGCCAGCTCTGAAATATTACAAACATTAAACATTCTTATTTAAAACAAAAGGCTTGTTATGAGCTCATAAGTATCAAGACTGCTTACTGGATTTGACGTTTAAAAATGTATAATATATCCCCCAACTTTACAGTTGAAAGTAACTGTTACAGCCTTTTTTATCGTCCCACTGCTGGGTACAGGCCTCCTCTCACACGGAGAAAGATTGAGCATTAATCACTTGAATGTTACTTCCGTGAAAATTACGGAAGTTGTAAATAGTTATTATATGCAACTTATAAAAAGGTTTGACATTGGTAAAATTAGAAATTAACTACGTAAACCACTTACAAATACCCACTTATAAAATGAGCAAAATTTTACGAGTTAAGCTTGATCAAAGAAAATAAACAATAACTGTCGTCTATGTTTAGTTTTTGTACACAAATAAGTTTAGTTTCTTTGATACTAAATATGAATCCAACTCATCCGCAAAGAGGCTTATAAGATTAATGAGAAATAATACCAAAGTAAAAATAGAGATTACTTTATTTCTATAACAAAGGTCTTTATTTTGGCGTCTTTCCTAAAGTCAAGTTTCTATTTTAATTAAAACTTCTAGTAGAAATACCTCCGGTTTTTTTGAACAAAAGTGAACCTAACAACGTTTTTCTAAAAAAAAAATATGATGTAAAAAAGTTGTTTTTAAATGTCATAGATTTTTGTTATTAAGTAAACAAGAAGTTTATTTTTTATGTCAAAGGGATTTGTATATATTTGGAAAGGTCGACCTTACCTTAATATAGCTTGGGGAATAATTTTCTTATCCACGGTTTTGGAATAAGATATAATATACTTCTAAATAATGTATATCTGGCTCTTTACCGCGACTTATTACGTTTGATGACATTTGAATTTGCTACAAGTTTCTTGGGGGAAGCCAACCGTTCAGGAATATGATGTAATGGTAACAGCCATAGAGTTTTAGTGTGAAAGAATACCAAACATTCAGTTCTGCAAACTACATATATTTTGTAGATATACTGTGATCAAGGCTTGATGGACCAAAACATACTTATTTTGAACAAAATTCAGGAGCCAAAATAAAACTCAATAAATACAAATAGAGTCCAAATAAAACTATCTAGCTAACCTCGTTTATACTTTTAGCGAAGTTAAAAGTAAACAGTTCACACTAAACGGTTCATTATTTCTTTTTTCTAAAAGCCTCTTATCATTGCCGCTATACAGAACTTTGAGATCTTGAACAAAAGCGTTTGCTGAATAAGAATATTTTTTCTCAGTTGTTTTTAGTTGTCAGATCAACCTTATTTCTGGAAGTCTGGTTCCTAGGATCTTGTTGCTAGGTGACAGATCAGATTTCCAAGATGTTTGTATATCCAGTATAGTATTAAGAACTCGTGTATTTCTCGCGCTCTTAGAGGGCTTTTAAACTAACGGATTTTCCACGAGGCAACGCTCGGCTACAAATTGAGCGTATGGGCGTAGACACTTATATAGCCACTGTCGTTTTTCAACTTTTACAATATAAAGCGCTAATACAAAGTCACTCTAAGTCGTGGTGGCCTAGTGGGTAAAGGATCAAACTCTCAAGTATGAGGGCGCGGGTTCGATCCCAGGTCAGGCAAGTACCAATGCAACTTTTCTAAGTTTGTATGTACTTTCTAAGTATATCTTAGACACCATTGGCTGTGTTTCGGATGGCACGTTAAACTGTAGGTCCCGGCTGTCATTGAACATCCTTGACAGTCGTTACGGGTAGTCAGAAGCCAGTAAGTCTGACACCAGTCTAACCAAGGGGTATCGGGTTGCCCGGGCAACTGGGTTGAGGAGGTCAGATAGGCAGTCGCTTCTTGTAAAGCACTGGTACTCAGCTGAATCCGGTTAGACTGGAAGCCGACCCCAACATGATTGGGAAAAGGCTCGGAGGATGATGACAAAGTCACTCTTACTCCTATAGAAAAATGTATTTGTAAAAAAAGATTCACGAGATTTTTCAAGTCGATATTTCTGGAAGTTTATTCTTCTAGAAAATTACAATCCGAACCATGACATGATTTTACATGTTCCAGATTGGATATGTTCACGTTATGATTACGTTGATATTTACTTTCCTTTGTAACAAAGTATTATAAAAACAGATATTTGATACACAACTCCCACGGGTTTTAGAAATTCATGGGATTTCGCAAGATCAAAAGTTCACAGATTTTGATGTGTTACGGGAAATCACAAAGGGTGGTTTTGCTAAATAATACATTACCTTTTATGTAGATCAGGCCATGGCATTAACCCGTTGTATGCGGTTCTAAAACGTAAGCGTAAAGGTTTTGAAGCTTTCGCGTGTTGTGCACTTGTGTGTTTTCTTTGCCCGACATCCACAAACAGGTAAATGTATCGTACCTTTACAGTAAAATCTAGCGATAAAGTCCGTATACATATAGCGATAAATTGTGTACCAATATAAACCTAAGCTTTTCCAGCAGTTGCAGCAATTTTATCTTATTCCAAAATTGCTCCAGTTTAGTCGTTTTGCAACGAAATATTGCAGCTATTTTATATTACAAAGTGCACATTATGTTACCAATTTTAAGGCAGTATGTTATGTATTTCAAAGTTAGTCAAATAAAATCGGTAACATGAATACAGTCTTTCAGTAATGGCAAAGATGGTAAGGGGTTGTTTTATTGAATTTCAAAATTTCTGAAACATTTCCCGCAAAATGTTAGCTCATCAGGAGTCGAACAGCAATTACTGTAGAAGCATAAATTTAAAAGTTTTGTAGGCTTTTGTTAGAAATTGAATTACCTAATATTAATAGAGTTTTCGGTCGGTAGTCTCACAAATGTATTGTAGGATTTTATTGGCTTATGTTTAACTGATCACCAGATATAGTAAAAAACAGCAGACAAAAATAGTAAATGATCACCAAAATGAAACTCGCATTTTAATGTAAAACTATCACCAAAGTTTTAACACTTTGCTATCCTATTTAAGTGAAATTACTCCAAAATAAATCATGCGTAAGCCAAAAATAGTAAATGATCACCAAAATCAAACCACCATTTTAAAGTAAGATTATAACCAAAGTTTTTAAATTCTGCTATCCTATTTAAGCAAAATGAGTCCAAAAAAATCATTGTTATCCCAAAAGTAGTAAATGATCACCAAAAGTAGTAAATGATCATCAAAAAGGTTTTTACATCTTGCTATCCTGTTTAAGTAAACTGACTCCAAAAAAATAAGTTCGGCCTGATAAAATAAATGTAATAACATTATGGGGACCCTTTTCCTGCACTAGCGTGGAAAATTGTCTATTGCATGCCTCTAAACAGTGCGATAAGAGTGTATTGAGAAACACATTCTTCTTCTTCTTTCTCCTGCGCTGTTCCCAATTTTACTTGGCGTCGGCGCAATATGTCATTTTCTTCCATTTTCCCCTGTCACTCGTCATACTGACACTCACGCATGCATTGCAAGCCGGACACATAACTTAATATGGCATCATAATACTTTATTTGGTAATAAGCCTACATTTTATGGCAATCACAGTGACTTATTTAGGCAAAAATAATACATTAATTTGGTCGTCAAGAGTTGGTGATCATTTACTAAATTTGGTGGTCGAATACAATTTAAAGTGAAGTCGTGACTAAAATAGCTGGTACTATTACATTTTTAGACTTTATTTTTCTGGTGTTCAGTAGATATTTCTGGTTGCAAAACTTAGGGTATCAAAGCATTTTATGGTGATCATTATATTTGTTCCCGATTTTATTTGTAAGGATTCTTAGTTAGTTTCTGTTATAATTGATTTTGGATAATTAAGTGGTTAAGCGGTGTAACACAGATAACTATATAACTTATTTAGGTGTCGATTATGTTATGTAAGAGAAATAAATGAAAGTATGTCTAATATCAAATAAGAGGGTTCCATTTTCTGAAAATTCATGTGTCGTAGTCTCTCCCGGTAACCATTACAAATAAATAATTGCCTATATAACAAAACATTTTATTTAACGGAGATGTTTGTTAGACGATAAGTACTCACAAAATTAACATACATTTTCATAAGGTGCTAATAAAACAGTGAACGATTAAGAATGGATATAGTAAGAAGGTAAGTCTCAGGAATGGCGTAAAAATAATCACCTCTGTAAGGGCACTTATTCCGTTTACATAAACATGTTTCTAAGTCCTGTAAGCTATGTTAGGTTTACATAGAAGAGACATTGAAACGTGGCAATACTAGTAACGTGGTCCCATTGGCTATTGAGTCCTGAAGCTCAAGCATACTCTTCAGTAACAGAACAATGAAATCATCCGTGCTTGTTGTAAATAATGAGTACTCAGAAGAACCATTGTAGATGTACAAATGCTGATGAAAACCCTCATTAGACCAATGAACAAGGCAGACCCATACTACGTAGTAAGTAAATAGGTACTTCAAACAAACAAAAATAATTAATCTCCCTTCCTTTTTTAAGTAGGCTTTTCATTTTAATTAAGCAATAAAGTTTTATTTTTATACTTTTGAAATTCAAGCGGGCTCTATTATGCAAAAGTGATTCAAACTTGATCGAATACGACCTTCCGCCCACAATTAAAAGTTTTATTTTTTTTATTCAAAACTCCAATTTATAAGGCTTCAGTACATTCTTTCTTTGGATAACAATGATATTTGCACTAATTTAAATATTTTTTAGTCTTTTGTTTAAAATTATACAAAACTCAACATAAGTCGAAACTTCTCGAAGTATAAATATTGTTGTTTGATTCTATTTATAACTCCTACAACTCTAGGCGTGATATCAACACTAGCAAACACATTAAAAATCTATACTTTGTTGAAAGAGCCCCCCTCGCATTGCAAACCTTTTATCGACCGATAGTTTGATCATTCTTATAATTCTGTAAATGTATGTAAAAATCTATCCCTCGTTCCGAAAAATATGAACCGCTGTGCAAAAAGGATATTTTTTTCACTTTCCGCGGGCCAGATAAAATATTTACATAATTAGTTATGTATTCAAAAAAACTTTATTTTTGGTTGGCAAAAAGAGATAAAAACTGTTTGTTTTGACTAGTCTAAAAAGAGTCAAACAAGCTGAAAAAAACTGTGGGAATTTAAATGGACTGTGGAAATAATTATATACTGTACCTACATTTTAGATAGAAGTGGTCCTATAGGCAATCAATCTTTTCAGTCCAACGTGCAAAATAACAGTACATTATTAACGGGCGTTAGTCATGTTCTTGAGAAATAAAGTAGCCCTCGAAAATGCTCACCCATACTTAATTCGATAGTAAGCTAAACCTTTTATCTATTAAGACGGTGAGCATGCTAAATGAACATGAACATTTACTTACACTAAATTACACATCTAAACTATTATACACAGACTAGCAAAGTATGCTTACTTAAGGGTTAGCGCATATATGGCCTTATCGCCACTATGGGGGCGTGAACTGCACTGGGTTGCGACAGTTGCTCCCACCAAGCCACTATGAGATTGCGCCGGAGTTCCTGGTGCGCTAATTGGAATACCGAGAACTCCAACCGGAGCACCTAGTATTCCGATAGGAGTTATTGGGATATTCTAATTGGGCTTCCTTTTTTTACTGATTACAAAATCTTCAAATGATCTTTGTGGCTGTGGGTTAGTAGCGGTGAGGGAGTGTCAGGCTTTTACTGACGAAAATCCATCATGTTCCGTCGTAGGTATTTTATGTACCAGGGCCGCGGTAAGTCTATCGAACAATCTCGCAGTCTCGACGGGCCTTGGCCCTGTTTAGCCTCATTGGGGTAGCTGACATCTCTTTAAGGATACGAGGCTAATTACAGACCACATGTCAAAAATATCCGCGAGAATGAGCGTAGGTACCCAAGAATCTACGTAATATTCAGACGATAGCAGTTGATTTGAACACTCCACTGCTCTGCGCCATATGTGCGCCAACCTTAAGATTACTCACGTGACTTCAGGCGGGTAGTCGGCAGGCAGGAAGGGCGTCAAGTCGCTGGTAACACTGTACTTCTTGTCGCGACACTCCATGTAACAGAGTGGAGAGCACTCCATTTCTTTTCTGGATTTATGAACTGTGAATACAAACATTTGTAATTTGTTATTTTTCTTTGGGTCCTGTATGTCGTAAAATAAAATGATACAGAATTTTCTTGTTGAATAGATGCGCCTAATGACTTTGTAATATATATATTTTTTTGTAAGAAATCACGAAAAATAAACCATAAGCAAATTGGAACAAATGTTTTCGTGTCAACGACAGGTTCCAAAGATCGTTTGTGTCGATGTATGGAGTTCTCTTAGGCATTTATTTCATGAAATACTAAATCAATAACTTTGAGAAATTAGTTTTAAGCTGTCGCATCAATAGTTTGTCATTTTAATTAATATTAAAATCAATTAATTTATAATTGATAAATTGAGCAGTCTTGAAATACATTGGCATAATTAATGCAATATTATTAATAAGGGTAATTAAGTTTGTCCCAAGAGTGGGTCGATATTCGAGTTAATTAGAATCAAAATGTAGATGTTTACAGTCAGCTTTTCTAGTAATAGTTTTTTTAAAGCTACTTATAATGGTATCTTTTTGTAACCCTCGAGCATCTACAATAACAAAGTAGATTCACATGTTTTATATTAATGTTTCTGAGTATGTTTTTTCTCAATATGAATTCTCAATTAAACTAGAACCAGCCATTTCTCCTGTAAGGTTAATGAATGCAAGGACAAAAACCATATTTTATGTTTTAAATAAATAGGTCAACAGACTATTCAAACTTTTAGTTATGTAAGACATTTGCCTATTTATAATTCAGACCTGAAAACGAAAGCTACGTTTTTCCAAGTAGGTTAATTCTAAGATATTCAGTTTCGTCATTTGAGCAAAGATTATTTTATCTCGATAGCCAATTCCTTAGCGAATCCTTTGAAATTCTCAAGCTCAAAGGAATATTTAAAAAATGTTTGATGAATTCTAAGGATTCAATAATGACGCTTATTTTTTGGAAAATTTATTAAAGTTATCTTCTTTCTTTAGGTAACAAATTGTCAAAAAAGACCTGAAGACATTTGTAGCATTCTTTAGTTTTTAAAGAAGATAAGTACATAGTACCTAGTACGGGTAAAACAAGGTGCTCAGCTAGTTAACAATAAAATAAACTTTGCACATAAAATTGTTCTTATTCGCACACCTATCACGTTTGTCGTAATAAATGATTTTATTCTTCTAAAGTAGAAAGTTTTCCACTGTACCTTTGTTGGGATAAAGCCAAGAGGATAGAAGCTTTGCCAAAAGTGCAGACTTCACTTTACTAACACCTACTGAGAGCTTGATCATATTTTATGCTACAGATACTTTTTAGGTTGAAATTTTTAAACCATTTCTTCAGTAAATCGTAGCTGATGTAGTACATATAAACTAGGTTCTAGTTTAATTTATTTTATTTATATGAAGTTTTAGTAAGTATAGGAATATAATTTTAATCTAACTTTTTCTTAAATAGCGTACAAAATAAGAAGTAACAAAAAATACCTACTTTAAATCAAGAAAGCAATATATAACACATACGCTGTCACATAATATTACGAAGAAGTTATAAAAGTATAATATCATTCAAAATATTGTCTAGACAAACGATTACGGAGATAATCTAATGAAATATTATGTACGAAAGTGAAATAATGTGTGAATAATATGCTTCATATTTCAACATATTAGAGAAGCGTAGACTTCAGTTAGTGATCTCTTTATCTTGATACTAGGTTCCACCCACAGTTTCACCCGCGTCCCTAGAAAACTACTTTTTTAGAGAGTATCTGTAGCATACATTCTGATATATTATAAGCTATATGACTACCAAGTTTTATCAAAATCCAATTGTTTTTATGTGAACGAGGAACAAACATCCGTAAATCCAAAAATTCGCGTTTATAAGTAGGATAGTAATATTGTACCAAAACAAGCTGTTTTCTGCGAATTCATCATTTATAGCATTAAAAATATATTTGGCTTTCAGTAAAAGTTTAATAAAACCTACTGACTAACTAACAGTCCAATTATGATGTTTATTTGTTTATTTCATTTAAATCTTTATTGACAGGCAAATAATATATTTCAATACTACAAAATGTATAGGACTAGCTACATGGAATATTCTGGAACATTGTTTCAGACACACCTTGAGGCTACCAAATTAATAGCATTGTATATCCACGTGCTCTACGTTTGTAATTTAAGGAATACACACAACAACTTAATTTACATACAATTTAGTTACTAAGCAATCTCGGATAATATTGTTTGTTTGTTTTCGACGGTCAAAAGACAAAAGTTTTTCATTGTCACAGGAAAGGTAAAAGCACTGATTATAAACTTGGTTTTATGCAAACACATTCTGACTTATTCGTTGTTTTATTTGGGTTGCATAATTTAATTTTGCAACATTCTATAACACCGAGAGAGGTAGGGCAATACGCCTACCTGACCTCATATGGTTATATATTTTTTTATGTAAATCCTTCTCATAAATCCTTTTAAATAAATGGATTCGAGACAACTGTGTGAAATCCCGGCAATCCATTTTGAATTTATCGCAAGCAGATGTCAGGACGGAGGAATTGGACTTGTAATATAGTTTCTTGGAAAAGTTGATCGAAAGAGTTACCGGGACACTGCTGGTACACAAAGAGCTTAGAAAAAAAGAATCGGATTATCAAAATGGTAACAAAACGGATAAGTAAAAGTCTGATACTCCAGAGAGGTCATCTGATAACTTCTTAATTCTAAAAAAGGAAAAATAAGAAACCAGTGAAAATAGCATTGAGCAACTGAAGACCAAAGTTTGATGGATAGCTTACAGCCCGTACTACAGCCACAATAGACAATCAACTAGGCAAATCATAAATGATAACAATCACTCCTCTGTAATTGAGACAGCCTATATCAATATTATTATTGTATACAATTCAGCGTTGCTATTTCAGTGAACTGGTAACTATTTCACATTAGTACTAAACTATTGTGAATTAGTCATTTCATGTCAGTTACTATGAATTACTTGTTTAGCTTTATTTGAATGGATCAAAGCGTATTGGGACAATATTGATGAAACATATGTCATATATAATTACAATTTATTTCATGTAAAAAATTATATTGAAATAGCTTAATCATCAGGATTAAAATTCGCGACTAAAATTGTAGCATGGAATTTATGAAAAACGGTGATAGCCAAATATTGACATGACTTTTGTTTTTGTATTTAAATTACAAGGAAATACAGTAACTAACACCATGATAAGGCAGCTATTTACCTAATATGTAACATTTATGCGTGTAACAGCTTACCACAAGCAAACATTTGTACTATATCTACAACAGCGACTAATTGGAAGGCTGAAAGATTTCCTTGATCCTCACCCTCTCCCATCTTGGAACCGTGACCACAAATGTAAATACAAGCAAATTATTTGTCTTATTTACCTGTTACATTGTTCAAACAAGCCATGTCTTCAAAATCACAGATCCGCGTCGACTTCTCTAGAACATAAGAAATACGTAGATTACAATCCAATTAAATAGAAATTGACATCACGTGCGTGCGTTCGTATTTCGACTCTTCGTAATTGCTCTGTTTTTTTCCACAGAAAAAAAAAACACTTTCCCACAGTAAAGCATTGTCAAAAAATCAGGACGTTGAAATTGATATGAGACAAAAGGAAGAAATAAGAATGAATTATCCGACAGCTATAACATGAGATAAGTACTAAATTACCTCATATATGACAATCAATTTCCTAGAAACTAATGAAATTCCAATAAGGAATTAATTAGTAATTACCTATACGTGCTTACCTCTGGGATATTTATACGGCACACATTTGCAGGCATCCATATAATTCTTCATTCTGCATTCCGTGACACAAGTCTCATAGCTGTACCGATTGGTATGGCTGAGAACCACCTCATCATGGAACCAGCAGCCTCTGTTCTCTGGTTCCACTCTTCGGACATTGGAGTCGCTTTGGAAGACCATGGGTTCCACCTTGATGTCCACTGATTCTCCAAAGGTTATGTATCTGTAGTCTATTGTGGTTTCTGGGTAGTCGTTTGGGTCACTCAGTAATACCTGAAATGGTTTAATTAATACTAGCAGTGCTTTCAGACCAACAAAATTTCCGCGTTATTTCTTCAGGTTGATAGGACGACCGATGATAGGAGGTAAAAATGCATGAAAAGTTTATGTGTATCGCATAAAAAACCGATCATGCGTGTGAAAGCACAGTTACAATTTAATGTTAAAAATCCGCTGACATGACATGGAGCTTTGCCAGATTTTGAACTGTGCAATGAAAAAAATAAATAAACAAAACAAACTCAGTTTCGATAAATATAAGGAATTGGCTAAAGACCATGAAGATAACAGGAAAACTGCAGAGATTACGTCGCATCAACTCGAGCAAAAAACACGCAGGAAATGAAGTCCTTTGAACCCTTTTTCTGTATTTCCGATTCATGTCTTTGGCTTTAAGACTGCTTATTGCATGTTTAACATACATATTTATTAAGCTTTGATTTTTTTCCGTTTGATAGTCATGCGGAATAGAAATATTGACTAAGCCCTTCACAGTTCAAAATCACTGTTAATCTTATAAATCCAAAACGGACCTCAAACACTATTAGAGGTCCTAAAATGATGCAAAGACCTTATCGTGTTACCGAAATGTGGCAGAAACTAGTGTAATCACTTGCTCAAGTTCATTTCGGGTTCATAATGAAGTTAGGCCGGATTGGGTCGCCTCGTTACCCGTTTACCACATTAATTGTGCTTAACTATTTCATGCTAAATTATCTCTTAGGATAGCATATGGTCCTATATATTGAGACCTACTGATTGTTTAATTTAACCTGTAGATAGGTTATAAATATACGTACGTATAGATTAGTTATTTCTCGTTATTGATTTCAATGTTCAATGTAAATGTTTATAAGTATCATCATGTATTCTTTCGGGAAATTCTCTCTCAACTACGCGGATTTGTACATTTTATACTTCAAGCTTCAGCTGTATAATATTAGTAAATATGCTGGGTAAACAATAATTAACGGCAATTATATAAAAAAACGAGTTTCTATCCGAGGAATATTAATTAACTTTAATACCTGGGATTATAATAAAACCTATTTACGTTGAAGTTGCCAGTGTAACATAACGCCGGCTTAAATGAATTATTATTATTTGGCTAGACGAAATATTTACGTTATTATTCCTTGTTTATTTGAGCTGAAAAACATTTTAGGAAGAACACTCACTGGCCTTCACAATTTTTCAACACGCAGATTTTTGGGATGAATTGCTTTTAAAGCCTTTTAAACGTAGATTGTTAAAAGCCTTGCCTTGAAAGTAAATTATGTCAAATTGTTTTTATGGCCATTTATTTTTTCAGAAGACTCATTTTATGTACACAAAGTTATTTACAGTAAAAAAAATATATACGTATGTAAGAACTACGCCAGTTTTAGGCTTCGGGCTATTACTCAGCATTAGAGAAAGTATCTTTACACTGCAGACGATAGTTGGACACTGATAGGTGGAAAAAGTATTTTTTGTTAAAGAAAATCGAGATTTTAATCAAAGATTTCAGTTGGTTTGATGCTTAGTAAATACTTGATCTTTGTAATGTGCGTACTCTTCATAATGATTTACTATCACCCTATTGAAAGTTTGTAGTGTGCGGAGTCTGTTTAGAAACTAGAGACTGTAACTCCAAGAATTGATTGTACCTCTACAAACAGCTTTCTGATTGAGTTACCGATGTACATGTGTACATGTACATATGTGTACTATTGAACCATCATACGTGTTTACATTGAGGTAAAAGGCTGTTACTTCCTAGAAGATATTCTATCCGTTTTCAGGGAAACATAAAGGAAAGATTATTTGCTTATTTTTGTATTTGTATAAATGTGGGCTGAAGTTATTTGATAACGTATTAATAATGATTAGATAGATAGATAGATATATTCTTTATTATGCACACCAATTAAAAAAATAACAAGAACAAACAAAAATTTTGAAGTCGGTGACACAATGGGCGGTCTTATCGCTAAAAGCGATCTCTTACAGACAACCTTTTGATTAATACTTATTATATTAATATTGGTATTAATAATTATTAATAATTCTTTAACATTATATTAACGAATCACAGTGTTGTTATATAAAGTGCTGGCTTGCCCGCGCGGGCGCAAGCCGACGGCATGCTTGTACAAAATAAGGCCGGCGGGTTGGGCCGCCGGGCTGTGCCGCCGGGCTCAGCGGCTTTGGTGTGTAGACCCCTTAAGGGAATAAAATAAATGAAGAGCACAGGGGAAAATCATGAAATGTCACATTTTTATTTTTTTTGTACTGGCAATGCCATTCTATAGTACAAGTGTGGTAGAAAGAAACACCAAAACATACTTTGTAATAACATGAATAGTCACAGAATCTAATCTTCTTTCAAAAATATTAATACAGTGCAATAACAAGCAATGTGCAAATGTTAATTTAACAATTTCTCAGTTCATTGTTTTAGTGACTTTGCATGATTTTCCCCTGTGCCCTTCAAATATAGCCTATGTTACTCAGGAAGAGTGAAGCTTTCCAATAATAAAATCGTTTTTCACTAGTTTTGGCGCCTTTAGGGTTGACAAACAAACAAAAAAATATTTCCTTTTTATTACATGTATTAGTAGATATAGATAATTGATGTTGTCTATCTATTAATTAAATTGTTAATAATTAATGATATGAAGTGAAGCGTTAATATTTACCTATTAATTAGATTAGAATTAGCTAAGTAAATAGCCTATTATGGCTGGCGCAAAGCACATCTCAGTGTTAGCTAATATATACTATCAATGCTATCATATTATGTAATCAAATCTAAGTCTCAAGTAGCTTTTTCAGCTCATGAAATCTATTCAACAAGTAATTAGTCCTATTAAAAGTAGGTATTGCTTATAAGTAGCAGTAATGTAATTTCAAATCTATCCTTACTAATATTATAAAGCTTTGTTGGTTTTATGGCTGCGAATATCCGGACATACAGATACGATTTAAAAAGATTTCAGTTTTTGATACTCAGTCCCTTTATTGAGGAAGGCTCCAAACTAATTTTTCACTAGGCTCATTGTATAGTTCTCTTATAACGCAGGTGAAACTCTTAGTAAAAGCTAGTTCTCCGAACTAATTCTAATATGATTCTCAGTAAGTATCGTTATTAAAATCATTGGCAACTAGTACTAAGACTTCAGTACCTTCACAAAGCATTAAGTACTTATTACAAGAAGTATTTCTTTGAAACTAGTGAAGGTATATTAGTATTCTAAGACTATTTCATTAGTGTGTTTGTACCTATAGTGAAATATAGGTACTGGTTTTGTTAGTAGTCAAGGGAAATCTGACTACGTTCTACTTGAAGGCAATTCTTAGTAATAATCTATAGCTAAAATTCATTTATTATTTGTAAAACTTAGGTAAAAAAAAAAAAACTTGTAAATAAGTGTAGTGAGCTATATTTTTTATATGGTGCTACGTACAAATATGGTTTGGACCATGACAATAATTATGAAACAATACATAAATAAATATTAGGGGTTAAAGTATGAAATTGCCGTTTTATTCTAGTAGGTTTTTGAATTGCCATAGAGTCTTCATGGTTTGAGGTTTTCGAATGGAACTTTTTTCACGTGGTTTCTGTGATGTTCTTCTTTTAAAAAATGTGAAACATTTGATTATCGATGTTCAATTGTTTTTGTTATTCAACTTAAACAAGAAAGATGGATACTGCGAAAATTTGAGTAATTTTTGAATATGAGTTCCGACGCGGGATTGAACGGCAGAAACAGCCCGCAATATCAATGCTGCATTTGAAGAGGTGTCTGCTAAAGAACGCGCCGTGCGATTTTGGATTAAACGCTTTCGTGGTGGAAACTTCGACTTGAAGAACGAGCCATGAGAAAGACCGCCTGACAGGTGATTAACGAGAAATTAAGAGAGACGGTGAACGCCGATCCTAGTCAAACTACCCAGATACCCAGCCGAACACCGAATAATGTTGAAAAAATTAGCAGTAAAACAGCCACGACTCATGAATCGACCTTCACCGCTATTGCTCCATGACAACGCGAGGCCTCATACAGCAAAATAAACCGTTTTAACTCTTCAGGAACTGCAGTTGGAAACTATTCGTCTTCCTCCATATTTGCCAGACCTTGCTCTAACGGACGACCATTTTTTTTGTGATTTGGACAATTATCTACGTCACAAGAAGTTTCTTCCCAGGAGGCAGAACAAAATTCTTTCACACTGTTTGTGCAGTCTAGATCCTCAGAGTTCTATCGTAAAGGCATAAATGACCTTCTTATTAGATGACCGCAATGTATAGATAATAATGGCAACTATTTTGATTAAATAAGTTTGTTAAAAATTAAAAAAAAATACAATTTAGGTTTTCAGTACAAATCGGCAATTTCATACTTTAACCCCTATTATGTGTATGTATAAATAATACATGAAAAGTCATTCAGAAACGCATCAACCGTGATGATGAAAAGACGTCTTACTCATATTATTAATTGTAAAGAGTGTGTTTTGCGGTAGGTGAATGTGTGGCAAAAAATGCTAATGTGTCCACCGTGATCTTTTTCATGTCCCTCTTTTAGGAAAAAAGATGTGACATCATTTGCCATAATTGAGGACACACTTCCTTATTCTGCGGATTATGACCCACTGCCGATCACAAAAACTACATAATATATTATGTATGTACATAAAATCTTATGATCCGTCTCAGGCCAAAAACCATTACACGGAGAGTACCACAAGATTTACTGATGCAAAACCAACGTTGCGTCCCATCACTTGAGTCTAAAGGTGGATTCAGACATTACGAGGCATGGAGCCACGAACGCCTCGGAAAAATTACACCACCATGAAATATTATATTGTGCTCGGCTCGAGCAGCATGTCTCACAAAGTCTGGATGCGGCTTAATGCGTGGGGCGCCCATAAAGGCCTCAAGGAAATTGGGCAGTATAAAATTTGAACAATATAAGCTAATGGTTCGTAAAGTTGGCTTTGTTCAATGTATTACGTGAGCAACGGCTTACTTTGGGATAAATGAATCAATGTTTGTTCTGCGTGAATTGTAATTTTTATACGCAAGGATTTTTTCAGGGTTATGTTTTTATCCACTTATGAAATTGGGTTAGTTCGCTTCTTTTGTGTTTGTTCCAAAAAATATGTAGCAAAAACATATTTCAACGTATAAAGTATTTTACGGTGAATTTGCCATTGAAAATTTTAGCAGCACTTTGGGTATGTTTTTTGAACTTTCCACAACAGGCCTTTTGAGGGTTTATCAATAAAATAAACTTATATTTTCCGTAAAAATATCGAAATATTTTTCAGGCTTATATTAAAAAATAAACTGAATTAAAATACCTTAACTCCGTAATAAGGCACGGGAGACCAGCTTGGATAATCGTTTGGTTCCACATTGAATACCACGCTAAGACCGGTACCTCTAGAATGAGAACAAATATATAAAACCTCTATTTTGTAAGCACTGGATTAATTCCAAGGCCAAAAAAACATATTTCTTTATCATTTCAACAGTGGCATAACAAGACAGTTACGAGAAATGAAGAAAAAATTTCAATAGAAAAAAATCTAATAGAAAAGATCATTTCTATTACAATTATTATTGTAAGAACCTATTTAATATACAAAAATAAGGTGATTAGAATATAGAATATAACGAGATGTCTGGAGTATCAATATCTTCTTTAAAAACCACATAAGAAAAGCTACTTAGGTATAATTGTAAGAAACTACATGCTAGGTTCACAATAATCCTGCGACAAAGGATTTTCCAAGTACCCAATTACGTAATATTTCACAGGTTTTATTTTATTCGAACTTTGCAACAAATTCGAACCCCAGTTTCAGCATTTGAATTTTAAATTTCGAAAAAGTTTTCGTTCATGATTCATTGCAACAGAAAAGTTTATAATGAAGTTTGATGGCCAGGTAGGGTTTGTATTAATGAATCAGATACGCAGGTATATGTGTTAACTAGCTGTTGCCCGCAACTTCGTCTGCGCGGGCAATATAGAATAGTCAAAATACTACTTATCCCGTAGGTGCTTTCTTTCACGTGACAGTATAATTAGGATTAGCACTTAGCAGTCGCATAGATTCATTGATCAAGGTTGTGTTGTGGATGTGACCATTTATCTAAACAAAAGAAGTAAAGTTTGTGACGTTGTGAATATCTCTGGATCCAGTCAGCCAATTTGGAAAATTATAACGTATGGTGCGTAAATAATTTTCACAGGAAACAGTTATAATCTATGTCTATATGCTTTGAGTCTGACAAAGCTGTCATTTGTACATTTTCTGCAGCTGCTGCGACTAATCAGAAGCCAGAAAGTCTGTCAGTCTTACCATGGATATCGTCTTGTGTAGTTGACTGGATTGAAGGTAGCTAGATAGGTAGTCGCTCCAAGCAAAATATTGGTACTCAAACAGATTCGGTGACTGGAAGCCAACACCAACATAATTGGGGAATAGCTGGATGGATGATAAAATGAGTCATCATCATCAGCAGGCGCATAGGGTAGGATAGTTTCACTACTGGGGAGAAACACTTGTATGACGGGGATTTTCTGTGCACTTACTCACTATGGTAAGGCTGACCCCACATTAGGCGTGCGCGATCCTCGGGCGTGTATTGTGTGCAAGCGTACATTTTGAAAATCTTGGCAAAACTGCAGGTTTCAAGTACGAACTCGGGCGTGTGAGTAGCGCGGGCGCCGCACGGGCGTCGCGAGCGCGCTGCGTGAACGTCGCGTTTTGCTGCCCTACGGCATGTGCACGCGAGCACGCGGCGCTCGAGTTGCGTTCTTACCCCTTCGCCCGCTATCCCCGCCGCCCGCTAAACGCCTTAGCAGTTAAACGTCAAGGAGAGCGGCACGTGCGCACCGCGAGCGCGCTATAGGTAAATGCCGCAGGGCAGCAAAACGCGACGCTCACGCAGCGCGCTCGCGACGCACGCGCGGCGCCCGCGCTACTCACACGCCCGAGTTCGTACTTGAAACCTGCAGTTTTGCCAAGATTTTCAAAATGTACGCTTGCAATTTGTCATTTCTTGGTGGAGCCAGCAAATCGAAAGAAACATAAGTGTTGTATACAGTGCGTCACTACCGCACACACCGGGAAAATTTCGCTCTTGCGGAAGACGTTTATATACCATATTTTGTGTCACACAGGACGACAGTATCCACCGAAACACTTTCAAAGATCTGATGAACGAACAAATCAGACCTGACTTGGTCACCTGGGGCCAATCAGAGCTCTATGAAGCGATCATATGCTTTGGCTTCTACTGTTGTTGCGGTTTCTGAAAATTTATTCACCTCATTCAACGATGAATGTAATTCTGATGGTACTATTAAGAACACTTGCTTAGCGCAGAAGCTGACGTTGGCGGATCGACTCTTTTGACTTCTCGAATAGGATACCATTGGTTTTTGTGCAATGCACACCTGCAATGCATGCTGGATTAGGATAGGATACAGGTGGATAGGATTTGCAACAGAAAACAATTCTGTCTTTGTGATTGAATGACATCAAACGTAGTTTTATATAAAAGGTGTTTTTTTAAACTTGGCTCGGGTCCTACTGAGACTGTTCGTAATCGTGACCAGTGTATTTGCGATCAGAAGTTGAAAGTAAGCATGTCTCTGGTATGCAACGCGCAATGTGTTCGTTTTCAGACGCATAAAGCATTTTACGTGTGTATGGTATTAAATCGAGAAAGCTCCCATTTCTTATCTGCACTTTGTATCTGGGCTTGTTCTTAAAGCTACAGAATCCTACATTACCTACCTACCTCACGCTTAGCAGCGCTTGCGAGAGACAGATCCTCATTTCTTCTAGGATTAAGTTTACATATTTTGCATCAGAAAAAATAATTAAGGTCTACTTAATACTACTCACCCAAAGTAATTTGTTTTAAGGCCACCACATTAGTGGAAGATAAGCTAAACTATGTTTATGAAAAAATCCTGATATGAACTCCATCTGTAACTTTAAATGATAATTAATTGTTATACTAAAGTCATCATTTTTGACATAATGTTCAAAAAATAATTTAGATGGCACCTTTTTAAATTTGGCTGAGAACTATTAATTTTCCTTTCATCAAGGTAATAATTATAATTGGATTTTGATGTGGCACGGCAAACTGACAAACACTATTGAAATGTCTATCGAAAAATTACACTACGTGTTAAAATATGGTGAATTACCTACGGAAAATACACAACTCCATCTGTTGAAATAATAATCCTCTATAAAGAATGTATGGTAATTTATTGTCATTTACCACCTCGCTCCTTTGTCAAATTTTATGTATTTTATTTAACACAGATTACCACAGATGGAGCTACTTTAACCTTGGCTAAACAAAATTTTCATTTTTTTTTCTTCCGAAGTTACTTATGAAGGTGTGATTTTCTGTGTAAAGATTAATAGGCCGATCAACTAATATAAGTACAACATTCAAATGTACAGTTTTGACAAACAGATTGCGTGTCGTAATATTTTACATCTTGAATTCACAAAATTAATCATATCTTTTGATAGAGTGAATCGGTTTCGATGAAACAAAAACTAAGTAATACCCCAAGTTACGTAGAATTTTTGTATATAAGCATTGTCTGCATTGAATTCGTAGATTTTACGTGAATCCCGAACGAACAAACAGATAAACAGACAAACAGACAAAAATGACAAAACTGATGGAAATGGGTTCTGTTAGTTATCCTTTAACATGCTGGCTATTTTTTTTGTCAATTTCTTCAATGTACAAAAATTACTTTTCTACAGATTTATTATATGTATAGATTTATGAATTCACATAGACATACATAAGCAGTTTTGCCCTACTTGAACCTCCTCGGGATAAAAAGTGGCCTATGTTGTTTCTCAAGCTCTGACTATTGGGGTACCACAATTTCAATCAAGTAGTTTTGGCGTAAATGCCTGACAGATAAGCAGAATTACTTTTGCATTAGTAAAGATTACAGCAATGAGTTTTACTGGTCTTTGGATATACATAGCATAATATATATGATGAGAGTCAAAGCTATATCATAGGTATAGAATGACAAACAATATAATCAAGCATATGGCCCATTTAATAACTACGCCCTCACTTTGTGTGGAGATTATCGTGAACCATTTAGATAGAATCAATACCCGTTGATACGCTATTAACAATATAACTTAGTTCCATTCATTAATAACTGTAATATGTGATTACAAAATTTTCCATCCATCGAAACTCTACGTATTATTTGCAGATAAATAATAAACATCAATAGTAAACAATTCAAAAACTTTTGTAATAAATATAATGACGGAAAATATAATGACTAAACAACTAATCAGATAATAGTTGATATCTAGTTTCAATAATTTAACAAACGACAGATAGCTAGGTATAGAAGTTTCCATCAAAACTGTTTAGCTATTTAATATTTATCGTTGGTGCTATACAATTTACTTCCAGGCACAACACTTATCATTGTAAGTAAGGGTTAAGTACTGAGACCTAAAAAGTCAGGTCAAAAGAGGTGACATAATGCTGTGCCCCATTTTACATCTAGTGTTAATTTAAAAAGAAATTAGGATCTGTTCAAGAGAGCTTGTTCAACCTTACCTGCCAGACTCCGAAGTGCCTATTATTGTCGGGTTGGTTGATGTTCCACCGTCAGGGTTCTGGTCATCATAGTACTCTAGATCTTCATCAGGTGTTGAAGGGAGAAGAGGCCTGTTGAGAGCAAAAACTTAACTATGAGACAAAAATGTCAATAACTGAATTTGAAAATACATATACTGAGCCTTGAGGAAGGTTTTGATTTAGTTAAGATTTACTTCACAACTAGCTTCCACCCGCGGTATCGTCCGCGACACGTAGGTATACATATTTCACGCACCTAGATAAAAAGTAGTCTACGTTCGCTTAAACATATCTAGTTAATCTTAATCGATTCAGCCAATTTAGCATAAAAGCGTAACAAACAAAATCACTTTCTTATCTGGGGGCACGGCAGTGCCCCAGCCAAGTCTCGAGCAAAACGGGCACGGCCGTACCATCTTTTCTCGAAGCGATTCGCGGCTGTTTCGCCCCCCCTATATCTTCGACGTGGACAAAGCTAGGAGTTTAGGTTTTCGGTGAATAATAGTAGGCATTAGAACAAGCTTAAGTTCGAAATTACATGCCAATTGAATTAATAGTTTAGGAATTACGGTCGATCAAAGTTACACCATTTTGTCACTCACTGACTCACTGACTCACTGACTCACTGACTCACTGACTCACTGATTCACTGACAGATCATCAAAAATCTAAGGTACTTCTAGCAGACTTAGAAACTTCAAATTTTGCACCAAGATAGGTCATTAGCCACATATAAAGGAAAAATTATAAAAACATTAAAAAATAATATGCCATAGAAAACAATTTTATATTTGCGGTTTGGCAAGAACATTATGTATGGATTTTGACTGCATTGTTAACTTTGTTCGTTGTTTAAGTACCTATTCAATTGGATGAATACATACATAGAATAGAATAATATAAATGTAATACATAGACTATCATTAATACAAATTAATACATAAAGTTCATAATTCATTAAATTAATAAAGCTAAAACTCCATTGTATTGCGATAAATATTGTATGCGCGCTCGATAGATGGCGTTGTACCTGTCTGAATCGCGCTATGGTTTCGTTACAAAGCGCAGTCTAAGTAGTACTTCAAAATAATTCGATAATTTTCATTTGATAGCGCCATCTGTCTATGAAAAACCATTTCGAAACTAAAAAATATTGCAGTGATAATTGATATTCGGAGAACTTTACGTGTTATTTAGTTTAGTTTAGTTATAGTTTGTAAGTTAGTAGATATATATTTACTTAAAGTTAGTTATTGCCAAGAGTGACTAGTTTGGGTGGATTACATTTAATAAATGTGAATTTTAGTAGTATCAAAGCTCAGGAGACAGCAATAGCTGAATATAATCGACTCCAAAGTATATATCGCCCAGACTTGTCTACCTTAGAAGTAACGAAGCCTCAGAGAAGAAACAAAAGAGATAGAGATAGAGAATGGGTTCTAAGCAAAGCAGTAGCTGAAGTCCAAGAAATTATGAGGTCACCTAAATAAAAAAGAAAGAAATACACTTACAAAAAATAAATGAGATCCCACCAAAAACATTAAATGTAAAAAAAAATGCCAAGTCTCTCGATGCAGTCTTTCCATCGTAAAAAGTTTTGAGATCTCATAGAAGCCAAGTCCTATTCAAAATATTTTGTAGTTATAAATCAACATTTAGTAATTGTATCAATAGTTTTCTTTATATTATAATTATAGTGACTTGGCAATGAGCACAAATTAAAAGCTGCTTGCTGCCTGGAATTATGTGCAAATGTTACTGACCAGTGATCAGATTATTTGTTATGTGTGAATCATGATGGTCACTACCGACTACATGCTCCAATACAATAATTAGGAATACCTTACGGGCCATCGCTTTATGAAAGTAAATGAATCGAGAGTACACTAAGACTGACTGCCGTTGCCGAAATTCGGTTGGGACGACACGGATAGACCAAAAGAAAATTAATTTTGTGATATTAATGTTTACGCATGCGGTGTGTGTAACTTTCAACTCCTCCAAATATGCCGTTTTATTTGTTTCTTCTTGTGCTCATTGCCAAGTCAGTATAATTATAATATAAAGAAAACTATTGATACAATTACTAAATGTTGATTTATAACTACAAAATATTTTGAATAGGACTTGGCTTCTATGAGATCTCAAAACTTTTTACGATGGAAAGACTGCATCGAGAGACTTGGCATTTTTTTTACATTTAATGTTTTTGGTGGGTTTTCTTTTATTTATATTAGTAAAAATGAACTTACACTTCACTAGCATCATTCAGAGCAGCATAATTGAAACTGCAGCAGTACCCTTCATAGGTCTTGATCAGCGAGAACATATCCTCACATCTTTTTCCTTTCCTACTGAATGTGCAATGCAGTATCAAATTCTCGCACTTTTGATGCACCTGCAAAAGACATGTAGAATAAAGTAAATTCTCTTTAAATGTGGATTTCTTCGGAAGCATATTTATTTCCTTGTATTGTACAGAAATAAAAAGGCTTCAGTGCAATGCAAGTAGTATCAATTGGTATGCTTACTCAATGCAGATTGGAAATGGATTCTCGCTAACGGTGAATTTTACTCGTAGTTCCAGGATTTATAAAAATATGAATAAAGAATAAATAATATGAACTCGGGGCTATATAAGCGCCATAGAGTCAAGAATTTTGCAGCCAATTATTGTTGAGTTAATATAACTTGTGTCCTAAAAACCTTTTAAACAATTTTTAAGAGAAGTACTTACCTCTTCCATAATAGTATCCACAGTAAAAAAATGATGTTTCAGAATATTCATGATCTCTGTAAAGTTTCCCAGTTTTCTGCTATTTTGGTCGAAATTCTTTAACAGCGGGAGTGCGTTGAAGAAGTTTATGATTTCCTCATCACTTCTGTTGTAATGTTTCCTGAAATATCAACAAGATTTTTGGACTTATTTTACTCTGTCTTCCAGCAAAAATAAAAAAGAAACAATAAACAGTTTTTGCTATAATAGTTCAAATTTGAAATCAAAATTTGGTTTATTATCAGTAGATAGCAACTAAAAAATCAGCATTTTAAATCAAGCTTCACTATTTTAAATCTTATCTCTATCTATGAAAGTTTGTAAGTTACTTGACTTACAGTGATCTAGCATTTCTATTACTTTGCACGTGGAATGCTAAACATTTAATTATTTGCTCTAAACTTCGGCTAAAACACAGTTGCTATCGATGTTAGTACTTTGACAAAGTAACTCTGAATATAGCAACATATGAAACAGTTGCTAAGTTAATTGTATAGTGACTAACATGCACCCTTGTAAAAGTTAACTATGACTTAATTGAGAACGAGAACTTCCCTTTACTCGTGTCACACGTAAATCATAGTTGTATATATGACAAGAGTTCATAATTAATTTGATTGTTTTCTATAGTAAATTTTATAAAGACTTCAAAAAGCTGGGTATGTTTGAAAGATTAAACAAACACGCTTTTTTAAACTTACAATTATTTTTAAGACGAAGTTAGGTATGTTCCGCGTCGGTAAACATTCAAAGAATTTGAAAAGGAAAGAATGTTAAGATGCTGCGAAAGAATGTTTTTGTTGTAGCCCTAGTTTTTATAAAGAATTAGACTAAATACACCCGTAGTCGCGTCTCTCATTCTGTTCTTAGATTTATAGGGCCTTACTACAAAAACTTTAAACCCTGTTTTACACTTGTCTAATAAATTTTTGGCTTCAAAATGAACCATATGTCAACGTCATAATTTGACATTTTTTTAGACAAGGCATAAACTGACGTTTAAAAGTTTTTGTGGTAAGACGGATAATATTTTATATTTGATTAGAGACAAGAGTTTAAAGACCTCAGTATCTTGTTAGCAATTCACTAACAAACAGCAATTAAATTAATTATATTGTCACGCACCATTTCCTTAGTTTGGGCTCCAAAACTATTGCTTTGATGAGTTGCGAAATTTGACTACAATTGAAAATGATTAACGATGCTCGGTTACCATGGTGACTTTTGTGCGGTTATGACGAAATTATAACGAGAAGAAATATCATTTTCACAACAGTTTTCTTCAGTAATTATTAAGGGTGAAATTCCATCAAAATGTTTTGCACAAATGGCCAGCATTTGTGCAAAACATGTTGCGCCATTTGCATATTTTACGCCGCGCTTAAATTGTCATGCGTAAACTAAAGTCAAACAATTACTCCTTATTTATAACTATCGAGTGTACCTACTGCGTTCTTGGCTTGCCAAACCAAACTTATACACAATGTTTAGTACCTTATTCGCCTGTATATAAGTTCCCCATTCGAGTCAATGTACCTATCCAATACCTACAGCAGCAGACAAATTAATATCAAACTCTCATGAAACAAAAATAGCTTATAACTCATTCCACAACATAAAGTTCTAATAAAAGATACTCATATCGGATTTCTACTTCAAACTTAATAGTCTTGACGCGTACTTACAGAACTCCAGCGATATTCCGTGATTCCTTCAGAGACACCATATTGAAATTACAAATGCTAACAGCTGGGAATGGGACCTGGGTTATCTTGCAGTTAGCATTTATCTGTTGGATAAAATTCAGTTAGAAAAATCGACAGAACAAGCTAACGAGCGGATATGAATAATTTGTCAGGTTTCTTTGGAATCTTTTTATTGAAAGAAATTGTGAAAAGGTTGGGAGTTTTCCATTGAGCCATGGTGTCAATGAAATTTATCACACGTGTTGATAAATGGTGTTGTCGACGCCTCTTCCTTACGATTACTATTGTGTAAAATACGAAAATAACTCTAGGTCCGTTTTCAGTTAATTCATAGAGGTTACAAGCGAACGGTATTTTTTGAAGGGATAATGGAATTATAATATTCCACCCATACGTAAGTTATACGGCACCATTTCAACAAAAAAAAAACTGCTTTCGAAATAGCTGCATGCTTCTGAAAAATTTCTGCACCGACAATGTTTTTATTTTGCTCTAATTTATCTCTCTTGCGAACGTTGCGTAAATATTCTCCTAATAAGAAAAACAAAAGCCTAATATCTCCGGAATATTTTTTTTCATTCTACTGCAAACAATCTTACGAAAAATACTCAATTCAAGCGAAGTGTTCTATATCTGAAGTGTTTGGCACCCCTTCTGTGATATCAAATTGAGCATGCAGGAAAATATTTGATAAAATATAGGTGCATATATACAGTCTCCATTTTAACGGGAAAAGCTGAAATAAATAATGGATTACAAGGAAACATTTTAAAACGGCTACAGTAGTAAAACTAAAAATAATATTTTCTTTGTGTTTTCTCTGTAAATATAATATTATTTTGTTCGTAATACAAATTAATAATAACGATATTTCGATGAGAGTATTATACTAATATTCTGAGCTTTCTGTAGTGATGTCGAGGATTTATGCTACAAGTAATAACCGTAGAGAACAAAACGACTAACGGAGATGTCATAATGCAAAATCTCTTAAGAAAGTAGCGTGCCAAAATGCGGGTTTTCGGGGGATGAGGAATGTTACTGACTCCATGCCTTCTATGAGATCTCCCATATTAATTTCAAAACAAAATCATCTATCATTCAATCCCTTTTGATTTGACAAGGAATTCGAACGACTTGTTAGATCTGATCACTCTTACCGTACGTTACTTTGGCCTACAAGAAGGCGCGTGACCTATATATCTTCATTATAATGGCATCTCCGATATGTTTCCTTCCTCCGTGGTAAGAACAGTCAGTTTCCAATTCTCTCAGATTTAGCTGGAATTCCCTCTTACTAATAATTGTGAGGTTACTTGTTATACCAAGTAAGGAGTACTTAGTAAGTAAAGGCTTATAATACGAGTGAGGGATTTATACATACATAGGTAATATAATACATATTTCGATAAAATTGGGTAAAAAATAAGCGTGTACCTATATTTTATCATGAAAATAGAAAAATCTGGGGAAAAAAAAATGATTGAAAAGGTTGCAAGTAGGCGCTGGATGTAAGATGTTGCATGAGATTAGTTACCATTTTTTTTTCTTTAGGTGTAGGTATTATAATTCAAAACGTGAAACAAGAAAAAAAATAAGAGTGAGAAGGAAAAACTACAACACTAGCATTGATTATACTGGATCAAATTACTGAATTTATTAGAAAATCAATTCACAAATTAAAGAAATCAGAAAACAAATTACGTAACAACATTCAAACTAGATAGACAGCAATAAAAATCTAGAATAAAATATAACACAAAGAGCTCTACGAAGCTTTTCAAACGTCTGGGGAACCAGAATTTAATATGCTAACTCTGGAGATATAAATCAATTGTATAGACTTTAAATGACGTCACTGGAGCTAAACGATTTTAAAATTTTCAGACAAAGACTCGTCAACTATGAAAAACGTCAAACAGAACAGACTTAAGGTGTGTTTTTAATGCTCGCACTTTCAGCAACTACATTATAAGTCAAGCAATTTTCGCAAGTGTGATCGATAATGGCAGTTACCAGCTAGCGTTCAAAACGCACCCTTAATGCTTTCTTGTGAATAAACCTATTTTAATGTTTCTTTAAACTTGCACTTAACTCGGAAGTGGCTTCGTCTTAACATTTTAATGGTTTCTTCTTTACACGGTATTTTTCTTCCTGCGTTTTAAAGTTCTTTTCATGATCACCATTAAAAACATTTTTAGTGTCCCAAACATTTTAGTTTGAACAACAGCTATAACATTAAAAAATTGTTACTGGTCACGATTACCGTCCATTAACCTTATCGCATTTCCCTTCGAACCGTTTCAAAAGTTTTTTTTTTCTAAAAATAGGGAAACTTGTGTACCCTTTTACCAAAGATTGATTTGAAACCAGGAAAACGTTTTGATGATACGAGAAATGAAAGAACTTTCTATTGAATATGATAAATAGATTCCGTATCTATATTTAGATATCTCAATACTGTCTCAAAATAAATCTCGAATATATTTTTGCGGTAACCCTAAAATAGACGTCTATTTTGTCTACTGTCTATTTTGAGTGGGTCTCAAACGCCAAAATGTAGTATAAGCATAAAAACAGTCAATTTTCCACATTCACTGTAAGCTTATGTTAGTATTGTGCTTAACAAAAAAATATGTAAATTGGAATCTAGGTCACATAGGTAGTCGCACCTTGTAAAATATTAGCACTCAGCTGCATCTGGTAAGACTGGAAGCCGACTTTTACATAGTTAAGAAAAGGCTAAGCAGGAAATAAAAAAAAATACCAAAACATACTTACAGAAGTCACAATCTGGTTTTCATTGAACTTCTGCTTGATCACCATGATGAAGGCGACAGTCAGGAGTATGTTGCTCAATACTGCCACACTCCAGAGTATCAGCGACCTTCCAGTCTTGGAGGTGAAGTGGTTCGTTCCATGTAATGTCGTGATCCTTCTTATTAGGGACACGTAGTACGCACTGTTGATTTTCTGCTTCTTTTTTGACATATTGTACCTGTAAGAGGAAAGTGAAGGAAATTAATTAGTACTTGAATGAATATTTCTATATTAATCTTACAATATATTGGTGCGGTTTGTTCGTTTGCTTGAGGGGATCATCCGACAGACAATTGAGCGAAAATTTTGAAAAATCGGTCAGAGTTAGGTAGCCGAGAATAGTGGTAGACTAAATTTATTCAAGGTAGGTAAATATAAATAACCTCCTGCTGATCATCTTTTGAAGCTTTTTAAAGTTAATTGAAAATTGATTATCGCGACAGATTGCCAGCAGTAAATTGACAAAAGCTTTCAAAAGCCTTTTAAGTTTACATTATGGACTAGATTAACCAATAAAAAATATCCTGTTTACGTAAACCAAGGTACTTTAGAAACCCTTTAAAATGTTATTTATTTACGGGTAATAAATCTCACCTCGAAGTGGCTACGCCCGGCCAATCTCTTGATCCTCTGTACTTAATAAATATGATTGAGGATAAACAAGGACCTTTCCTAAAAGCCTTGATTACATTTTAATTACGGCTTTAAATATTAGCCATTATTTATATTAAGGTACAATAGAAAATCGTTTGTTTGTGTGTGTTTACAATATGGCTTCAATCAGGCAGTTTAGATTTTCAAAAATATTATAATTATTCTATATAATACTAAATCCACCGCCCTTTTACATAATATTAAATCCATGGAAAAATTTTAATTATATAAAAAAAAAACAGACAGAGTGGGTGTTATTTTGTTTTTAAGCTCTTGTTATTTAATTATCGTAAATAATTAAATATTGATGTATGTATTAAGTAATGATGAAGCATTTTTAAAATTAATTAATTAATTCTTAGGAAAACAAATTACAAAGGGTTAAAATTAAAGGTTACTGTAACATTTAATTAGCAATTTATATTTTTTATACATTCGATTTTAGTTATTTTGTGTCGAAACTAACAGATTAGATTATGTTTTATTATATTTCAAACTAGAAAGTAACTCACAAATCCGATAGTCTCAACTAGTCTAGACAAATAAAACTTTTGCCATCAACAACTTCTTAATCAATTAACACTTTCTACTTTATGTTTTACAGTATTTTCAATATCTAAAGTGACAGCTTGATTTGAAACTAATTGTACTTCTTCAACAAAATGTCAATTTATTCGAATATCTTAAATATTAATGGTTCAAATATGGACGCTTTAATTTTTGACTATTAACTAAGGGTCTTTTCTACTAAACATTCAAAGCTTTCAACCCTTTCATTGAAGTTGTGCTCCATTCAAATAACTGAAATTATTTTTCTTTAAAGAAAATAGGAGTCTATCAAAGTTAACTGTAAAACAATAATTTTGAGACGAAATTCATAGAAACCAAAAAATAACATTTAACGAAAAATAAATAGTCCAACTCTGTGACCTGCAGTAGAACAATACAAAGACCGATGTCTGATTGAATATGCCATATAAAAAACAAATAATATATAGATAGAAAACAAATATTATAAAATGGCAATAAACAAGGACCTAAAATCCACGCTAGCTTCGAAAACTAAATTATTCTGTGAGCACTGCACACTACATGGTGTATACTACTTCTACAAAGCCTCAACTTGGGCTGTTCACTTTCTATGGGGGATGATCATAGCATCCAGCATGGCTTTGTGCTGCTTCCTCGGCCATATGATTTGGCAGAAGTTCGTCATTGATCCTACTTTGACTGTGGTAAGTGGAACAACTACTTTTTATACACTTTTTCATGGATTTGAAGGTCATAATTGATTCCTTTAAACTAGGACCATAACGTAAAAATATAGTATGTAAAAAATGCATTGTATTCATTCTGGCTTATCAATTTGGGATATACCATACCATTGACAGACTACACGAAAAAATATAACAAGCCTCCAAGCCTCCTGTTTCAGCTTTCAGTTGAAAACAATACAGCTTTCATTCAAAGTCTGCCCTCATAATAAGTCCTTTGACAACATCTAGATGACCCAGTCACAAAAAAGGGGTTATATAGTTATATATAATACGCCTTTATCAAGGTCTTATAAAGCTAATCCTGCTACTCAAAGGTTTAAAGCAAAAAGGTTTTACATCTACCTTCATAATCCTAAGTAGATCTAAAAATATCCTTGTCAAATTATTTAAATCAGCTACAGATGTTATCCTTTACCATTTCAACCTTCTTCTAGCGTACACCTAGTTGCGCAATTTTCTACCCTTTGGTTGCCTTTGTAAGTTTTAGTGAAAGATTATGTGATAGAAATATTATATGGCTGTTTGGAGATTCATTCGTTTATTATTCATTATAGATATTTTTTTAGAAGTTTGATAGAGTAGTGACTAGTATTAAGTTCATTAAATTAATTATGTCTTTGGAAATATTTCAAAGGATTGTAATTATTTGGGCCTGCAGCAATCTTATTGTCTTTTAGATTATTAATGAACATTGCTCTAAGTAGGTAGTTATAAAACCCTATCAAATGAAAAACACACACAAATGAAACAAATGTGGTTATGGATTGCATAATGATGTGTAAGTAATTTAGAAATTACGCATGTTACTATTTTATTGAACATCTCAACAGCTTTTATTACAATTTATTTTTGCTATCCGATTTTGTAGAATGAATTTTAAAATTCAATCTATCAATATTTAACATTCAGGGGAACTATGATAGAATATGTAGATCCCGGCTATGTTATGTACTAACAAAAGGCATATTTTTTGCTGTGAAAAATAAAGTCGAAAAACATAGGAGCGATGATTTTTGTGGGAATATTTACAAGTATAATAAATATTTTTTACTTAATATCTAGGACTATACAGACCGAAATCACCAACCCGCATTGAGTAAGCGTGGTGATTAATGCTCAATCCTTCTCCATGTGAGAGGAGGCCTGTGCCCAGCAGTTGGACGATAAAAAGGCTGTAACAGTAACAGTAATATCTAGGATGAAAAATAATATCAACTCATTACTACCAAGTTTTATGCCTGACCATATGAGATGAGCACCATAAACAGTTGCCAAAACACCGATTTGACCAATGGGCGTCAAGTATACGACTGGTTACGGTATCGTTACAGTCATAGGTACCTAAATGGCGCAACACAAGTGTGTGTGTTACGCTCACTTATACAACTGAAAATAACAAGGTTTTCAAGTTTCCAAAAGCAAACGCTGATGTTTAACTAGCTCGCAGTGATACTGCGTCTTAATAAACCAAGTAGCTTCTCAAAGATAAACGTAAGGAATTGCAAATAGCGCTGAAGACGTTTAAACATACATTATGCAATATGAAACACTTTGTAATGTTAATGAGGCTATGTTCACTTTGAGTTCCAATGCAACTGGCTTTTCATATATGAGTGTACTCGAGTCATAGGATTGCGAAACCTCTTACTCTAAGTGTGTTATATTTCGTGGGAGCAATGTGTATTCTACTCCTTTAATACTACCTACTGCATTTCAAGCCACTCATTGTTTTCAGCATAACCTGCAAGAAATACCTCGTTCTTGAATAAAAAACTCGACTGACGTTAACTTAACAGACAGACAGAAAGACATATATTTAATTAACTGTCGCCTAAAAAAGTTCAACTAAAACTTTAACAAATATAGTGCCAATATACCACTAAAACCAATGAACGTCAACTGACAGACGAACATCGGTTAGAGGCCAAAACTTTCCACGAACAATACACAAAGGGGTCTCAAATTTGATGACCTCACTCTTTTACATAAAAGGGTTCTTTGTAACAAAAGTAATAGCGGACCGTCTGCTAAGAATACGTAATATGTAAGTACGAAACATCTTACATAATGTTCACAATGAAACGTTTTACGCGTGGGCTGTTTGAAAGACAGTTCATTCATAGGTTTTGCATTTTGTAGTTCAATGGAAATTTTCACTAAAATAGCTTATCTTCAATTGTACTGTTATTCGTTAAAAGCTATTTTGAGATATCTGCAACACAGATGGTCTATTTTTAGATCATACAATAACTTATTTTCATTATGTAAAGAAACCTTGATTTTGCATTTTTTTGGTATGTAATTGTAGAATGAATTTTCAGAATTAATGGGCTGATGTTGATAATTACCTACAGAAGAGCAAACACCCAGATCATATCGAATAAAAACCACTTATATGAATGAAAATGAAAAGCTCTGTACTTAATTTTACTCAACTGGAAAAACACTTTTCAAAATAGCAGTAGTGGGTATTATGTTTTCGTCGTCAACAGCCGATTTATACTTCCAAGTTCATAACACATTATTCTTAGAAAAACTATGTAGTATATCGTAACATTTTGATAGGGCTTGTGATTTGGACAAGCATCGTACTCACGTGGGACGGACCTACGAATAGTTCCACCTTTCGCCGAACATTGCGTAGGGTATTAGCACGACATTTATCTATGTGCTGAAAAACGCCTACTAACCTGCGTGATATGGTGAGTGGTGACGTCATTGTTTTGTGTACTTGATAATGTTTATATGGTCTAGGCTGAAATTGGCTGAAATAATGATTCCCAAGGGAATCATTATTTAAACGACGGGTATACATATCATCCCAATAGCATTTTTGTACTATTGTTATTAAAGGTGCCTGCCTCGTTGGTCTAGCTGTCGCAAGTGCGGCTGCTGAGCACGAGGTCTCGGGTTCGATCCCCGAGTCGGGCCGAAATCGCTTTGTGGGTTTTAGAAGACTTTCACAAAGCAGCCCGGAGCCTGGAAGCTGGTGATTGATACACCCGTGCATCGGAGAGCACGTAAATGTCGGTCCTGCGCCTGATCTCTCTCCGGTCGTGTCGGATTACCGTCCCATCGGGCTATGAGAGTTAAGGAATAGTGAGTGCACCTGTGTCTGCGCAAATGCTCGTGCACTATAATTTGTCCTGCGTAGTTGGCTAATCTCCTTACATGAGAACAGCCGCCGTAGCCGATAATCGGCTAGGAGGACATCATCATCATCATCATTAAAGGTAAAGTCAGATTGGTAACGATTTAAAACTCACTATTTTCGTCAATGTTACAAAACTTGTCAACTTGAGATGTAAAACGACTATAAGAGCGCTTTTACATAAATATCCATCAGTTGTTTTGCGGTCATTGCGGTCCGTGCGAACACAGCGTTGCCGCTCGGAAAACGGAATGGAAAATCTAGTACATACCTACTTTGAGAGCTTTCACGAGGCTTATTATACAATACTAGACTGCACACTAAAATAAAGCCTATGAAAGTGGCTTTAAACCCACTCTCACAGTGAATTCACGTCACATTAGACATTTGAAACGTCATCGCGGTTTGGAAATTCAGCAACTTTGTGTCTGACATGTAGAACGTTATTCATTTAAAATAGTAGAAAGTAGCTGCTATGTATAACTGTTACTAGGTATGTTTTTTTTTTACAAAGACTGTCAATAAAAAATCGCAAACATCTTTTACCAGCTCAGCCCCTACATAGATTAAATAGTAAAAAATGAAATTTTAAAATCTTTCTTAAGGATTTACCGCTCAGATTTATTTCCTTCCTTTTGTCTTAGCTTCAATGGAAAAGAACTCAAGGAGGGAGCCTCAATAGCCTTCTTTGCAATAAAGAGATGTAATCTTTCACTTTTAAATCCCACTTTTGTTAAAGACCTCATTAATACATCGTTCCTTCATTGAATATTCTTACAGGTAGAAACTACCCACTACTCAATGGTAAATATACCTTTCCCTGCGGTGTCCATCTGTGACACTGAGAGAGTGTATTTGCCTAAGACTGGAGAGATTACTGAGTTGCTGTGAGTATAATATTGGATTTTATTTCCATAACATTACAACAGACATAGCAATACGTATGTCTGCTGTAGAATATGTATATTTACATTTCTTATTAGTTCGGTCACAATAGCAAAACAATCAAGAATAAAGTTCAAAGTTGGTGTGATAATGAGAATAAAAAAAAGTGTTTGGGAAAGTTGTTTGTACCTAATCACTAGTAGAATAGAGTATCAGTCACTAAGTACCAGTCACCTTATATACATATACCTACTTCTGTATCTATGTTACCGATATCTGTGGTCTCGGCTAATGCATGAACATGGGTGGTGCATCTAGAATTCTAGATATACCTGGTATGATCAATTGGAGAACTGTCAATGGTGAGGCACGGAGACAGACGTTATGTGTTCAAGGGAGCCGGATACATATCGGTTACTAATTACGGAGATATAGGTAGAACAAACACTACAAGTCGTCTGTGTAAATCTGTAACTTTAAATACACACATAAATATTTACCATCCATCAAAATTTTAAAATATTTCTCATATTTGTATAACCTAACACTTTATTTGCCAATTTATTTATTAACTCACAGCTAATTTGCTTGTTTGTGCAATTTCATCCGTGAGCCCGGAAAATATTTCGCTTTAAAAAACTAGCTTAAATTAGTCTCTAGAGCATACTGAAATAGATTTCACTTGTTTCTACTGTTTATTATGAAAGTGTAACAATTAAAACATAAAACTACACTCATTTTGAAACTATTGAGAGTATAACAACAATGCCACAAGTATCTCTCGAGACCTATTTGCACTAGTTGTTCTCAGACAACTTCAAGTACCTACTACTTCGTATAAATCCAGCGTTAGGGATTCTATCAGATAAACAAACAGTTTCCCGAACAATCGCTCCCCTAAGAATGCAGTCCATTTGTTATATTTGAACTATTCACTACAATATTCTACTGTCAAAACTAGACGGCAAACTTTTAGTCAGCCGACAGTTTGTTTGGGCTCATAAATCAGTATTGCAATGAATGGTAGTGACATAACAACGATCAGGTATTTCCCCGGCCGGTGTCAGACCGATTAAATACGTACATTGAATTCACGATTTTCTTAAAAATATTTTTTTTTTTCGGCTAACTATTTAATCTGCCGTATGCGGGTTCTTTAAAAGTGCAGTCTATTTTGTTACATTTAAACCCTGTTCTGCTGTTAACATAAATTGAATTACTAAGTACCCCCAACCCGAACAGATTAAATTTCGATCAATTTTTATCAATCTCCGCCAAGTATTTTTACGCCAGCTTAAATTCATTGAACCTCGGAGTTCTATGATCCCGTTAGTAAACAACTTAGTTCATAAACATCGATTAACTGGCTTTAAAGACTACTGATTTGTGAGAAAAAGTCAAGAGGCAAACTTTATACGTATAAAATGCGGTTTGAATTTGTCTGCTTAAAATATTATTTTGTGAATGTGAAAATGTATTTTGGATACGACATTGAAGTGGTTGGTAAGCAATGGATTCTAATTCCATTTCCGCACGGAGCATCTGGAGTTACGGTGGTTCCTATTATATCGTACTAGTTTCCGACAGGGGTTTAACTAGGCATCCCGTGGGTATAGGATGGACTTTCTAACGCTAAAATCATTTTTTAAATCGATCCAGTAGTTCTGGAGCTCGTTCAAGTTAGCAAATAACAAAACATTTTATTAGTATACCTAGATCTAATAATACTTCCGTACTTTTGTTATTTAAAAGTGAATATTTACTTTCCAGAACACTTCGTGGCTTCAACAAAACTGAAATAAAGGATTTCTACGAGAGTTTCACAGGCGTCACACGGAAGGGCTACAACCCACTGCCGTATGTTAGGAAGATGCACGCCTTGCTTGAAGACCTTGGATTCTCATTGAAGAATCTACTAGATTTGGTACGGACACTTTGATTAATTAAATAAAACTGTATGTAAAAAAACGGTTTTCATGACAACTTTAAAAGTGAAGTGGTCTAGTAGGCTGACATTTTATAACGCTAAATTAGTTTTCGTTCAGAAGTTTTAATACCTATAAAATGTCAGGATGCCTAAGCAATAGTCGTTAATTTGTGTCTAGGTCTAGAAACGTCTAGGAATAAAGAATTTTAATTTAAATAGCCTTTGTAACTAAAGAAGCACTTGACAATTGAAAAACTGTTAACTCCTAGAGCTATTTAGTAAAACTTATTTTCAAGAACAGAACAAACAACTTTTAAATATCACCTGTCGCCTCTTAAAACATTTTAAACAATAAGTAATTCAATGAAAACAGAAGAAACAGTTTATTGTATTCTATTTTGAACATTCATGCTTGTTTTTAGTTGGGAATTCAGATAAAGCAATATTGTTCTACGACTATTTGATCAAAAATAGGATTTTTATTCTCGAAATGGAAATTGAAACGCGTTTGTTTATACGGTAATAGTGAGAATACGTGTTTATTAACGTTCTCACTACTATTGAATTCAAGTTTTTTACTAGGAATATGCGAATAAGAGCTGGACTTTAGGTACCTTATCATGAAAATTCTGAGCTATTGTGTTATTTTGTTACGATTCCAATTTTGTGGTAATATGAAATAGCTTAGGATAATGAAAAAAAAACCCGAGAAATTACTAATCCGAACTTTATATATGATGTCTATGAGGGACGATCTGGTCAAGGTCGTCCGGGAAGCAGTGGAAGCGGGTTGCTAAAAAATGTGCAAAATGGCGAACCTTGGCGCAGGACTTTGTCTAGTAGTGGGACGTCTTTCGACTGATACGACGACGACTTATATTGCCGTAGTGTCTGCATATTGCCGTCCACTTCCGAAAGTTGGTTTCTAATCAATGAACACCAACCGTTCCGGTCTTGGGCCGCCTGCATCCATCCTCTGCCCTCCACCTTCTTAAAATCATTGGCCCACCGTACTCTTACCTGTATTTTTCCTTTCCCCAGTTTAAAAGACCGTGCAGTGATATAACGATAGACTGCAGTTGGAGATCAAAGCCACATAATTGTTCTGAAATGTTCCGCTCTGTCCTCACTTTAGCTGGATACTGCTGTCAGTTTGATATACCGTATTTCAAGTAAGTGTCTTATGAAATGAGTAGAGTCAATTTGGGGGTGGGTAATAATATGCACAAACTATAATCAGCTATTATATTTCGCGGATTTGACCAATTGGTGTTAATCTGATGTCTGATTATGGTTTGGTTATCGTTATATAGTTACCAAATGGTTATAAATATATAGGTTCAACCAACCTTTCATTTTCCGTATTCATACTTTTGCTCTACAAGATAAATATCCTTGTCGTGTGGTGTGTGTTTTTCTTGATCCTGGAACGTGAGTTTTAAAATTGTGCTATTTTGTTCAGTGTCTAAAAATACTTTCACACTGATCCATACTCAAATAAATTCAATAACGAACTAATCAAAGTTTACACTGCCTATAAATACATTTGTCTATATTTGACACAGTAAGCAAATAAAATTGGTAAAGCCTGAGTAATTATTTTCGCTATGTCAAGTTAAACACACACGATGCCGCGGGCTGATATTAAAAGTTGCGGTAATAGAATATCATTTTCAGCATCTGTTACCACGTCCTTTAGCCATAAAAAATGAGGTTAATATTTTTTCAAATAGGATGAAATAATTCACATCGAATTAAAGTACGCAAAAGACCAACAACAAATAATAGATACTTTAAGTACTTATGACATTTTAGAGAGCACACAGACAATCAGACCAATTTTATATCTGGACTGGACTCCACTGAAGCACTGGACATTATAGTAAAGGGACAAGGTCACAATGGTTATTCTGTGGTAAGTACATCACCAGCCTTTTTCAATGACCCACTGTGGGGTGACAACCTCTTCCCATGCAGAGAAGTATTGAGCGTTCATCACCACGCTTGCACCACGCACCACGCCACGGGTTGGCAATTTCAGACTTTTAAGTCCAGGTTTCCTCAAGATATCTTCCCTCACCTTTTATCATTGATATCCCATATACCTCTGCAATTTAATTTAGTGAAGTTGCATTGGTACTTGCCTAACCTGAAAATGAACTTGCACACTCGTACTTGAAAATCAGAAGCTTAATTCAAGAATCTTAAAAGGCCACTGTACAGAAAAATAACTGTTCATTTTTTTCAATAACATCGCATTTCTTAAGAAGCTATTTCGCACTCCAATAATAATGCGGAACAACAAGAAGCTCTCGGAGGTATTTTTCTCTGACAACTTTCTTCGTAAAAAAGTGCTGATTCAAAGCCTAATTTGAATCAATGACTTTCATTTTTTTCTCTACTTCGATAACAAGAAAAGGTTAGTATACTATGAACATGCGTAGCGTTGTTCCTAAGGATCATAAAAAATATTACTTCACTTAATCTTTTTTTTTAATTCGGGATAGTACATTGACATTTGGAGTGTTGCCAAGTCAATGCGGTTTTTAATTTCGTTAAAGGTGTTGTGCCCTTACCGTTGATTTTTCATTACGTAATTTTTTATTATAAGCTCAAATCCTTCATTTTCCTTTGAGGAAAACCGACTTAAATATCTGCAATTCTGTATCATCAGTTTAAGAATATATTCTGTCCACATAATGTTGGAGCTTGAGATAAGCGACCCACATCTAAAAGAATTCTTTTGCAGCATTTAAGAGAAAGAACAACACTTTCATCAAATTTTTGTAAACAAGACGAAAACATATTTTTAGGTTTTTTTTTTTCCATGATGACTCGGTTTCGGATTCATATTTTGTTCCTATTTACATATTGTCACCGGTATGTCAGATGCCTATTGATAAAATATTCATGAAATGACACAGCATTGCGTTCCGCGCGGATAAATAACAGAAATCTTTACAATACCTCGACAATATCTCCAACATAACTATATAAGGTACAAGAGCATTTTTTCCTAAACAATGTTCCTATTTGCCATTTAATCCTTACATATTATGTTTGTATGAAGTCTGGTATTTTCATAATTAATAACAACATGTACTCGGAATAATATTAATAATGATTGAGGATAGAAAATTGCTCCAGGGATTTATGAGGTTTAATTGAATTGAATGACGAGGAAAAAGTGCTTTTGTATTTTTTACAGCGGTTCAAATGGTTTAGTATTTCAGAAACTATCCACTATGTTCGATAGAAAATTGCTGTATATAATTATCTCAATTAATAAGGAGTAGAATCAGCCACGAATGTACAGGTGTAAAACCCCTAGTTTCAAGACATCTACTAACACAGGTACAAAATAAATATGATTTAATTCCAGCTATACGTGTACGACTATGAGAACAGAGTGACGCTAGTAGACAGCTACTTCAGTTTGACGCCCGAGTCGTTTTTTGACGTCAACGTGTACGTCTGGGCAATTGACTCGTCGACCTATGTCAAGGCATTGCCACTGTCTGGCAGAAAGTGTACGCTGGATACGGTAAGTGTTTGTCTTGTTGTAGTGTCTGGACTTTGATTAGCTCATGTCTGGTTGAGGAGGTCAGATAGGCAGTCGTTCCTTGAAAACACTATACATAGTTAGTAGGTACTCAAGAGCATTCCGTTAGACACTGGGACGCTTTTTTATGTTTGGGTATATTTTTTTTATGAATTAATATATGTATTTCCTTCCTCCCTGTTTAATACCTCTATACATCGAACTAAAAAAATATATACCTTCAAAATAATGTCATTTTCTTAAGCAATATTTTATGTGCAAATATTGTGTTTAAAAATAGTAACTTTAGGCAAAACCTGAAAGCTATTTTAGTCATCTATATAATTTTAATTAGTTAAAAATAATTATGCAAATATTTTAAAACAAATTTTATACACCTGAGAACAATGATAAAGTCGTTGTATGATACTTACTTTTAACTATCTTTTCGAAAATAAACTACTCAAAAAGCAATTAGTTATTATATTAATCATCTAGTCACATTAATAAAAGTTTTTCAAAAAGCTCGTGCTTCATATTATATTTTTATAAAAAAATTAAGTAAATACAATTTTAGAAAAAAATATAAGACTTAATTAAATTCGTATTTTTAACCATCTAATTTTATCCCAAGAGCAATTGACATTTGGAAAGTGTCAATCAATTCTTGTGATGACCTCAATATATTGTTTAACGAGGAATTTATATTTTAAGGCTTAGCTTTTTAACCAATTTCGGAGCCAAAAATAAAACAATGAGCAATATCGATTTAATTTGATTGAAGCCATTATATCATCAATCATGTCCTTTGTCAATCAACGTTATTTGAGCCTAAAGGATAACGCTGGGGGGGAAATATAGGTCACTAAGTCAAGCATTTTATTAGCTTTTTTGTTAATGTGGATGTTGAAGTGCTATATACTGGCTATTGTTTAAAATGTAATAATCTAAAAATTAACCTTCAACAATGTTAGATTATATAGTAATTTTATTCTAAATCCACTTTTACATATTAGCTTTAACCTGTTTTTAAAACACAAAGCCAGAAAATCATATTTCTTTAGGTTTTAGTTGTAAGTGGTAAACATAACTAGATTTGTATTTACACGAGCATGAGGCGCAAAAAGTGAAAACCGTATTTGAGTTACTTGCAAAAGCCACTAAAATTATGTGAGTGCTTACATACTTTTTCACTTGTTGTTTTTCATACAAAACAATGTTTTCTTGCACATTATTTTTAGCCAAAAACGAAAGTTTAACATTAGTAAAATTAATTACAAAGTGTAGTCTAAAGCGATATTCATTACGAGTTCAATTTGTCTACGTCCGAAGTTAGCTGTCTCACCCATATCAGCATTATCTTTAATTGTGATTTAACGGATAAAGGGCGTAATTAGACTTTTTGTAAAAAGGGTTATTTGCTGTAGAACTAATTCGAGGTTTTGTCTCTTTGATCTGTGGCCATACCTACATGAGTGGTGTAACAGTCAATTCCAAACGTTCAAAAAACTTTTCAGCTTCAAACCATAATGCTTTTTCCACTGTTTCCACCTCCAAGGAAAAATATTTGAGTGAGCTGAAAAGGTAAAAGGCAAACCTTATAATGCCTTCTACTCACTATTTCAGTCTTTTGTTGACAAAATTAGTTAGTTGAAGACAATATTACAAAAGCAACACTAGAGCGTAGCAGATGAATTTGCATTGTCATTGACATCAGGTGCATTTTAATTAATAAATGAAGCTAAGTAATAATTTTACTCAAAGCTCTCAATTAAATATTTACAATGCAAATATTAATTACTCTTAGTTTTGTAGTTAGATATTTTCTAGTAAAGCTTCGTTATTTATAAACATCTTACTTCGTGTTTACTTTAAAAAACGAGAGTATATTTTCAGTGAAACAAAGACATCAAACTGACACTCGGAGTGGTAAAAAATGTATTATCTCAGCCATTGGTTTTTGTTATAATATTTGTCGGATAAAGTGGACAGTGATGCCTCTACCCTAGGGCAAAAGTTACACAAAAACGATACTGACTGAATATGTTTTTTAAACTAAAACATTGTTCATTTTTGTCAACTCAAAACTATTGTAAGTGAAATATTTTTTGTTTGTGTAGTTTTGTAACTGTCTTTTATATTAAATTAATATTTAGATTATATCCAAAAATTCACAAAAAATAATTACAAAATGTGAGACATCAGTTTATTAGCCGGCTACTTAAATACGGCAACTAATTAAAATATTGGACATCTTAATTCTGTTCGTGATCGCGGCCAGTAAGAAGCTTATTAATGTCACTTAGATGAACATAAATTAGTGCTCAAAACATTAAGCCCTTGAAATATGAGATGGTCCTATAATAATTTTAAGGTGTAAGTATAGTAAATTACTAGAGGGTTTGCACGTACATGTTTTTAAGTACAGTACCTACTGTCCGTAGATTTTATATAAACTGAGTTGGTCGAGAAGTTGATTCGAAATTCAATTGTTTTTTTAAACTTTTCCAGGTTGAAAAACAATTGAATTCCGCTAGTGGAGTTCGGGTCTCAGCTACATAGTTGAGTTTATATTTTGTTGATAAATTGCATTCAATGAGAAACGAATTCAATAAACTTTTTAGTTCAGACGGGTGGCCCCTAAGACTATTTCTGTGATGAATTAATTTGAAAAACCCAAAACTCTTAAGTTTTGTTTAATGTTCATAATAACGTAACATAGAAATTGATTAGCTTTCTAAGAAAATAATAATCGATTTGGCTTTTGTTTACCTACATTATTGTAGGCAAGGTTTAGCCTTAAACTCAGAAAATAATAAATAATGAGCGCGAGTGTATTCCATTTCAGTATTTTTCCATGGAAAATTACTGGAAAAAGTAAACTGAATAAAATAATTAATCATATGATTAGTACGTTGTATTATTGTACTACAGCTAACAATGTCGTTTAACATCGTAAAAATTACAAGTAAATACTGGACTAGCTTCTGTTCACGACAGTTTTGTCCACGTGATTGAAATAAAGTAACTACCTCAATATTTTTTTTCAACTAAGTAAGCCATTCCGTAGAAAAATATTAGGTTTAATATAATTATTATTTTAAGGTGATATAAATAATTATATTCATACATAACAAGTTTACCTTGAGGCAGTCGATTATAATTATAACAATGCCGTACGCGATTGTACCCTTAGGGGTGATACAACTGACATAACCATTATTATACTGTTTTGATTTCGCTTAGAACATTATACTAGTTACCAAAATAACTTAAGTATAAAGTGATACAAATGTGAGTTTATTTCAAGTTTAAATGTATTTAATAATGTATGTTTTGGGTAAGAGCTAGCTTGCCAAGCAAAAGTTGTGAACTTGCTAAGCTATATTTATCATAGATGATAGATATATGATGCTATTTTATTAGTATACGTTTTCGAGAATAATTGGAGTTATTGTAAAAAGTTCTTTTAAGAAGAACATATTACGAATACAAAAGAAAACTACATATAATTTAGGTATGGAAAAAAAACCATAACAGACATCATTATCTGACTAGCCTTGTCTTTTTTTTAGGGTTGGCTTACTGTGTAGCCGTATGCAGCCGAGTTTTACAAAGAGCGACTGCCTATCCTGACTTCCTCAATAAAGTCAGCCGGGCAACCCAATACTCTTTGGTCTGGCTTCTGATAACCCGGCTGCAAAAAATGGACAAACGTCAGCCAGGAACCACAAATAAACTTCCTTTCGAAATACGTAACGCCACGTGTTCGTACATAGATAGATAGGCGAACAACCCTAGAATATTGACGCCCGATACCCGATTCAAATCACAGACTCGTGTCTAACAACCCAGAAAAATATTCCACGATTACTCAATAAACAATTATATTCCTCATACTTCAATCTTATTGTTAGCACAAAAATATATGAATAATGTAAAAGAAATTTTATGAAGAACTAGATTCTGCTCGAGGCGCACCCCACGCAAAGTACACAAGACATAGCCTACAGCAATCAAGGATAGGTTTTTATTGAAGAAATAATTTTCGGAAATCGTATTACCGTATTATCATAGCAACTCATTCATTTGTTTTTTTTTTTGTTATGCGGCACACGTGATTACGCGCCATCTTCAATACGCATTTGTTTTTCAAATAAACTTCTGTTGCTAAAAGCGTTTCGCCGTTGTTTTTCACGGGTACAAAGAAGTTCTCAGTGAATCACATAAGAAAATAAGGAAATATGGTTACTAAAAACAGACAGAAATATACTTCTGTGTATTTCGCTTTAAAATAATATGTAGTAGACTCAAAATAATATAAAAAACTCGTCATTCTATGTACCAAATCTCGGCTCGTGGCAACCTGTAATCCGTCTTACCTTACTTGTTACAACTACGTACTTCTAATTCAAAAGTTGCAAATCCCTTAAGCCTTCACGTAAAACAATGAAAGGTATTTGCTTTCAGGATCAAGGCACTGGGGGAGGCTTCCACCAGGGATGTATGACACGACTGATCTTGAAGAGAGTGGTGGACCGATGTAGATGCCTGCCCTTTGGGTACTCTTGTAAGTTAATGATTTTAATAACTTCAGCCAGAGCTGTTTTACTGGAACTATTTTGGGTATCCGGATAAAAGGTACCGCATCATAATGTTCCATAAATGGGTATTCTAAAGCTGAAAGATGTTTTGATATCAGACCTGTAGTTACTGAATGGTTTATTGTGTGAAAAAAAGGGGAAATGTCTTTAATTGACATGATTTGTAATCGTATTCTCACAAAAGCTTTCGCAACAGTATTAAAACATTATCGTCAAAATGCGAACTGATGGGGCGTGATAATATCCGTCTTTTTCCGAAGAAAAAAGCAAAATTGTTCATATTTCAGAACGGATCATTTTCGCACCAAATCACATGAAAGTCCAAGTCGGAAAACAGAAGAAAGTTTATATTTACATCTCATGAATGTAGTTAGTACAAATATATCGAAACTGTATTTTTATACTAAAATTATAAAAGGAACCTTTATACATTCTTTAAATGTGAAATATAAAATATTCTTCAGAAACTAAACGAAGAAGAAGAATAACAAATAATTTAAGAAAGTTGAGACCCTTAAAAAGTTTCTGTTGCCAATCTGAGAAAAAACGTTCTCTAAACGATATATTTTATCTAGACACACGGCAGTGTGTCCGCCAAGTTCGAGCAAAAAAAGCGACACACCGGCCGTGGGTTATATTACACGAACCATTTCGGGCCAAATTCGACCCACCTGTAACTCAAAATCTATTTTATTTACGCATATCAAATTTCTAGTATCTGTTGAGACCCCCTCACTTATCTAAAATACAAAATTTCATTAATATACCTATTGTAGGTCTTGAGATATTGACGTCAGAAAATCGCTATTTTTACTATACACTCACTGACTGATTCACTGATTCACTGACTCACTCATCAAAAACCTAGACCACTTCCAATGGTCGTATTGACTTGAAATTTGGCATGGAGGTAGGTCTTTATGTCAAGGTAAAGGGAAAAATCTGAAAATGGCCAAGTGTGAGTCGGTTTCAAAATAATGAAGGTGTAAAATACCCAGTGTAAATTTATACCCCTAAGGAACTAAAACGAACTAAATTTATCTATATTTATATAATATATCTTCGAATGATCGTACCGATCTGAAATTCGTTACAAAGGTTTGTATTTAGTCAAAGTAAAAATCTGAAAACGGCCAAGTGTGAGTCACTTTCGAAAATAACGAATGTGTAACTTTGATCCACGAACATAATATTTGATAACATGCCATGTCAGTCAGTTGGCAAATCTAGTCCATTTAGTTAATCTAGTTCATTTCTTTGTAAGAAGCATAGTGCATATTCAAAAATCTGAAAGATAGTATAAATGAGACATTTACTTAACTGACTTAATCATAAGAAAAAAATAAAATAAACAACCTTACAAAAATAAATGAAATCCCACCCAAAACAAAAATGTGAAAGACTGCCAAGTTCGATAATATGGGAATGCTTCGCCTATAAAAGAAGTGAGATCTGAATAAGTACCAAGTTCCATACACATACCTCAGTTAAAAATAGTTACTTTTTAATGATGATTACTTGGCAAGTTTTAATAGAAAATTAAATACTTGATTCATTGCGTTTAGTAGGTTTATAACAAGGTGTATGAAAACTTGCCAAGTAACATTATTAAAAAGTTACTATTTTTAACTGAGGTATGTGTATGGAACTTGGTACTTATTCAGATCTCACTTCTTTTATAGGCGAAGCATTCCCATATTATCGAACTTGGCAGTCTTTCACATTTTTGTTTTGGGTGGTACATTTTATTTGATCAGTTTCTAAAAGTTCATGTCCATTTTTCATTATAAATGATGTGACAAGAAGTAAAATGTTCTGTATTTTTATAACTTCAAAATAAATATTTAAAAAGACGACAGCGTTTTACAAGAGGAAACACAAAATATAACGTTATTACTAATGTTTATTTTTCTTTTAGCTAAAGAATTGGATTCTGAAGAATTTGCTAAATGCGCATGGGAACATTATATTTGCATATATCAAACAATAGGTTTGTACACTAGTCTTTCATAATATTATAAAAAAAATTGTCAGAGCCAAAAAACTCATTTTTATGTCATAAGAGGTAACAGGTATTTTCTAAGGAGAAATTTTTTCATGTTTTCCTCAAGTAATACTATCCCCACCTTAATGCATGAGGTTGCCACCTCTAAGCAAGATCATTCTTCATTTCCAAATAGAAGAGAAAATAAACAAAATAAAAAATAACACAAAAGAAACTCCTCTTAGTGTCATTCCCTACGGATTTCATTCCCACTTCAAATACAAGGTTATTGTCACTTTAAGAATACAAACTGTACTTTTGAAGCCTTTGAAACTTTATTGTATGTTTATTTGAAAAAATATCTGCAGATGTCAATGAACTGTGGCATTTTTTTCTAATCGAAATTTCAATGTGAAATAAAAAGTCATTAATAGTCAATATCAAGTCAAGAATTGATATTTCAGATATTGAGTATCAACTAGCTTTTTATTATCCCACTGCTGGGCACAATCCTCTTCCATTAAACACGGAATGAGCATTAATCACCATACGGGTATTGCTAGGCATCTCTTCGATTAAAAACGGGATGAGTGTAAATCACCATGCTTCAAGGGGTTTTACGATTTTGGACTCTCATAATCTGGGTTTCCTCAAATCAAATGATGCTCTCTATAACCCTTTTAAAATTAACATAATGCAGGCTGTGGTCTATATAACGGAGTTATTTATACCTTTTTAAAGTCTTTCATTCACAAAAGATCATGACTCAAACAGTTACAATTTTACACGGCTCAAAAACCAATATTAGTTGAAGTTTTGTTCTGATTACTTCTGAAGCTTTCAATCTGGTTTGTTTTCTTTTAGAAATGATTGAAGTTGACATAAAGGATATAATATCTGATAGTGAATGCTATCAAAGATGTGACTACGTCGAGTATTCTACTGAAGTGGAGTTTGTTAGAAACCAGAGGAATTTCAAGTTAGTAAATAATATTTTATTTTGAAAATCTATGACGCAGAGAGTATTCGTACTTTTAAAATATCAATAACCTTTAAATGACAGTAAAAGTGTTAAACATAGACTTTAAAATGTTTTGACTATAGCATCGCCGACGTAAACAATACCGACTTATTTATTGACTACCTAGACAATACAGCGAAATAGCAAAACAGTAAATTATCCGTCTCTAAGGATCGTATTGCTGTCTTATCAGTTTACTTATAGACCCAAGGGAGCAACAATTTTACTTCGATCTACCTTCACAAAATAACACATTGGTGTTTTTGACGCACATTTTTCTTTGAACCGCAATTCTTAGGCAGAATTCTATTAAACCTGCTTTGACAAGGTAACACAATATTTCCCGCAGCTGTTCAACGTGCGAACGTTTCAGACTTTTTAAAATGGTTTCCTTTTCAGAAAACTAAATGAAAATAACAGCAGGGTTTTGGTACATTTTGGACAAAATACTTGTATGAAATATAGAAGGGAAGTCCTTTATACTTGGGACCAGATGTTGGGTAAGTTTTGAGTTGAGATAAAATATCCTTACTTACTATATAATAAGTCTGAAAGGAAATCTCTGAAAGGTTGTTTACCAGATTACTTTAAACCTGAAATCTGAAAAGGTTTAAAGGTCCTTTTTAGTTTCGTCATGTCCGTCTGTCCGTCTGTCCGTCTGTCCGTCTGTCACAGCCGATTTACTCGGAAACTATAAGTACTACAGTGATGAAATTTGATGGGAATATGTGTTGTATGAACCGCTACAAAAATATGACACTAAATAGTAAAAAAAAGAATTGGGGGTGGGGCCCCCCATACATGTAACTGAGGGATGAAATTTTTTTTTTCGATGTACATACCCGTGTGGGGTATCAATGGAAAGGTCTTTTAAAATGATATAAAGTTTTCTAAAAAACATTTTTCTTAAAGTGAACGGTTTTTGAGATATCAGCTCTCAAAGTCGTAAAAAGTATGTCCCCCCCCCCTCTATTTTTATAACTACGGGGTATAAAATTCTAAAAAAAATAGAGGTGATGCATGCTAATTAACTCTTTCATTTATTCGGTTTTGTCGTCATGCCAATTTGAAACCGAGGTAGATTTATTTTAATTGGGAGTTTATGTTATGCTTTGGCCAGCGGTTTCACTCGCATCCCGTGGTTACTACTTCGTCAATAGAGACTGAAAGAATTTTTAATTGCTTTGGTTTTAGTCTTGACTCATGACATAATTTTATTACGTTCTACAAATAAAATACAGTAATAAATCTTGAATTGATACTTAAATAAAATTTTGAACATAACAGCCCATTAATACAATATTAATAAAATACAATAGAATAGCAGTTCAAAATATAAAGAAATACACACACAAAGAAGATCCTTTTCAAAGTTACAATAAATTAACTGTTTGTAGGCGTTTTTACCTAAAGTAGGTATTTACAACAATTTATATGTTTTGCAAAATGAAAGTCAAACGGTATCTCGCTTTGTAGTCCGTACCATTATTTTTTGAATATGAAAATGATAAAGTTCTTTGTAATAATTTGAAAGAGATTTTTGCTCATTAAATGTTGGTATAAAAGTACAAATGTTTTGTGGTAATAAGCCGTTGTAAGTATAAGAATTTTGGTAATGATTCTGGATGGAAACAGTAACATAAAAACAATATTACTAAATGTAAACATTGTTATAAAAAGAGTAAACAAGCTTCAAGAAGTTTTAAATTAATAACAAAATGACTAGTTGTCTGTCGTATTTCTATTAATACCTTGAAAGTATGGTATAATACCTCAAAATATTATTTTACATTTCCAACTCAATGAAGGAAAGATTTGAAAACGTAACAAGCTATATAAGACCGTATATTTACAGGCAGAATGATAACGTTGTCTACAAGCAGTTTTATTGCTAATCCATTCTGGTAACAGTTAAATATGTTTAGTAAGCAGATTGAAGCTACGTAAAGCAAATGTAACCACTGGAACAACATCGAAAATAAACGCTGATAGATCGGGGTCAGTTACTAGTTTTCTTTCTGGATACGACCTTAAGATGGAAAGTATTATGAATGTATTCTATGGAACTATGGAAACCACTTCGCTCACGTGGAGCAAAAGTAGCCCAAAGCCTCACTAATTACCTTCTTTTTTTCAGCAAACCTGGGTGGTATCTTTGGCCTCTGTCTGGGCGGTTCCATCATAAGTGTTATTGAAATCATATGGTTTTTAACAGAAATTATATGTTCTATAATCGCTTCGTCTTGCCGAACGGCTGTGGTACCTAAAGATGATGACAAGAATAAGGTATTCGTAGTTTCTCAGAAGGATATGTTGTCTAAGCAGAAATCTGGGAAAAGGGTTGTGGGGAAATATAAGTTTGTTCATTGATTTGTCGCAAGAAGATTATTCTATTACTCGCTATTACCAGTTTTGTCTGCACACCCCAACTAGTTCTGGTTTGATAATTGGGCTACCTAATAGTGATAGATTTTTTGAAATCGCTACCGTAGTTTTTGAGATAAGCGAGTATAAAGTTGATCAGTTTGTTTGGTTGGAAACTCTTCAGCTTTATAATATGTATTAGTATAGATTACTATTTGACCTTTTGATTTAACATGTACGTGATAGTTCAAAGTTACTATTATCTTATAACATTATGTCCCAGACATGTCTTCTACCCACATGCTTGTGCGTGTTGTAATAAATAATTAGGTTAAGGATAACATTGTGTGAAGATTCTTATTGTTATTGAGTTAATGGATTTCTCGGATCAGTCCTAATATAGTTTCTAATAGGACATACAAACTTAACATGTATTCAAGTTTTGAATTGATACCTAGTATTGTATGTAGATATACTATTGTGACATTTCAGATCCTTCGCATATGTATAAAATAAACTATATTGAATACTATATGTTTTTATTCACCCCGTTTAGGAAGTAATTTCAATAAAGTCGCTCCTTAAAAAGTACTGGTATTTAGTTTCATCTGGTTAGACTGGAAACCGAACCCAAAATATTTGGAAAAAGGCTAGGCAGTTGTGATGATGATAGGGAGGAGCATCATTTACATTCTGCCATATCTTGTGTACGTTTTTAATATAGTTTTTTTTTGGTAAAGGTATACTAAATTGAATCAATATCTCACTATCACACTTTATCCCGAAACTGCGCACTAAGCCATTGAACGTGACGCGACTGTCAATCTATCGGAAACCCTGGTCTTTGAGTATTATCTGTGTTACATTGTCAAGCGATAACCAACCTTATATCATTAGTCTCAAGGCATAGAGTAGCGCATCACGAGTATATCAAGGAAACGTACCTATCTGCATGAAAGAATACACACAGGTTTGGATCGAATGCATGAGGCGATGTTCTACGCATGATGTCTTCAATTCATAATAGCCTTGACGCTGATTGCTTAAGGTGCATTTTGGCATGACTTATCCTTTCAGTATAGGTTTGTCCTGAATACCATTTTATGAATGCTAGATTTTTTTGCGGTAAGTACTACTGAACTGAACATTATTTGAAGGCAATGAATAACGTGTTTAAAAATGCGTTCTTCATCTTAAAATAATCCAAAATATTGCACCACCAATCTCAGATTAATTCAGTGGCAATCAAAATCCAGTAGTCAACATATTAGTTACCGTATATTAGTTAGAAAACCGTATAAATTCCAACTGCAATGAAACCAATAATTTTGAAAGTCAAAGATTTTATTTCAGTGTGAAAATTGTTTTAATAATTTTGGTTCAAAAACCGTAAACAACCACTAGAAGTTGCATGCCTGCGTCGAGAAAACTTAATTTTCTGCTTTTCCAGTACCTGATACTAAGATTAAAAGTTTACCTGAATGTGAATTAAATAAAATATTTGAATCTAACCCTACAATAACTATGAAACATGAGTTTATTTAATAAAACATGAATAATATATGCAATTAACAAGACACTCCAAACGAACATTCAACAATTGAATAATATAGTAATTCAATTCTCTATGTAGGAGTAGACACTATTATAATTTCATCTCAATATTGTCTCTTACGTTGTAGGTACATCCCTGAAGGTCGGGGTCATTGCACTTAGAGAAACTTTTAGTTGTCCGACAGTTTTAATCCTAACTAATATTATAAATGTGAAAGTAACTCTGTCTGTCTGTCTGTCTTTTCTTCACGCCTAAACTACCTACTGAACCAATTTGTGTGAAATTTGGTACAGACATAGTTTGGGACTTGAGAAAGGACATAGAATAGTTTTTATTGCAAAAAAATATAAAAATAAAATTTATTCCAGACATATAGCGCCATCTATTGGTCAAACCAAAAATCTGCCGGAAGTCACCATTCCACGCAAACGAAGTCGCGGGCAAAAGCTAGTGGGTTTATAAATCAGTCATCATCCTCATCATCCTCCGAGCCTTTTCCCAATCACGTTGGGGTCGGCTTCCAGTCTAACCGGATTCAGCTGAGTACCAGTGCTTTACAAGAAGCGACTGCCTATCTGACCTCCTCAACCCAGTAACCCGGGCAACCCGATACCCCTTGGTTAGACTGGTGTCAGACTTTCTGGCTTCTGACTACCCGTAACGACTGCCAAGGATGTTCACTGACAGCCGGGACCTACAGTTTAACGTGCCATCCGAAACACAGTCAATGGTGTCTAAGATATACTTAGAAAGTACATACAAACTTAGAAAAGTTGCATTGGTACTTGCCTGACCTGGGATCGACCCCGCGCCCTCATACTTGAGGTTGGTTCTTTACCCACTAGGCCACCACGACTTCTACGGGTTTCTTCACGGGTTTATAAATCAGTATGAAAATGAATAGTAGCTTGCACATTACGACGATCGGTTGATCCGGCCGGTATTTTCAGACTGACTAAAGTTTGGATTAAAAAAATAAAATAAATGTGGCAGCCAACTAAGGACCAACTAAGTATGCGCCGACAGCTTAGTCTGTGTGCAGGGGCTTTTATCCTTTCGTTATATTAAACTACGTCAAACCCTCGTGGCTTCTCATATTGTCGCGTTTTCTTTTCTTGTCTTATTTCGTTTTTAAAATTTAAAATGAACCTTCATTTTTTAATTCAAAGACAATATTATTGTTGCATGAGGGTCTGTTTATAAGTTTGAAAAGACAACATTAAAGGAGGTACTCAAATGCAATTGTAAGTTTCGTCAAATTGTGGCTTCATCTACGTTAACTATTATAAAGTTGGTATACAAATAAAATACACTTTAAAACCAAGCAAACAAATTCTGGTAATTATTGAAGAAATTAATGAAGGGTCATATATGCTCAATTAATTAGCAGCTGGTCTCAATATAAACAAACTACGTTGTGCTCGGTGGTGCTCACGACTAAAATAAACACCAACGTTGACAAAGGTTTTAATAACGATACCTATATTTTTTCAAAAAAAAAGGGAACAATGTATCCTATATCAAGGGTTTCTTTATTAACATAACTCTTATATGAACAAACAATGACCCACTTTACTTATATGTAGGACGTTTTTTTCTCTATATTATTATGGTCGCGCATATTGTAGCGTCCCGGTCGCAGCACTATAAAATACGTAAGCTACTTACTCATATTTTTGAATAACGGGATTTTTTTACAAATGAAACCGTATGGACTTTTTATCAGTCACTTTAAGTATTTCCTTAATTAAAACATTGTATCAAAATCATTAAATACCTATGTATTTTACGAAAACTGTAGCTAGTTAGTTAGTAGTTTAAGCCTGTGCCAAGCCTTTTGCAGATCACCATTCGAACTTGCCTTAAAGTTTCCTTTAAAGAAGTAAGAAAAATCTCCGTCAGTTTTCATCTGAACGAGATAATATTTATTTAATCAAACAATTTTCTCGATAGCAAAGTTTTCGCTTCGATGCAGTCTAGAAATATTATTCATTCAAGTCTGAGAAGGTTGCAACTTTGTTATTTCAGGATATGAAATGTCTTGCAGCGTAAAATCTTGTTCATTTTGTTACCTACATCCCTGAGGTAATGAAACCACTTGTTTCAAGCTTATGACTGAGAAAATGTATACACATATATGTTATTTACTTCATGCTGCCTACATAATGCGTGTGCTTGAATCTTTCATGGCGTGGTATAATTATTGTTACGTGTATGAACAGAAATAAAATTAAGTAATTGTTAAATAAATATCAGCTTATTCATGTATTTGAAAATATTTGAGAGAAAGTGTGCCAGCATACAACTTAGATAAATGTTAAGATTTTTGAAGCTGACGACATAATATTTACACTGTAAAGAAAAAAAACCATAAACATCAGCAACAGCTAATATTAATTATGTTTTCTTTTGTTTTGAAACATTGTTTCACAAACCTCAGTTCCTTTTATAGGGTGGCCAGTAATTGCTGTTTTTTCATTTGCTTTTTTATTTTCAATCTGTATTTTCTTTTGTTTTCATTGTAGTTACATTTAGGTTCGTATGTTAGTAGGTACAACCAAATGCTGAATTTAAAGTGCTTATCCGATTCACACAAAGAAAAGTTTTGGTGACTCAAAAAAAACTAAATAAAATAAACTAAGTAAGTTCTGTTGACTTCAAAACGTTTGTAATAGTAACGTAAAATATTATCAAACTTTTCTCATGCGATATAAAAGTAAGGAGAATCGTGTATATATGAAAGCCAATAAAAACTTCAAGCAATATGTTGTAGCATAACAATCTGTATATTTATTTATGTAATTTCAGTTGTTAAATGAGAAAGTTTTTCGTTTTTGTGAAGTAAAATTAAGTTACACTTATTACTTACAAGAAAAGCCATTATGTAAGTAAAGTCGTTTTGCTGAAAAAGTCCAAAAATTACGAAAGACTTAGCCTTTATTTTAAATAGATACTGATCAGGTATAATATATGTATAAAGTGAAGTAGAACGTTTCTATTTCACAATCTCAGAACCATTGACGTTATATTCTCTCCATACGAAGTTCTTATCTACCCATTGTAATTTTCCAGACATTAAGTAGAACTGAGTTTGAGTTCTCTAAAACTAGAACTTATAAAATCAGACATGTACTTATATAATAGGAGACGTCTACATCTCTACATGCCTACTTTTCCTGAATGATAAAAGGGGAGCAATTTTTTTCCACCCGTCACGAAAATAAACTGTTTTGTCTGTAGGTATGTTTACAAACAAAAATACAAGACCAAGTCGACTTAAAATATATTTTACCTGTACAGTAGAAACGACGTACAAAATGACATGTATTAAATCTTATATACCGTATGAAGACCCTTACTTACATGTATAAAAAGGTAAGGTATTTTTATTTTGTTGTCTTCCGTGTTCCATTTATAGAAGGAAGAAGGATTTAAGCTTGGCTTTAGATACAAGGAACGCTTTTGGCAAAGTAAAACAATTTGTAGAAAGAAGATTTACGGACATGGTAACACAAAGATGTCCATATTTTATCCTCGATGTCAGTTAGAACTTAGTTCAGATTTTAAGAATAACTTGATGTTTCAAAATAGCTTTTGTAGACTTTTTGGGGTTTCAGATAGAATATAACTGTTATTATCTAATTTCTAAAAGCAAATAATACCTACAACTTTCAAAAAATGACCCTGAGAAAGATTTAGCATAAAAGAAAAGCTATGTTATATTTTTGCATGCATCTATGCTCTATAAATAAATAGACAAACAATACTAATCCCACTACAAATATGTTGTTATATTACAACAATAATGAGTAGATACGTATTCGGGCCATTTCTCTTTGTGTCGCGGTTAATCCCACGCCAAAGCTTGCAAGTAATTGTGGCTCAGGAATCAATTTGAGAAACATTTCCTCTTATTAGGTATGTCTTATATGTCACATAAAACTTTTTTCTTAAAATTGTGTGCTTTGTTTTCATATAACTATAACTTTGATAAATCTAGTAATAACAACGTAACATTTTACAGAAAAAGATATATTTTTTACCGATAAATAAAGTACGGTTAGTACTTTTTTAGTTTTGTAAAGGCCTTCACGTCTTAATTATTAATAGTTCAAACATGGAATTCGTTAACAACATTACCTACATCTTTGGTGCCAGGTTCCTACTCATAAACTTGCGTTAAATAAATATATTAAACAAACAATGCAGCAATTCCAGTTATCTTTACAAACCTGCAGGGTCATAATGATCAAAACTCATCAGTAAGTTACAAAAACCCTAAGGCGGAATTTCCTCCAATCAGTCCCCCAAAAAGACCGCCAAAAAACTCGAAAACTCACTTAAAATTACTGCTGAAGAGTGGATAAACATCGCGAATGAAATGTCCGTAGCAACGGCTCATTGAAGGCTTATTTGCATGCCCCGGTGAGCCGACTCAGCTCAAAATGATTAAACTTAATGACTCCCTTGTATGCAAATTTATTCCTCTCGGCTACGGCCCTCTTCGAGATAACGTCGATGGGGAAATTTTTCGTTAATATTTTTTGGTGTGAAAGATATTGATGATGATGATAATGGATAAGCTTATAAACAAAGAAAATAATTATTTATTGGTTTTGAGTCTTCGATGCTTTATTTCCTGTCTGCGCCTGAGGGAACGTTATGTTTTTTTGAGTGCATGTATATTTCTTTGGCTCGCTTTGAAACCTAAAAGGCTTAAAGGAAACTATAATGGGTTTTATGAAAAATATAAAAGTATAAAGGTATCTCATATTACAGTGCTTACATACCAGCAGTTGCTCAGAATGTGTCCCGCGTAAAAACTACGCGAAAAATTCTGAGCAACAAAAAGTCTTTCGCGTAATTTACGTAACATCGTTAACCGGCGTCCGTATGATTTACTCGAAACAGATCAGAAAATCCGCTAGTGTGGAAGTGCTATTAGGAATTTTTGGTTTATTCACCCACCAAACAAAACTATCCTTTCCATTTCAATAATTCATGAAAACATTTATCCTTTCCTTCAGCTTCAGGGACCTTAGGACATAACGTTGAAATGTGGGTTAGCCGTTAAAAAAATGTAGTTGGTAGCAAAAAGACCCGTTTTATTTGCATAGATGTCCCACAGGGTTAGATAATGACGCTGTTACAAATTGCAGCCTGCGTCCAGAGGGTTGGACAATCAATTTATTTGGTTGGGTTCCGTCGAAAGTTATGAATTGGACCCGGTATGCTTTTGCCGTTACTGTAGGCATACCGTAATTTGGCGGAACAGTCAAAGCAAACTTGAATGTCGCTTCGAAAATATGGTATTTACGTTGCATACTGTTACAAAGCAGTTTTATATTTTTAAATCACTTCAAAAATAGAAGTGTTTTTCAGTTACTTCAAAAGATTTTTATTTGCATGCAATATTTTTGTCATGTCTATCCGGTTGTCTAGGTATTATTTGTGCACAGCTTATTTTTAGTCCCTTACTTAGAACGCTATATTTAAATACTATCTGTAGCTGAGTTTTAATCAACATAATTTTAATCAATTTCTGACAAAGGGATATTTGATCAATAAGAGCATTCCTAGCCAGAAGCAATATTGCAGTTCTCGTAGATACCTATTTCAGTTCTCAAGAGCAATTAATTACCTAGAAGTCTTTATTTCCGCTTCAGAAATCTGAACTTATATAATAGTAAATTGAAGTAAATATATGAGTTTTATATTCCGTATAAAACTCAGAGGAACATATAGGAATAGTAGAGCCCTACTGCGGAGCGGGATTGTCCGAAAGAGTTACCGCGACCCTGGTACGTAAAAGGCCTACGACAGAACACGACGGTTTTTAGTCAGTAAGAGTCTGACACTCCCTCGCCGCTGAAATTAACCACTATACCTATAACAATCAGTTGTTATAGTCACTAGCGTCCTTTCAAAATATTTTTTAGTTAAATTTTAATTTCAAACTGGGGTTTTAGTATTTGCCCAAAGGACTCTCATACAGACGAGTGACCCCGCTGTCACGGACAGATATTACCTGACCCTTGTATAAAGACAAGGGAGGACTAAATGCCCTTCATTTAGTCCAATGAAGGTAAGTCCGGCTTTCAGAAATGGTCTTAACATAATTAGATTAGCTTGAATGTTTAGTTGGTTGTAGTAAAATGTTTGGGCTAAAATAATAAATAACTAAATAACGTGACATCTTCACACACGGTCAGTTAGCCCCATGGTAAGCTACTTATTCGCTTGTGCTATGGATGCTAACACAACAGATAAACTACATAATATACTTTACATATAAGTACATATTATAGCACCTAGACCATAGCTTACAAGCATGTTGATCACACATAGACCATACATTGAGTCGAACCCGAGACCATTGATATTGACCATTGCGTCAACAAGGTTTTCGTTGAAAAACATGTGCTGAGGTCATTACTATCCCGAGGGTTCAATCCTCCTTTATCAAGATATCGAAATCCATCATAATCATCATTATGGTATTGCGTGGGGGTCAATTCCGTATTACTGTCCTCTTGTTGGACATCTGTTATTTGATCTAACAATTCAATGCCCAATCAGATAAATTAGCCATTAATTTAATAGCTACGGAAAGGTACAAATAAATACATTAAGCAGTTATTGTAACTGACCAAATAACAACTGCTATGGATATACAAGTACCAGATGGGTATGGCTTAAAGTGCTATTCAAGTCACAAAGGAGTTTTAGAATGACATAGGTGGTCATTAATTCAAGGCCTTACCGCGACAAGCGCAGTTTAGCCTTGATTGATCGAACCGTGTGGCTGCTGCTTAGCTGGGAAAATGCAAGGCAAATGCACCTTTATACTGTAAAGTATGTTTACTGACATAATGAGCAAGCTAATTTTTTTTCTATTACATATATGTCCCAGAACTAGATTAAAGAACATTTAAATCGTTTCAACCACATCCCATAGGAACTACTGCGAACCAAAATATAAACTTAAAAGCTTATAATATTAAGAGATTTTTTCAAGTCAGTTCCGAGTTCCTGGGTTCTCTAATTTTGCAAAATGATCTCTTTAGCAGGTACCTACGTGAGAAAAACGTTCACTTATTACATCTGTACCTTTTTTCATTTGGTACCTAAAGACAAGTAACTCACAGTCTACAAAATGTTTCATGAAAATTTTTGAGATTTTTTCTCCAACTCAAACGCCTTCATCATTAGTATTGTACTTTATACATTTTTACGAGCGTAATGAAGTTATATTGCGCCGTTTGACGGTGTTGATAAGAGATTTTCCTCACATTTTTTGTATCGTGATTCTTTGAAGTATAACATTTGGCCTTTAGATAAATGGGTTTATTTTCGTGACAGCACGTTGACGCTGTGACTGAACAATTGTCTAGATTGCGATTCGTGTCATTCCTGGAACAAACCTACATGGTTCAATTCACGTTTTATTTTTATTACTGGTCAGTTTTTTGGAATGTTTTTTCTATCTGGAATCCTATTTCACATGTGAAAAAATATACCTAAAATTATCGCTTTTTTATCTGTCCGTGTGATCCGATTCATATAGTATTTTTACCTAGCTCATTTTAGTTGATTCCGTATTTTAACCTAGACTAGAACTGCTTAATAAAATGCATGATAAAGGTATGATAGGCGTGTTAAATAAACGTCTGGATAGGAAGCAAACATATTGAGGTGCTCATTTGATTGTTGTTTATATTATTATTCACTTCGCCCTTTTGCTAGCCATCAACAGTCTCCTTATTCTATGTACTTCTGATAGTGAGTCGTGTTGTGATGAACTCAAAAAGTACTGAACACGCTTTCATATTGTGTTTGATAACAGACAAATAGAGTGAACTTCGAGTTAGATTCTTCTATATTTTACACATTAAATTTAAAGACATGCCAATGCTAGTTTCAGGAAAGGTCTTTAATATTTCATTTAATTATCATATTGCGGCAATTTGATTTTAACTTCATACCGTCTTACCACAAAAACTTTTAAACGTCAGTTTATGCCTTGTCTAAAAAAATGTCAAATTATGACATTGACATATGGTTCATTTTGCAACCAAAATTTTATTAGACAAGTGTAAAACAGGGTTTAAAGTTTTTGTAGTAAGGCCCTAAATGTTTCTCTTCATGTTTGTGAACTAACACTTGTGCTTATTGAAGCTTGTTATATGATAATGTGATGAGTAAAGTAAGGCTAGGTAAACAAATAAACTTACCTAGCCTAGCATGAGTAACTTAGAAACTTTCTATAACTGCTTTGTTTTGAAACATGCTGCCAAATGTGGAAATGTTTACTTACACGCTCTATTAATTGAATAATATGTTATGAAACTTTATATATTTCCCCTTTTACATTCTGTCCATGTCATTTGGTTAACAACAATATTTATATATGTGCCTGAAAAGCCTACACCTATAACATCCGCATTTAAGGAAGAGTAACACACTTTTATACTACTAGCGACATCTGTGCTCAGTCACCAGTTATACGCCGTCCATTTGAAAGGTTAACTTATACTCTATACTTACCGAGATGGCGCTGTCATTGCTGAAAACTGAACGAACAGTCCAAAGCTTCTAAGTGTAAAACTACGTAGATAGAAGACAGGGTAAGCTGTTGAGTAGTCCCTAGATGGCACCAGTTGCCTGCGCTGTATTCAATGTTTTGGTAACTGACTGCAGATGGCGTTAAGGGTTACGATTTATGTAAAAGTGTCTTATGAACTTAACCTACGTGAACGTAGGAGCTATGTATTTTCTGCCATTTTAAAGAACGTACAAAATTAAATAAATATGGTAGACGGTAGCGACATGAATAGAATATTTTATTACATAAAATATTATATCCACCGAGCCTTTTTCCCAAGCTATGTTGGGGTCGACTTCCAGTCTAACCGGATGTAGCTGAGTGCCAGTGCTTAGTTTTTAAAATTAGTTAACAATGGCAGGGATAAACATCGACCTAGGAACAATGTTTTTTTATTTCAGTGGTTTAGTTCTTTGAAATGAATAATCGTGTCGTCGGTCATTTACCAATATTTGTAGTTTATAGACTCTTTGAATCTCATGTAACCTAATTCCACTGTTATGGTTAACGTTCACACCAATCTACTCCTAAACAGAACCTGCTAAACGTGAGGTTAACTAAACTAAACTGTTCAAGTAACTAGATACAACCTGATGACCTAAACATGCACAATATAACTAGAGTTTAAGAAAGAACCCGCACAACTTACCGCCTGCATACGGTGCACGTTACGCCACGTTAAATTCGACCTATCGAGAAAACTTGCTAGACAAAGGTCTATAGAAAATTTCCTAGATAGGGCTAAAAACTTTCAAATTATTTCATACTGCATTTTCTAGGCCCAAGTCATGAGAAAATTTGTTTGAGATTTGTACTATGTGTTTTCATTTGTTTGTATACTAGGAATCAGAGCTTTCAGATTTTCAGGCTTTACTAGAGGAAGGCAGGTTGTGTTATTAACTACGAAAGTGTTTTATTGTATCTTATCAATTGCCGAGAAATATAAGTAGCCTGATCATGACTACCAAAATAGCTAAACAAAACTTAACTGAACATGACTGTAATTCATATTCAATATAGGTCACTTCTAGTAATGTTTAATTATTGTACGTTTACACCTACATACATATAGTTTGTTTATTATTAGTGAGCAAGTGGGAGGCGTAAGCAGAGCCTTCGGATACTGTTCAAAGTTAAAACATAATATTTTGTGATATTAGTTTCTTGTGACCTAGTTAATGTTAAACCTATTAATTAACGTATGATTTACCTAACATAACAATATTAGTGAATTTAATATTGTAATTACGTCTGCATATTACAGTGACTGATTATCTTAGCTTTGAATGAAACACAAGCAAATTGACTGTAAAATGCAGCTGAAGGCTTTTTGCAAAATACTTAGCTATGTGTAAAGAGATCATCATCTGCCTAGGCTTTTCCCAACTATGTTGGGGCGGCTTCGTCAGCTTAGTACCAGTATTTTATTTAATTTTCTGTAAAGATAACTATTTATTTATTTATATTTTATTTAAATATAAAGATCACGCATATACCATATATCATATATTTCAAAATATCTAACGGTACTGCCAGGGAACAAATCACGTAGCCACGGCTCACGTCCCGTGGACCGGCGTGACGCGTGTTTGCGGCCATTCGAATTAAATTTTCACGCGCCGTGTTACAGATGTGTGCGTGACACACGTCGCGTGACAACTGTAGCTATACGTCTTAATTCCTACGGTCACTTTCTACTACAAGTTGAAATTTATAGACGCCATCTTGAAAGCACGCTTGCATATATAACAGTAAATGCCTAATGTGAGATAAAGTCAGCTAATGTATTTTTTTTTGTATAATTTTATTTAGAGAATAAAGTATTTGTTAATTTATGTGTGGCGCTTTTGCAATGGAATTTGCGGTAATAAATAATGAGATTAGGTTTCGCAAAGTTAGAAATACCTTCATAGTTATATTAATGGTTGAAAAATATGTTATCAAGTGCTACAATATTATAGTTTATTGTACGTTCAAGTTTAAGTGCTGTTTACATGATTTAATAAAATAAAAGAGTAATCAATTGACACTTTAATGTGCAATGACGATGATGGACATTCGATAACACAATTAGCACGTAAATGCTTTCAATCTGCTGTCAATCAGTAACCCGAACTTGACATTCAATATTAAACATGTTCTGAAAATCAAAGGTCTTGCGAAATAGTTGGTAATGGAAGTAAAATATAAGTGATTGATAATTTAAGTTGTCTTATAGTCTTAAAACTTAGGAATGAATTACGTACCTATTGGAAAAAATACCCTATTCAAATAAATTCCTTTCATTTTTTATACACAAATTCTCAGATAAGATTTACAATCATATTTTAGCTACACCACATAAAATATTGATACCATTTTGACAGCCAATAAATCTTACGACAACACACATCTCTCTTATTCAGTATTTATATCTAAATTTAAAGTAGCGCACGTCCTCGCCATCAGGCCAACAGGCATTGAATAATTAAATCTGGTCTGTTCTCAAGAAAAATTGATAGCGATTCGGAGCCAATCGGAGTATTGGACGCGTGACTCGCGTTCCGAAGGCGATTGGTTTTATTGCCGCTTGTCGACGATACCGACTGTACTTATTTGCATGCGTCAATATTGTTTTAACAAAATGCTTGTTTGTGTGACTTGTTTAGTCGATTTTTGATTAGTTATTAAGAAAGGCTTTTAGTGAGCATTGGATAACTGTTTCTTTTTCGCGATTTCAATTACATTTAGTTAGTCCAATGAAAATAGTCTCGAACCATTTCCAAGACTCTATTTCTTTTCACAAAATTATTCGACGATTCACCCATTTTACCGCATTCAATGTAAAAAGTAAATAAATAGGTACCTAAATAAACATGCCAACACATCAAACACACACAAATAAACATTTGCACATTCGTATTTATAATGTTAGAAAGGATAGAATTACGTGGGCCACTTTCAATCCATAAACTAGCCTAGACGTACTTTTTATTGCGAACGCATTTCAGTATTCCTTTTGAATTTTATTTACTGCCTCAGGAGCGGTACTTCGTAAGTGACTCTTTACATGACCCATATAGCTTGCTATCACAAAACATGCAAACACAAACCGTCGTACCACTAAAACCTTTAAACGTCTGTTGAACACTTGTCAAAAAAATTACAGTTTATGACATTGAAATAAGGCCCGTTCTGCAGCTACGCTTTTTTTAGACAAGTGTTCAACAGATGTTAAAGTTTTTGTAGTAACGCTGAAAAAGTATTTACAGTACCTATAAGTCACGTGTTACCAATAAATTCGTGTTTTGGTACTAAACAAAACAAAACACGGCGCCTTAATTCCCGCCGCATCAAACCGCGACTACCACAGGGCGTAATTCACCGAAAAAAAACGTTTCCGGGAAGGAGGGCACTCAAAAACAGATAAAATAACAGTCGCTATCAGTAAACATGGAATATTATTAGGCACATAAACGCTCCGTAATAAACGTGCACTAGATTTTTATGTGTTTGTAATAAAAGTCCTGGTTCACTCTGAGAGACTGGTAGACGAAAGAGCTATTCTATTTTTTACGTGATGTATCTTCTTAAGTGATCGGCTTTCTTACTCTCTTTATTTCTTCTTCTCTTATACTCTTACATATTTATTCTCTTCTCTCTTTTTTTCACATTTATCTCTGATATTATTTGTAAGTATTCAAAAAATAGCCCATAATTATGTCACCACCTAGATTCAGATCACACCAGCAACAATTTTAAAAGTGCACATTCAAAATTACAATTAAGTATTTATCAAAAATTCCCACAGATCAAAAAGACCCAACCACCATTAAAACCACGAACCACTAAAATAAATTAAAATAAAACAAAACAACTTGGAAGATCGGTATCAGTTCTCTATAGTGACATTCGCGTTCCCAGAATACCGGTAAGGTATCGCGAAGAACGGAAGAGATGGCTGTATTCATTCGGAATTTCAATGTCCTTTATCTAAGGGGAAGAAAGCTATAAACATGGTCGTAAATTTGGTGTTATTTGTGAAAAATTTTGTGCGCCACGGTTTATTTATACGCACTTATTGTGTTTAGTGGCGGTGAATTGTCGGGCGGTTCACACTTGTATTTTTTGTATGGTGTTTGATTTTTATCGTGGAGTATTTTCGGATGTGGGTCGGTTTTATTTTGTTTTTGTTTCTATTGCTTTTTACTTTATGACGTTGCACTTTTAAAACCTGATCTTCTTTAATATTGTCTGCTGTCTTAAATAATAAGTAGCATAAGTACCTAGTTCTAATTTAATTCTACATACTATACTCTGTATATAGTTTAATAAGTGCAGTTAAACAAATTAAATTGCTTTTTATACCAAAACTTTATTCATTCCCAGAACATTGTTACCGTTTTGCTGTTCTCGAAGGTTAACAAGTTAGCGTTATTTTCAGCAGTTTTAACCACGTCAGCCTCCCGCCATCAAAGTTGAGCTGTAACAAGTTCAATCTATTCATCGCCGTTTTAATATTCACCGGGAAACTGATACTAGCCTAACTTTGGGGTAGTTTTTAACTATTTTTACGTGGGTTGACTTGAGTTTCCGAAACTTTATAGTTTGATACAGAGTTCGTTCCTTTACAATATGTAGAGAAATTATATTTTGAACGTTTCGTTGCTTTGGTTATTGTGTTGTACTTGTATTAGGATTATTTTAAAATGCTTATCTTACTTAATAAACTAACTGGTTACTAGGAACTGTACCATCAAAACACAACTTTGATTTATTTACTCATCAAAAATAATAAAATTAAACAAACTCAGTATTAATATCAACATAATGAACGGTATCCAATTAAAAGTAAATAAAATAATTTTCAATTTAACAGTACGTAATATAATACGTACATTTTGTACCTGGTTATTTTAATCAAGCGTGTAAAACGCAGTTGTACCGTGACACGTGAGTACGGCCGTTTCAGACGAATTAAAATTATGTTTTCATCTGTTAATTTATTCAAATATTAATTTCCTGGGTTTTTGTGTAGAGCTGGTGTATTGTGGGGTTTATTTTACGATTCTTTCTGGAGTGGTTTGAGGCTTTTCAAATAATGCTTGAATGTAATCTGATGGATATAATACTTTTTATATTTATTTTAAATAAATAAAAAGGAACTAAGGTTGTTCATACGCTTGTCTATAAAAGTTTGACGGTAAATCGGCTAAGCCGATTTTGATAATTAAAAAAAAAGTTTTAACAGATAGCTTGAATTTTCATTAGTTAATGAATAAACCCTAAAGACTCAGCTACAGGCAATAACAATTATTTTACGCATAGTTTGAGACCACCTAATCAACTAGCGACTACAAAAAAATCAGGAATAGAACGTTCCAACTTCCCACCACAAAACCAGACAGATCAAATTAAAACGAGAAAAAAAAATCCTAATTAAAACCGCCATTGCCACTCAAACTAACTCATTACTCAAAAAAAGAACACGATATATATTTTTGTAAAGGGGACGCAAGCCAGTAGCGCTTCGCTCGCTCAGTTGCTCTCTGTGACCCCGTTCCGCTCGAGTCGCGCTCGAGGGCGCTTCAGCCGCTTCACGGCTCCGCGGCAACGCTTAGCATGCATGTCGCTCAAATATTCCCGCCGTAATTATTTTTTTGTAATTCAATTGTATGTGGATTTTTAAACTTTTGTGCTATTTTCTTTTCAATGTTTTTTGTTTTATGAGAAAATGTGTACGCTTTTTGCGGTTGGAGCAATATTTCAATGACGTTAATTAATTACCTGAGTTACCTGCTTGAGAAAAGACATTGCAGTCATGGTTTGGATCACCATGTCAATAACGTTAACGGTTGTTACCAACTGTGGATAGTTTAAAATCCATCAGACAAGATATTTTTTACCCATTACCAAAAATTATATAAGGTAAGACCGCGAGAACCATACTCAAAAATATACACAACCCCCGAAAATAAAAGAGCACAATACACAAAACAGGCTACCTTTGTAATGAAAAGTAAAATTTTAACCATCTGCGCAACGATGGCCCCGGGATAAATTCCTCGGGTCATAACAATAAAAACTTTTGGACTTCTCACCTCCTTAATTTAGCCGCCTCAACTTTGCAGGCAACTTGGCCCACTGTTTCACGCAGTATTATTTAGTTAAATATTTGAAAGGGAGCCGGTATTGTGCAATTAAAATTCAATAATAACACCTTGAGTTTTGTTTGCTGAGTTTAAGAATTTCTTGTTCACTTCAAACGTCTGTAGGATGCTTTAAATTACGTTTTGAATTACAAATAGATAGTTATCGTATTCTGAAGGTATCCAAGACCACAGCACCCGGTTTACCATATTAGGTATCGATGTGGCTGCTACACCACATAATATACACGACTTATCAATGGCAAAAGTAAGCCTATTGGGGACACCTAGACAAATAAATTTGATGTACCTCTTTTAAAAGGGACAAAGCTTTTTAAGCCCAGCAACAACGATACGCACAATAAACTTACTTACAAAACAGTTTTATCGTAATAATTTTTGTAAAAAATGATGTACCATAATAATCCACAATTATTGCCATAGATATAAAAATAATACCTGTCTTTGTGTCACCAATTGGCCCACCACAGTCTGCCTACGACACAAATGTTAGGTACTACGCACCTCAGCTTCCTACATTTTACAAAAAAAAAAACGTTCACAAACCAATATCATACAAAGTTGGTATAACAATCAAGCCAAAGGTCACATGAAGTGCTATACTTTTCATTTAAGCTAAGCCCTAAAACGGGCGCATTACCGGAGGTCCAAAAAACCGTGTGTCGCGGACGCACGAGGCCCCCAAGATAACTTTTGCCCTGTTAAATAAAGACGACACTTTTATTGAAAGTAGGGCCGTTTGCCTTCTGTAATTTTCTCGGGATACCCTTGTTTTGTGGTCCAAGAGATAAACGTAGAGCGGACTGAAATCCTTTATTTGTTTTTGATTATTTTATGTCTCTAAATTGGTGGAATTTTATCAACTTCTTTTTGAATACTGGGTGAATGAAATACATATTTAGGCATTCAGGTTTTTCTTTATTTAAGGTATTTGTGACAACTTTTATAGTTGTAACTGTAGTAAGTATAACACAACCTATAACTATCTGCATTTATATTCTCCAAAGTGATATTGGAAATTTACTGACTTAACTGTGGCTTTCTTCCAAATCTACCAGATCATGAAATGTAGGACTACATCAGAATGTAAAATATTAGTCTCATATCCCCTATTAACACAAATAAACACACGCTACATCTCCCAACTTGAACCACCGCCAAAAGGAGATAGAGACATTTTTCGCTTTTCCACAAAGTTAAAAACTCGTTATTCGCGGGCGAAAAGTTAAGGGGAGAGAGCATTGTGTCTGGCGTCGAATTTATCGCTCCAGCCGTGATGACGGCCCGATTATGACAACAACTGCCAAATGTTAATTGGACCATTTGCTGTTTGCTCGAATGTTCCAGACGGAGAAAGTAATGTGGCCGCACTGAGATTTAGAATTGAAGCTTAATAGGCTTGCTCTTTTTAAGAAGATATTTTCTGAAAGTTCTTAAAAATATTCTATACAATTGTTAGTGCTGTGACTTAAATGTGACTCAGGTACAACTCGAGATCAAAAGTAATGTTGAAACAAGAATTGAGTAGAAATTGAAGCAGTTATTTCACTATTCGACCTGATGTTGTTCTTGTTTACGATTCAAAAAGGTGCGTAGGATCACAATGTTTTACAATAAAAAAAGGAAAAATCGTAACTTGTGCGACGCACATAATGTTGTATTTTTTCTCGAAGCACAATAAATAAAACAGCAATATGTCTCCGTAGCAGCAGTTGAACAAAAGCGTTATTTACCTCATAAATACCTGCACGTACGAACGTTTTGCCGAATTATGTATCAGATAATAATAACACGAGAAAAAAACGAAGAAAAAATAACGAAAAAAAACCTTTCGTTGGAGACGCACTTTATTCTCACGAATAAAACACCCAGAAACATATGCCAGCAACTGGCTACAATATATATAAATATGTAACGCTATACTCGTGTACTGTCATTCAAGGCTCGACTTCAAAATGGGTTTCACTACACCTGACTCTTTCCTAACTTAGTGTGAAGAAAGGGATGAAAAGATACAGTCGAATCGAAATTTTGGGAGATGTGAAAATAGCCGTTCCCTCGCTCCCCCCACAATATATTTTATGGAGAGCGCAACGTTCTTTTTGCAATAGCTACCAGAAGGTGCTCTCGAACCCTTCATATTTACGATTAAGTCGTGATCAGAAATATAAAATACTAGTGTTTTTTGTCGATAGGCTCCTCGATACACGGCGCTAGTCAAAATGCGATATTTTGTACATTTTGCTTGTACTCACGGTTATACATTATGGACGAGGTGTCGCTTCTTCGTGTTAAGATTTGAAGAATATTCGCTCATGTGTCTCAGGGCTTGTATTTCAAATATTATGACGTGAACGACGGATCCATATTATTACTTCCCTTTATTTATTGCTGTGAGAGAAACGTTCCCGAAAAAATAACATTTTTATCCAAGTTTCTTGGTTCCAAAAAATATTGCCAGAGACGAAAAATTCCGTTCCTATCTTAGTTTACTTTGGTACATAGTTTTTACCTAGTCAACTTGTAACAAGCTGAGCTTCATAACACCCAATTCACTAAGCATACTAACAAACTCATGAAAAAGAATCAGCTATGTCCTATTGCTATCAAATCTAAACGTAATCGCGCCATTACAAGTTACACCACGTTACGTTTTCTTTATCTTCTCAATACGTTACACCTTTTCGCCGTATGGTCACCAGTACATAGCGTGGGATTGTTTTCATATTTGAAGGGTGTAAAAAAGTAAATCTATTACCATTTGTCTAAAAAGCAACCAAGAAAAAATGAATGGATTTGTCAGCAATCCATGAGATTTAGTGCCTAAGTTTGACTCTCAGATTGGGTAATATGTGATTAGATAAGGGTGAATCTGAATTTTGGTCTTTGGTCGTAATAGGTTCCATAAGTACAATCTGAAAATAGACCATATTACTTAATACACTTACCCTGAAAACAGCCACAGAAAAAACTAACCATTCTGTCTATTAAAAATGTAGAAAACTCGATGAGTTTTCGGATCACGATCTGATCATAAAATGTGGATCGGGCAGCGCGATATTTGATTTGAACTCCACTATATAATATGTATGTAGGGAGCAAGCGTACTATATGTGGAGTTCATATGCAAAGGGGATTTTGCATTATTATATACCTATATTTTATTGCTGATTTAAATAAAAAAGCATCGCCTGTCAATACTATTGAGCGAAAATAATAAAGTAAATAAGCTTAAAGGTATTAGGTGAAATTATTTTGCCTATGAGCAGATCGCTTGGTAATTACAAGATTACGATATACATACATACCTGCACACAGCTCGATTACAAATCCGTGCTTTAAGGAGGCGCTAAATGGACTAACACCCTTACACATTCCTTTACATGTCTGTATGCTGATATCATCATGTCTTTATTGAAATTCATGGCAAAGAAAAATAGACCGGGTTTGTCATAAATTGACAAAGTAATTTCACATGATTCAAAAAAAGCAAAATCAAAAATGCCAAAATTCCCAAAAGCTCACATCTCAAAACAAGGTATCGTCTATAATGAAAGGGAACAAACAGAGTAGCAATTAGGCGCGTTATTTCGCTCAATTAAGTAGCTGTAACAAATTAAGAAACGCGAACGAAAAGCTCGCTCGCTGTTAACAGATTATGTAAACACGGTAACGAAGTAAATGGTGGGGATGTGTGTGCTGTGGAGGTGGTATTTTGTAAAATTGAGTGTCCTTATAAGACGTCTTAGAACTTGCATTAGACAAGTGTATTATGGAGTAAAACTACATCCCTTCTCTTAATACTTGGCTAACTTTTCTAAAAACTTATACATACCACTTATCTTACCTTAAAGTAAATAGGTAATATTCTCGCTTTTATTTATATACTGGTTGCATTGGTAATTAAGAAAAAAAAAATTGCCTCTTAAACTTGAGAAGGTGAAATGTAAATGTTGATTGAATAATTAAGATTTTTTAGAAAACCATGCGTTCAAAAATATTGCCAGTTTCTTGGTGACACTAAAAAAAACATCATAATTTTTTCTCAATTTGCCACCTCCACTCCTCTGTACCTCCGCGGCAGGTTGTCGCGCCCCGCGTCCCTGATTACGGCGACACCTGACGAACTGCATCCGCTCGGCGCCTAATTGTTTGAAAAATTGCATTCAATTCAAGTAAGAGACGGTGCATTCAATTTATGGATGTGTGTTCAACGTTCGTGGTCTTTTTGTTGCAGGGGGAAATATGGCAGGTTGTTTTGAAAACTATCACGTGTTTTTAGAAAAAAATATGGCGTGCCTGTTTTTGCTATATCAGAGGTTTGCTATATCTGAGCTTTAATAAATGACAGTGCTTAGAATTAAGATTTTAATATGGCCTTAAAAGGCTCTCAGAAAGTATATTAATTAGTAGATTTTTTTTCACTAATATTTTAACTATGTTTAACTACTACTATATATAAGTACCTCGGTACACAATCATAAGTGACTAATACAAATAGACTCGACCAAGTGAACAATCATACAGGAACACCTCTACCGATAGGCTCGTGATTAACAGCCTTCGTAACAGACGTCGACAGAACACCGCTGTCTGGCCCGGTGACCCCATAACACTAACTGCGATTAATTCCCAACAATCCAAGTAAGCGGGCCCCGGCAATAACTAAGCCGGGTCAAGTGTACCGCCATAACTTGCGGAGAACGACCGCACATACAATATTTACACGAACTCACTCAAACACCACACTTTGATCAAAAGTTACCTTTGCCATCTAACCCGGGGAGATTAAGAAACGCCTTGCAATGATATTACTAGTATTTGTTAGTTAACTCTAGTTACAGTTCGGTGGAGTCAGCCAGCTAAATTAGTTAGGTTGTTTATGCTCACAGTTGGTCTGTTTGTGTGCTTTTAGCGTTTCTGAAATTGAGCTGAATACGTTATTGTTGTAGTTGTGATATTATTGTGGTAGTTTGAACGTGTAAATAGTTGGAGTTTGACATACTTGATCAATTTATATCCCTATCTTCCTTACCCGTATGTTATCTGTTTCATTATTTTGTTATAGAGTTTTATACATTAGTAGTAGTCTCATATTAATACGATATTTATCGAATGCCTACTTCAGCTCTCCCAAAAGCACTTAGGCACACAAAATTAAAAATTCCCACATAGCCAAACATGCCTTATCAGATATTCACATAAAACCATTTCTATTCGGCAGTGGGTTGTAAATATGTGGAGTCGCCAGACGTAGTGGGTGCACGTAGCGTCTTGTAAAATATTCACAGCTAGGGGGAGAAATAAAACCCAGTGCTGTCTACCAGACGGAATGCTGGCAACGGTATTAACTTTTCCCGTGGAAGTGACCAGGAAATGTGAAACGAAACTTGAAGATGTTTGTGTGGTGTTCAACAAAAACTTGGTTGTATAGTTTTTTGGTGGAGCGATCTGCGCACCTGTTACCGGAATTCATGCTTATGTATTTATTTTGCAAAAGAATTGATAGAAAATTTTATTGATGGGAATTTTGTGTTCCAATAAAATTTCTTATGCAAGTTAATCTTTCTATCTTAGCTCAGCCTATCCTTTAAGCCTGTTCAAGTATTTTATAACGAAATATAGCTCTATTGGGTACTGATTCAACAAAATTGATCGCGTCGATTACTTAGATTGAACCTGCTGCATGAATGTTTAAGAGAGGAGCGGTCATCACCATCCATCGTGAGATTGAAGGTCGGTATCTTCATATACATATGTACGAATTACTCGTATATTTGAACTGGAAAATATCAAGAATGATCTTAAATGCATTGGGGATTCGTTGCAAGATCCTGTGATCACATTGAATAAGCTTACTCTGTTGCAGATACCCTACAGGTGGTTCTGATTATATGCCAGAAAAATAACTAAGGATTAAATTACCAATCACAACTAATACCACTTAACACGATTAAGTCCTCCCAAAACAATGAAAATGTTACCATCTCAACACCCACTTAGCTTCGGCTACCAGGAAAAACAAATTTAATTCAAACAAATTTATTTATACCTCAGAAAAAAATGCAAGAATACCCCCAACCAATTACTTCGTTATCTTGGGCTCTAACTGAATAAAACTCTGGAGCGTTTCATCATTTTCGCGTGGCGAAACTTTTAGTTAGTTTTTGTGCTAACTTCTGATTTATGACCCCGCCGACCATCCCTCACGGCATACTCTCTAATAAAGGAATTTACTCGAAAAAAGGTCAAGGAATTATTATTTTTTTCGCTCCCACTTGATGAAATTTAAGCTGGTTTTGACGGGAGACTGTGTGTAATATTTTATAAGGACGAGGGTTTTCCTCAAGATTGTTCTTTAAGTATACAGTCTAGAACTAAGGGGATAAGTGGTGACTGTTGGGTAAGAGAATACTAAACTGAGAAGCCGGTTCTTAGACCTTACCATAAATAGCTAATCTAGATGCTGAGGATCCTATAAATGACTAGAATCTCAGATAGGTACGCAAAACCAGTATCAATATCAAACTCTCCATTTTCATATCATTAAATTAAACAGCAATGAGAACTATAATACCAAAACCGCAGCTACCATCTACTGAAATTACGAAATACGCGAGTTGATGAAAAACCCCGATTTCACATGTTACGACCTGCACGTTTTGTTAGCCACGCGAAATCCCCAAAATTGGCTTCTTTAATGTATGGCACGCGCAAATGTATGAAAAAATCGTGTGCAGATGTACTACTTATACAGCGAAAGTTTGGCATCAGCCAAACGTGGGTGTATGGGAGAAAATATTATTTACGAGAGAATATTTTCAATTTTACAAAAAGAAGTGATTTCGAATCATTTTCTAGGATCACCTACGTTGCCTTTCTGTAACCTTTTTTATGTAGTCTGGATATTTTGCTCTTTGTTTGCTCATTAGCAAATATCACGCTCATTTTCAGCAGAGCTACGATTTTGTACGATACTTATTATTTGACTTTAATTTGTGACTTAATAAAAGTTATAAATTCACCTGTGCGACCGTGTGTATACTTCATAAGCAGCAGCGATTCTGACCTTTTACTACTACGCGCATTGCTTTGGACTAAACCAGTTCAGTTATTTTCTAAAATAGTTCTTGCCAATCGTTAAAAAAAAAAGTCCATCCCATCTCTGTCTTTCTGGTCATGAAAAACCCCAATAGTATGAATTTCTACAAAAAAAAAAAACAAACAGAAACTTCGCAGTTTTATACAGATACCTATACTATTATTTTTCATGTCGTGTTCACCCGAAAATTAACCACCGCCTCACGAAATGCCGATAGCAAAATAATGTATCATAAAGGCGGGTGCATAATGTCGGCGTTGCACGCGCCACCTGCGACGCTAGCGACACATTTTATGACCCGCCCGTGGCGCGAATTGCAACTAACTGCCGATACGTTCGGGATTATACGGGGCTATAGTTTGTCAGGTAACGTGGCTCGAATTTCGAATTTGTATTTTAAAAGTTGGTTGTTGTGGTTGGGTTTTTATTTGTTTGAATTGGGATCAGGATAATTTTGTTAGTATTTTTTTGTTGACGATTCTGAATACTTTAACTTTTGGAGTCAAATGAATAGTTCTTTATGTATGGTTTACACTACCTGGAGTAAGAATGATATTTGCAATTTATATATTTAGGATTGAAATGAAATATACCTACCGAAGAACGAATTATAAAAAACTTTATTTGTAGCACACATTATTTGCGTTTTAAAATTTCTGATTGTTATTATTTCTGCCGCAACATAAACGTTCTAAACAACTCCCCGCGTGTTTTCCCAATCGGCTGCTAATAACCAGTGTGTTGCTGAGCAAAACTCGTGTTGTAAGCTATTTATTGCCTATTTACAATCATTCCGAGTCGCGCGACTGTGCGATTTACAACATAGTCCGCTATTGTGCCCCCCGCTTTGTTACAACAGTGAAAAACTTGGCGAGAAAAGAATGAGAAATACCTTTCTCGTGTGTATACGACTTCGTTTTGTGATACGAGCTTGTTCTGTTCTGTAACTGTTTTCAAATAGATCGTGTATTATCTTTATGTTCGGATAAGTTTTCGACAAATATAGATGTCCATTTTATTTGCTGTCTGTCTAGTGGGGTTTGATTGCTAGGTACGCCTTTATTAATCGTAGTTCTCAGAATCGTATGGTTGATTAAAATTACCAATTTCATTTTTATGTTAAAAGTTTATTAACACTGTTTATCATCGTAAAAATTTACCCAAAAATAACCAGCATGTCGATTCTATAAAATATCACAACTCACTTCGACATCACTCTCACTTCGACTTCGATCTAAAGGTAGAATTCCGTGGACGCGACAATAGTCAACCTATGAAAATGTATGGCACCGTTGCCGAGGCCCGTGACAGTCGCGCGCGGCCGACGAATTTCGTAAGCTACTCGCGGCATTGTCAACAATTTAATTCTGGTTTTACTAAAATTCTATAGATGTTATTAAGCGCTAGACCATGTTGAGAAGCGTACGGCCGCGAGCGGCTCACGAAATTCGTCGTCCGCGCGCGACTGTCGCGGCCCTCGGCAGCGGTGCCATACATTTTCATAGGTTGACTTTTGTCGCGCGCGGCTGCGACAATCGCGACCCACGGAATTCTACCTTAATTACCGTGATTGACATTGTCAAACTACACTAGCGCTACACTATCGAGCGTGTTGACAAGTTGAACTAAATTAAAGTCGAGATTTTGACAGATCTGTCAAAATCTGTCTATCTATAGGGGAGGTAGGGGAGAGATGGGCAGTTGGGAGACATGATCAAATCAGAATAAAAGGGGGGTCCTTTTATTCTGATTTCTGATCATAGTTTTGTTTTTTTTTTATTGGGTAGTTTACGTTACCGACTGGTAACGGTGTTCATCCATAGACTATCTGTCATTTCTGTGAGTTGTCAAGAACAAACACTCGTAAAAGTACTTAAATATTTTGTTGCGGTTTCGGATTGTTATAAAGAGAAAACTAATGAAAGGTATGTGTATTTTCTATTATTAATGATTGATTGTCAAAATCTCCAGTTACGATTATAGTAAGTCGATGCAATCCACACCTATTATACCTCTATAAGAGGTACTACAGCAATAGTTTATGGGCCCCACGTTTTTATTTTAGTCTAATATGACCGGGACCACCTACGTAGGTTGACAGGTAAGTAACTATTTTTTATTTTCTAGTTTTCAGTGCACATAAGATAAAACCGTTTTACTTAAGTTTTTTTACCGATTTTTTTTGAGTTTAGTTTAAGTCAAAAGTGTCCAATGCTCCCTATGGTAGGGAGGCTTGGACATACCATGTAATGTATAATTTGTAAATTTTTGTTCTTCTTCTTCAGTGAAAATTTGTGAGGTTATAAATCTGCGCTAAAAATCCTTTATTAGAATCTTGTTTCAGGTACCGTTGCCAACTTGATCTAGGGACTCCATATTTATCAGCTGTTAATTTTATTTTTTAACCTTTTGATACCTCTTGTATTGCTCGTTATATTAAATCTTTAGGAATTTCCCGTCGCAAACCATTCTTTTTAACCCCCGACGCAAAAACGACGGGGTGTTATAAGTTTGACGTGTCTGTGTGTGTGTATGTGGCATCGTAGCTCCCAAACGGATGATCCGATTGTAATGCGGTTTTTTTTGTTTAAAAGGAATGTCATTCGGGAGTGTTCTTAGCTATGTTTGGTGGAAATCGGTTCAGGTCTTCAAGGTCATCAGCTCGTTTGTTAGGTGTGATAGGAATGTTACACGCTCAGTTTACTTGCAAGCATATGTGGGATCTAAAATTTGAAATACTAATGTCTTCTGGAACCACTGAGCTGGTCTGCTGTTAGGACACGAAGATAGGAGACGTAACCCTGAACTGCCTTTTAGTAAACCCATCAAGTTTGGGCTCGTTTAATTTGTCTTGACTAGTTTTCTTCATGTTTCTAATTGACGAGTACCTAATGCTGGAAATGGGATGTGGCGGATGAAACCCTAGAATGGTATATAACCCTGGATCAACAATGGTCCATCTTTATTGTTTCTCAATCTGTGCAATTCTCCCAGAGCCAGTTTGTCATGAGGATTGTTAAACAGCTTCCTTTGGCTGAGATCGCATATTATAGCGAACCCACCATAAAAAGAAGGAAAAATTAAGGAGCTCCTTTAAAAAACCATGAAAGAAAATAAAATTATAAATTTAAAAAAACCCCCGACCCAAAAAAGTACGCAATTATTATGACAAAATGTTATAAACGATAAACCCTATAAAAAGCAAAAAGTAACTTTAAACACTACGTAAGTACCAACTAAAGCATGTCAGACTAAACAAAATTTTGACGTGTCGACGGTTTTATTTAAACCGTTTAAATATCTCGTAATGTTGAAACTGATTGTAATTTTTAGGAAAGCTCTTTCATTATATCTAGCCGAATATAAGAAATGGCAATAAAAGTTGATAATGATCTGTAAAATCTGATTTTTTATGCAATAAATTGTGAAAAAGTGCCCATCCCTCCCCTACCTCCCCTAAAGTATGAAATGACATTACGAATCGAAGTGAAATGCGAGTTGTTGATCGAGTTTTATAGAATCGCAGTACTGATATCAATTGACGAATCATCCACGTTAATTCAAAAACTAAATTCTATCTATACCCATGAGATTTCTTCTAATTCACCAGATCCCAAAAGGCTGCATTCACAATGGTTCCATTCTTCACAGTTTTAGTATTCGAGGCTCTAAACCCCGATGAGCGAAGCCTTACGTCGGACTAATTAATGCACTGGTCACACAGACCGGCCTTGTGAGACTAGCTTTATTTCAATGATAGAACTGGCGAAAGGGAATAGAAGATTTTCCTGAAAAAAAAGGTTTTCAGTGCATCAGAAATTTGAAAATAATTCAAAATAATTTGAGCATCGTTTCTTGCATTATTTACAAGGTAATTCGGATAAATCAATGGAACCACACAAAAGTTAAAATGGCAAAAAACTTCCTTAACGATTTAAATGATGTATTGCCTCCATATTAAGGAGAGGACACTTAGGTACATAATTTATACATAAATACATGATTTACCTGTATGCAGCAAAACTACAAATCCAAAGGAATCCTCCATTAGAGGATTAAGCCAGATATCTGGCGCTGACCATCTGATTAGTATTCGCGGGGCGCACTATCGAGAGTTATGACGACCGCCTTACGGAACCAGGAGATGCAATAAAGTGAATTATGCACACAACTGCGATACTTTGTTCTGCACCCTCGAGGATTGGCCGGGGTTTTGCTGATAAGCTGAGCGGGAGCGGGGAATGGTACCAAGCGAATAGTGGTACCTTGCAATCGTTATGAATTTGTCGTGTTTAGTGCAAAAATCGTAATAAATATATGTCAAGTCAACAGCCTATCGTTAAGTGCCAAGGAGACAGAAAAAACACAAAAAATACAAGAGCTGTCCGTAACGAAACTACCACTACCTATCCTAAAAATGACATTTGACCCAATTTCCACTACACACTCTCAATAACCTAAAAACATAAGAGTCCTTACCCACGGTACAGAGGCAGCACTAAGCTATCATCCCAATACTCGTATACCCGCGGGACTCCTAATGCAGACTTACACAGAGCCGCAGTGTTCGTTCAATTTAAACTTTAATATGCAACCGACTACCGCGCCAAATTGGAAATAATGATCTGTGAGAGCACTATTTTATTTTTCCCGGCAGTATTGTGTTCGTGGTGCGGTGCATTAATGCAATACCAATATAACGATTTAAGAATATACTTCGGGGTTAGATCGTAAATAAAATTGTACAAAAAATTTACAGGAAATGCTAGTGAATTTTTTGTTATTTTTTTTTTATTATATGGGATAGGGTAGGATTGGTATTTTATTAAATATTTTCATGGATAGCAAATAACCGGTGCTGCGGAGTTATGTGTTTCAAAAACTAGTATGACTGTAACGTGTGCAAACTTTATTGGACGGTAAAATTCTGCGAATTAAATTGCTAGTAAAATGGCAAATGTACGCTGCAGCTCTTCAAAGAGACGTTTGAAATATCATATACTTACTTCCCTAATTTTAGTAGGAATCATACTCCTTTTGCTAACGTTAAAGGTTGTTTACTTCATACTTAACAAAAGAAACGGACCCTGAATAATAAATGATGCCAATACCAGGAAGTTATTATGAATTTACATGTAAACTAAAAATAATGGTGTGCTGCTCATTTATAAACAGTACAATTTGACCTAAATATAGCAGAGAAGCTAGATACTTGATGGCGTCAACCATTAAATATTAACAGTTGTTTCAACAACAGACTTCACTCACCAATTTTATAGGTACACTGATAATTTCAATCGCACATCAACGCTTTATCGCTCGCACTTCGGAACTATAAAAAATATATTACAGCCATAACACCATAGAATCAGCGGGTTTTTGCTACGAGATACAAATAAAACATGGCGATAACGCAGCATGACAGGCGATAAAAGTGATATACGTTGTAAAAATCACGCTGGAAGCACCAACTTTGCATAATGTAACTTTTATTTTGTGGCTTATTGAATATGTTTATGAGGTGTGGTCGCAAATGTTAAGTTATGACTCCTGGAAGTGGTAGCTTTGGCTGATCATGGCGCGTGATAAAGAGGTGTTGATACTGAATGTTATGGGCTTAATAGATATAATAAGCTATAACAACCTTTGAATAATCCCTTTATATACAACACGTTTTCCTAGGAGTATGCACTTTAAACCACACTTGATTTAAATTACATTTTGTTGCTGTTTTTTGCAAGAATATTCACAGATTTTAATGCAGATTGCATTTATTATTAAAACTGCATTTGAAAGTATCTATCGCAAATTAATTATATTTATCGGATTCTAGGAAAAACTACATTAATATTATAAACCTCATAACTTTCCTTTTTAATTTAATTCCGAGAAACAAGTTGCAGCGCTAAAGAAATATTCTCTGCGAGGGATGCTCCGATGCGGTGATGCTGCCTCTTGTGATTTGCCAAGCGAATATAAATCTTAATTACCACATTTTAAGGGCCCTAGTCGCAGTGGTTTTTTGCCGAGGCCCTCCATGTGGTGCAAGAGGTGCGCCGTGCTTGAGGTTGGGCGGTGGTACAAGTAAATGGTGCAACAGTTTTTTGATAGCAGAGTTTATTTTGTTAGAAGCGTTGATTGAAGGCAGGAATAATTTGTGTTATCCAGTAAGTCAATATCTAGTGCTCTCTGAGGTATTTTAATGTTTGAGAGTTGATATGATGATGACAATTATATTTTAGTTGAGAAGTAACAATATTTGGTTATGCTTGTATAAATGTTAATTAAAATTAATTAACGTTTTGAATTATTATATCTTCTTATAAACAAATACTTGTTTGTTATTATTTTAGTGCTAGTATAACCATTTGTAATGCTTCAAAAATGTGTTGTACCAGTTACTTTTCTAAGATTATCGCAACAGCTTATAACTTGTACCACAACATAAGGTGAAAAAGTAAGGTTTCCTTGAGACGCTGTCGCGGAAAATTTAAGCCTGCATTTATGTTAGTTTATTTTTCAAGTGTTAGGTAATTTGTGCCATGCTTTATACGCAATTTTCATACCAATGGATTTTCTTTGTAAACGTCTCGAGTGAGTGACGGCGACTGTAACGTATTATAAATATTTAATCTATCCAGTGTCTTGTTAGTGGATGAAGTTGATATGAAACTGAAATAGATATAAATATATGAAAGCATTTATGTTTTTTATAGAAGAATTTATCGCAATTTCAGTTTATTGCCTACATCTTATCTATCGTCCTACGTGTCAGTTTAAAAGTTTTACGTGAAAGCGTAGCAAACGATTGAAATAGATTAGAGAATATATTAAAAAAAAAAACTCGTACTCAACTCATATCTCCAAATTCAAGAATTAAATGCTTATTGCAGTCATTGTGATGTTTGTTAGAAATATGGTACATTTTCAATCATGATTTATCCATATTTCCGATCTTCACATCCGTGGAAGAATGTCGAATTTAGGTGCACACTTCCAATTAGTCGATTCGAGAGAAATCTGTTCAAAAATGTGTAAAATTCCTGAGAGCAGATAAAACCATCGGAATGGGTAACGTGAGATTTTCCGTTGTCTACAAAAATATGGCAGGACAAATTTTGCCGGGATGACATTCCAATTTGGGTCTGAATACTTGAATTAAAAATATGTTTACAAAACTATCTAGGATGACAAGCACCCCAATTTTTTCTGTAACTATGATTTTTGAGAATGGGAAGATTAAAAAAGTGACGAAGTGTACTTCCATGCAAGTGGAATAGGACAGTATGCCGCAGAACACATATTTATTTCCACGATGTCACCCACATTTTGGAATGTTTACTGGTTACATCTGAAACTATGTCCAAAATATCATCTAAACCACATCCGAAACAAATACCCATTGATGTTCCATAACCGTGGAAGCGCAAAATAAACAAACTTCCACATAGAAATTATGATTCTATCAGTAGTTCATACAATCATACAGGTATTTATGAATATTACGGAACATAGCCGTGTAGAATCTACAATCTACAGCATCGAGTAAGGTGCACAATTCACACGTTTCCTTAATACCTGCAGGCTTTGTGTTACACAAAGGAGGGTTAACGCGATCCCGTTTGTCTATGGTTGTGACGTCATTTCGTATTGGCTGATGGCGCAAAAACAGGCTTTAAAGGGTCGCGGGTTTTGTGGCCTGCCATGCCATGGGTGGGCAATGGGAATTATGACGTTAAATGTTACTAATATGAATGTGAAAGTTCGTGGCTTTGTGATCGTTTTGTAAGTTTTTCACACAAAAACTCGATAATCATTTATCAGTAAGGTTCAAAGGGTAGCTAACAATATGCTATAGAATGCAAAGTAGAATTCGATTTTCATAATTTTCTACTCATACCAATGATGCTCAGCCTTAGTGACATTTACCACAAAAGCATTAACAAATCAAATAATTTATAATTCACAACAAAATCCACAATTAACAAAATATAAGCCAATATTTGAGCAAGTCAAAGCGTCCATTCATTTAAATATTTTCACGAAATCACCGAGTAATGGAACGTCGTAGACTCGACACTTCGCTTGAACTAACAACGTTTTGTCGCGTCACAAATTGCTGGCCTGCAACATAATACCTTTGCGTCCTTCATAATAAAACAGCCTTCGAAATTAATATTCAGCAACAGTAGCCTTTCTTGAATAATTAAACTTTTTTATGGAAAATAAGAGCGTCTCGTACTTATTAGTTGTAAATGAAGTTAGCATAAAGTAAGGTTAATTAAGAATTTGTCTGTTTTATGCCTTTAAAGGGGTTAGAATGTTCACCGAATTTATTTTTTAAGTTTTGAGAAAAAAGGTTAAGCTCTATTGAATCATTTATGTTAACTCTTGTTTTTGCTGATACTAATTGAACTACATCTATTCTAAAAATATGTTTATGTTTTAAAATAGCACAATATAAACTGTTATAATAATTTTAATGACTCCTTTAAATAAGGCATGGGAACAGCATTAACTAGTTTATTTCTTGTACCATTTAAAATGTAACTGCGACAATTTCCGAAGCAAGAGAAAAAAGTCTAACACAATTTGATTGTATTGGACTTTAAAAAGCAACATCCAGTTTTCAGTGACAAGTCGCTGGCTGAGCGCCAAGGAAGCCAAATCTTAAATCCTTAAACAAGTCTAGTTCACTCGAGGAACCTCTTGGTTGCTGGTCTTGGAGAATTTTCAATATTCTATCGCTGTGATGTGGGGACTTTTATATTATGCTGTCTGGTGCAGGTTATTGAAGGGTTAACGATCATTGGCTAATGACCGAGAATATTATAGTGATGTAGGTATATAGTAACTTATGTAGGTACTTAGAATCGGGTCAATTAAAAAAAGTAACAGTAACTGTCACTATTTTGCTGAATTTGATTTAGCTTGGTCAATACGTGTAGTAGGTAGGTCTAATTAAAATAAACAAATAAATTAAGGACACCCATGGCACCTCCACGTTAAAAATAACATCATTTTCAGAAACCCATTAAAATTTAAATAATCAAAACACATTTTGCAGAAAGCAGAAGTCCCCGTATTCATTATTTTTACGCCAAATAAGAGAGCTTTATTCAACGCTTTTCGCTCGACATAAAAGGATGTGACTTGTTAACAAAAATAAAGAAAAAAACTTTTTTCCTTGCCATTTCACGGCGGCAACTAGTAGTTTGTTTATTTATGTGCACTGGGACGTACCTTTACTGTTTTAGTTTGGTTGAAGTTATGATAGGCAATATGAGGTCGCCTGAAAAATAAATAAAAACTTGTTTGGATAAACAAGTGGACGGTTTAACTAATGCATGATGTATTTTATTTTTTCATACAAAAAATGGCTGAATAGGTAGTAGGCCTATTTTGTAAACCTTTATCAAAGAATGTAAGCTATTTTACAAGTATTGGTTATATTAATGTCCACTGTTTCATGCTAGTTTTAAGTTTGTTTATGTTGTCGACTGTACCTACATATTATATTTTTGATAACTGTTTCTTTGTTAAGTCATTGTAATTAGTGTTGCACCGTTTTATTTAACTATAGATAAATATAAGTTCAACATGTTTCTGGGTGCGAGAAGAGTTCCCTTATAAAGCGCAAGCTTACAAGAATAAGTATTTAATCGCTACACACATAAGATTCTCCCCCACGAAAGGGCTTAACCATACCATTTCTTATGTCATTGTACTTGAGACAGCTGACGCTCATTAACATTAATCATGGCGCGCGTGACGTCACTCGCGTAATGATGACGTTGCAGCCTCGCAGTTTGTATGGTACCGTACTGTTGTTCTGGAAGTTTTACTTTTCTTCTATAGCAGTGTTAGTGTAGGTACAATATTGTGTAAAAACTGAGAGGATTGTCTAATGAAACTAAAATGACAGCACTACTTATTTTAGTTTAAATTAGTAAAGTTTGGTCGTCAATCTGCATTTTTATAGCCATTTTTTATCGCCCTAGGCTGTTGACCTGTTAGTGGATGACCAAGGTAAACTAGGTTTTGATGGGTGTATCCATGAATAGGAGACTTTTTATTTTTGATGTTACTTTTAAGAAATATAAAATTTATGAAGTCATACCCATATGAAGTAATTTGTCGAAAAATAGACTACCAGCCTTACTTGAAAGTCATTGCTGATGAAATACTCAGTAACAGATTGTGAAGATAAGAAATGCAGTCAGCTCTCGGAAAAACTGATATCAATTGGCCTCTTTGCAAACTAAAAATTAATGTAGATAAGAAACGGCTAGGCAGATACAGCAGATTTTACTTCTTCCTCCTTCTTAATTAAACATATTCTTGCTGTATATTCTTAAAGTTAGTTCTAATGTGTAAAACCGCACCATGTCATAAACAGTGTAACGTGTTTAACCGCAGATTTTAAGAGTAAGTAGGTTAAACAAGTTAGTTTACAACGAGAAGGTAAACACGTTACTTGACGGTTAACGGTCGCGGTTAAATCGCTACGCTATTAAAGGTTAGAAGGTCCTTTTTGTAATGAACTTAACCTAAGCTCGTTTATGGACATCTATTACTACTACGTGCGGTTTTAGAAAAACGACTTATAAATAAACATGTTAAGATTAGCGGTTAGTAAGTTAAAAACCTGTTTAATAAAAGCTGGTTCACATTATAGACATTTTATTGTGTACAAAAACATAACACTTCTTTGCAGTAGGGTAAATCTCAAATCCTGAAAGTAACATATACTATTATCTACTTTTGTGAGTCCAGAAATTAATGGTTGTTCTTTTATCTAAATACATACCACGGTGAACTTCTTACACCAAACAAAACACGCTTGCGGCACTTATGGTCCTCAATACTATCCTTAATAAATTAAATAAACAAATTGTATAGCACAAAAACAATAAGACATTAAAAGCTTTTCCTAACATTTCCAAAAACACATATTCCCGTGGCGTCAACGTAAGTCAACGTGACATGATATTATGATAAATACCGTTTTGTATGATCCAGTTTGAATTGATCGCGCTAAGGTATTGCCACACACTTAACTCGATTATTTAAAGCCCCGCCAGCTTTATTTAATGGCTTTATCTTACGGTGTTCGTTTATTTTGTCGCTGGGAGAACCAAATTGTTTATCGGTTGTAGGATGAAATTTTAGGGTGCTTTGGAAGCTGTTTATAAATAGCTGTAGATTATTGATTATGTAGTTATGAAGAAATTGGGAAAAATTATAAGAGCTGTTCCTGAAAATTTCCCAACATGGCAATAGTCATTAGATTTTCAAAATTAGAGCTACAACCATTAATCAAAACCAACTTCACTGTTCATTTTGAACATGTAAATCTTATTTTTAACAACCCTTAATATAATGCTCATTTTCCACGGCGAATAAGACAAATTCCGATTTTGCACATCATGACCTGATTCAACCTAAACACACAGTATCACTCCCGCAAACATTCACCCTTAACAATCCGCTTAATACCCACAATACTTCATTATTAATGAACTACAAAAACAGTCGAGTTTTAACGCCCCTTTATAAATGAATGTTATGTGAAAGTCTTCAGATGATCTATCAACGTCTCCTCAAGATAAAATTATGTCACCCAAATTAGATTTATTATTGTCTTAGGTTAACTGAAGTGTGTCATGCGTTCTTAAAGGTTCACGACGGTTGATTTATTGTGGTTATTATGAAGGAGATGTCATATACGTATTTACATAGTGTTATTGTTTGAGGAAGGCATCGCTCTCTATGTTTCATTAGGTTACATTTTGGCATCTCTGTATTTAGGTCACCAACAGCAATTTAAGCAAAATTGAAAGTGATAGAAGTGTTTTATTTCATGAAAGTGGATGAATCATACCTGTGTATGTAAATAATATGCCCACTGTCTTTGAAAGACTCAGCTACTCGGCTAATACTGAGGGCTCCTGAACTTACCCATATAAAAACAATGTGTATGTCCATATTTACAGCTCAAAATATAGCTCACCCGCTTTCGAGACATATATAAAATTTCTGACTTTGGGCGCCAAAAATCACAAAACTAATGGTTTAATTTTATTAAATAAAGCAACAAGTCCAAAATCATGCTTTTTAATGCCATTTTAATATTGTCCTTTTAATATTCCACAATTCGTACACCGTACAGTGGGCGAAACAATCCGGAGTCGACTGGTGTGCGCTTTAATTGTGCGAATATTACCACTTGGCGGGCCGCCGGCAGGGCCAGGCTTCTGATGAAGGCTAGGTCTTCACTATGGGATTCAAGGAATTGGTAGAAAAGACTGTGGAAATGTATAGTCTTTGTGAGGAGGTAGAAGTACCTAGGAGTATGCGGTTTGGGTATCGAGCCTGCTTGGTTAAGAATTTTATTCTGCTTAGGTTGTAAAAAATAATAGAATAACTGCTTTGCAGTATAATTAGGAACCTCTCACTCAGACACCTTTCCGATAAAAATTTCAAAAACCTTAATAAGAAGTATTTTCCCCATTTCAGCAAGCTGCAAAAATTCAATTCCAAAAGACTTTACGTCATCATTCTCAGTACATTTTTGGTGTTAAAAATTTCTAGGAAATTCTGTCAATTTACTAGTTTACGATATAAAAGCCACGTTGAACGCTCAGCTTTAAATCAGAACGTTGAAATGAAACGAAATTTGGGCGGTAGTAAAAACTGCAAAAAGTCCCGCGCGTGTTGAAGTGGTCGACTGTGCCACTGTATTGTTTCTGCGTAATAATGCCGAGCTCCTGATTTAAGCGACCACGGATTGCATGTGTGCCGGTTTTGTTCATCGTTTTTGTCAGTCAACGTTCTTTAGCGGTTTTTATATACGACAAGTGATGGATGTAGCGCCGACAGTTCTTTAACCACGCTCACCTGACAATCGACAAATGTATATCTACACAAGCACGCGCTTTGTACTTTTTACCGCACTCATGAGAAAATAGCGTGACTCCTCGTATGAGGAACAGCTAGCGTTTTACGTTTATTTCTGAAATTCTTTGCATTAGTCGTACATTCTGCGGAAACATTCTAGCTTGCAGAATTCCACAGGATAACTGTGAAATATTTCGCTTGCCATCTCTCATGCTTCAGATGCACAAACTGTATAATGCACTCGCATGCAGACGACTAGGTACTTGTATTTCCAAAAAATGTCAGACCGCCAAAAAGCGCATACCGTTTGAGATGATAATGAAGTATCATTAAAATATATTCAAGCAGCACCTTCACGAAGTCTTTGAAGATTAGTTTCGGAGTCATCAGTAATAGCCGAGTCGCTCCCCGTCTTCGATGCAAATCGCAAATCGATTTTGCTCCCGCCAATCGGTACTCGGAGAATTTAACACTTTTGAATTCATAAGCGCGAGATGGAAAAGTTTTTGCGGGTCTTCTGGTTTGTCAAATAACTTGTTATTACTTGGAAGCCGGCGAATAACTTCTTTTAAAAGGGTATTTCCCTTTAGGTGGCTTGAATTGCAAACGGTATCAACGTTAGGTGCAGTTTGATCAAAGCTTTGGGTAATGTAAAGGTAGATCTTGCTGTACGGATCTTAATTCCTCGAAGCAGGATCTGCCAATACTCCGATTTTAAGATTAGGGTAATACTAAATCCTTATTTATCAATGATTTTGATGGAATGAAATTATAATACCTATATGAAACTGCAGTTTTCTAAGAAACCATATAATAAGATAAATTATAAGATATGAAAATTAAAAAAAAATACAAACCAACTTAATTAACCCAATGTTAACAGATTTTGCATGAAGAGTCTCGATTTTTTTGTGATTGTGGAAGACTAGATAGTACTAAATAATTATAGAAGTACGAGATTTACGTATTATTTGGATACCTAAAAATATGAGCACAATATTTATAGGACTAACAACTTTAAATATTTGTCAAACACATTTGTCTGTAACCTTTTCAAAGGGCCTTTGAGTCATTATATCCTAATGGCATTATAATAATTTAAGTGTAGGAAAATATTTAAAATTCAACGAGACGCCGTCCGTCGGTCACGTGCGGGATCGGGTTAAAATTCAACAGTTTTCGCCTTTTCCCTAATTTATTCAAATAAATTTTGGACATGCGACGCGACGAGAAAATGGCCTGTTTAGGCACGTCAGAAGCCGTTTTGTATTTAAATTGTACGGTCATTATAAGCGTACTAATGGAAGATCAACACATCTTTATTTATAAACAGTAATTTGGTCTGCTATGGAGGAACTGAACGAACCTAATTTGAATTTATTTGTGATGTTTCAAGTGTTTCTGGTGATTATTTTGTATAATTGTCTGAATTCGCCAATTAATTTGTAACTAGAACTCTATTGCTATGTATAGAATAGTAGTTTTACAAGCAAGTAAATAATCAACATTCTACCGTTTAGCCGTTTAAGATTTAGCTTTTAAATTATAATCAAAATTGTAAGATACATTTTTGTTCCCTTTAGATACCTCTATACAATTAAATAATCAACCAACAAATGGCAAAAGTGTAGGTATTAAACAAGTCTGAAGAAGAATGACGCATGTATTAAATAGTTCGAGAAACTAGGCGGAACAAGATAATCTTTGCGTAATTTGCCCTGCCTATGTCACGTCGGCAATTATCTAATCTTTCAATGATAGTGTATAGTGTGAGCACGTAAACTGCAAAATTACATCAGACTATCCTATCCACCTTAATCTATAAAAGAAAAAGCACAATTCTCAGTTCTTAGTGGTCTTCTGCATATAAAATAACTTATATTCCAATTTTTAGGGTTCCGTACCCAAAAGGTAAAACGGGATCCTATTGTTTTCGCTCCTCTGTCAGTCCGTCCGTCCGTCTGTCACCGTCCGTCTATGGCTGTATCTCTTGAACCATGATAGTTAGAGAGTTGAAATTCACACAGATGATGTATTTCTGTTGCCGCAACAACAAATACTGAAAACTAGAATACAATCGGGGCTCCCATACAGCAAACATGATTTTTTTGCTAGTTTTCTAAATAATGGTACAGAACTCTTCGTGCGCGATTCCGACTCGCACTTAGCCGGTTTTTATTCTGTTAACAGCCGCGTTCCGTTCCTAGAACACGTGTACCCGTACTAATAATATTCACTATCTCTTTTTAACGCGTTCACGGTATCAGCGCGCGTGCGCAGTGTGCGTCACGCGAGGCCAACCGGTGAACTGTCAAATATTATAAACACTCGTTAGGTGAACACATTAAGGTGCTACTGTGTTTTGTTTTATAAACTTAAAAATATGACTAGAAACTTTACCAAAATGAGTGCTGTGTAACAACAATATTTTGTGGTTCAGAAGTTCTAATTCCCTCAGTGTTACTAATCAAGCTATGACATAACCTCAACCGGATGGTTCAAGCAAACTGACAAGCAAAATTGAGCTTTAACACCCAGTTATTAGAGTCGAACACATCAAAATGAAGTGCGGCAAAAGAATAGTTTTATTTACGTTATTCGCGATGAATTTAGTAGATCAGCCGGCACCCGAAGTGACCATCGAGCAAGGGACTTTGAGCGGTAAAATCAGTACCGATGGGTCGTTTTTCGAATACGTCGGAATCCCCTACGCTACTACTAACAGCAGCACAAGGTTCAAGGTAAGCGTGATCGATATTATCATTATTTACTTAACAAGTCTTCTATTAATATTAGAATAGTTTTTAGTAATGCATATAGTGTGTGTAAAGTTTGTTTGTATAAATAGATTCGGTTTCGTAGTATAAGAAATCCTGGCTTATCAATGCATGTAGTAACAGTCGGCAAGATAAGACAAAAATATAGGTCGTCGATACTTTGTATTATCTGAGGTCAGGTGCGGAGGTCGCTATATTTATGTAGTTACCTCGTATTACAACATTCAATTATAATGATGCTAATCATTAAACAATGAATAACATTATTCTTTTTTTTTTTCTGTAACTATATTCTATTTTGATTTTTAGAAAAGCAAGAAAGAATCCGGAGATTTAATATCTAACCCAAAATTGTAGGTTCTATTGTACCAAATTCTGGTAAAAATCATTTTTTGAGTTTCATCGCAGTTGTTCAAAAAAGTACAAATTATCCAGTAGTGTTTTCTTTCCTAGGCCCCATTCCCACCGCCATCTTGGAACGGAGTATACAAAGCAGTTGATGAGATATACCAGTGTCCACAATCTTCGTTAATAGGGATTGTAGGAACTGAAGACTGTCTTAAAATCAACGTCTATGTACCTTCAATGGCTAAAACACCATTACCAGTCATGGTTTATATCCATGGAGGAGCATTCTTGCTAGGAAGCGGTGGTAAATTTATATATGCACCTGATTTTCTAGTCAATCAAGATGTCATAGTAGTGACATTTAACTATAGGCTTGGAGCGTTGGGATTCCTTTGTTTGGGTATCAAAGAAGCTCCTGGAAATGCTGGTATTAAAGACCAAATTGCTGCTTTGAGATGGGTGAAGAAAAATATAGCAGCGTTTGGTGGAGATCCTGATAATGTGACACTTTTTGGACAAAGTGCTGGAGCCACATCCGCGTCTTTACTTCTAGCTAGTAAAGCAACTGAAGGACTATTTCACAAAGTAATCATACAGAGTGGCTCGTCTATATCAAGTTGGGCAATTAACCGACAACCATTATGGGTTGCCAGTCTAATAGCTAAAGAACTAGGCTATAATACTAAGGACCCAAAAGAAATATATGAAATATTTTCCAAATTACCGTATGAATAAAACCGGCCAAGTGCGAGTCGGACTCGCGCACCGAGGGTTCCGTACAAATCCTGTACAGATAAAAAGTGAGTCTCGCGCCAACCGTTTAGTTTAGAACAATCATAGTTATGGTAATTTCGTGAGAGTCAAAATAGTTAATATTTTTTTTTTATAATATAACTAAAATAGTAGGCCAGTACCTTGTAAAAGTTATTTATATACAACATTTTATAGTCATCATTCAGAAATTTGATTGAAAATAACTAATTATGTCTTAAAGGTCATTGGGCATATCTGACCCGCTTTGTAAAAAGTGGCGGACATGAATCAAAGTAGTTTTAAATCGTGGAGAATGGTATGACGTTTCTTTGAATACAAATATTTTATTAAAATTCCATTGAGACGAATGTCCAGGATCGATTGAAAAATATAAAAGACAAGCAGTTTCAGAGGATTGTACAGGTTGCAATGCTTGTTTTTATTGTTAAAGACTTTTCATAAAGAAGGAAGATGCCAATTCGGTTGACCAGGATCTGATGAGAATCTGGAAACCCTGAGAAATCGAGGTCAACTCTTAGAGGTTAAGTCTTGAATATTGTAGGCACGCATCGAGTCATAACCAGACATGTGAGTGTATTTTTGAGGGTACTGGTAAACGGTGAAGGTTTGGAGCTGATTTCATTATGGAGACTACAGAGAGTCGAGGGAACTCCTGAACGGTATGTTGCAACTACCACGTGCTTGGGCTTATTTTATTCGTATTGGCGAAGACATTCCACATAGATAGGTTTGACTGCCATTGTGAGATCGATAGCAAAGATCAGATATAGTTATGGGAACTCATTTACAATTTATAACGTAACCTTGTATTGGAGCTTATTTTATTTTAGGTGATGAGAATTCACTACTAACTTGGGTTAAAGCAGCCATTGCTTTTATTTTTGAGGGATTAATCACCTAACGAGTCCCAGTTTCAGGTTTTTTTCGAAACCGCCTGACGACTTGTAGCTGTCGAATTGTAACAACGACTTCTAGAGAGCAGGATTCGGGGCTGCTGGCTTTACGTTTCTAGAGCCTTGACAAAAGTGTAATTCTGTCCCTTTCTTTGTTTTATAAAGTCGGCTTTATTTTATTTTGTAGCATTTTACACACAAATCCAACTTCAAACATATAAAAAAGCAACAAGAAAACAAAAGCAAGAAAGAAATTAAAAAGATGTTAGGTGCATCGGTCTAGAAGTCGGTGTCTAGAGGATGCATCTATATTTACCACCGAGATCTAGACCGATGCATATAAACAGTTTTCTTGTTGTTTTTAGAAGTTGTTTTTTTTTGTAAAAAGTTTTTATTTTTAACTTTTGTGAAAAGTTCTCGTCAATACGAATAATATAAGCCCAAACACGACGTAACTAAAACATACCGTTAAGGAGTTCTCTCGACTTTCTCACGTCTCCATCATCAGGTAAGTTCTAAACCTTCACTGTTTGATAGTATCACCAGACATACATCTGAGAATCAAGTTTTAATCCTATGCATGCCTACAATTTCTGATAGTTGCCCTCGATTTCTCAGGATTTCCATCATCAGATCCTGACCTGATGACAATGGAAATAAACGGTGAGTATACTCTTTCACTACAAAGAAATGATTTCTCAAATCCGTCAAACGTGGTCGTTTAAATTCCCCATTGAAATGAGGAAAATATTTGATGTTTACACCTGATTTGCTCTAGATTCCCATGGTTCACATTGATGCGACTAATGCCATAGTAAATCAGAGCCTTATATCATTATACTGTGCTATATTTCGTTCGTGTCCGCCGTGGGTATGGTTTCCATACTAAGGTGCCCAATGACCTTTGAATGATTTAAAATTTTTCACAGTTTAGAGGCAATTATATTTAAGAAGTGTTTGATATGAATTTCACTTTTTATTCAAAACTTTAATATCTCTTCGCGTTCATGTGAAAAAGGGTAGGTAGTAAGTTTATAATCATTAAAAAAATATTTTATGTCATGTAAGCAAAAATAATATTTTAATATTTTATGTAACTTCAAATTTATCATTTTCGCAATTTTTCCTTTATCTGTACTATATAACGTTGCTTCGTGCCGAATTTCAAGTTTCTGAGTTCACGGGAAGTACCTTGTAGGTTTTGATTCCCTAGCGTGTGACGGAAATTCGTCTAAGGTGTCGGTAAAACTGCTGTATCTTTTGATCGGTTTAACTTAGAAGTTTGATTTTTTCATTGCTTAAAGGGACAATAGACCTAGGTATTTGGTATAAATTTCAATTTGGTACCTTTATTCGTTCGTGAGAAATAAGGTAGTAAGTTTCATTTTATTAAAATATTTTTATTAATATTATTTAACTAAAAAAAATTGATTTTCGCAATTTTTCCTATATTTGCATTATATGACAATGCTTCATGCCAAATTTCAAGATTCTGAGTTTACGGGAAGTACCCTGTAGGTTTTGATTCCTTTGCGAGTGTCGAAAATTTGTTGAAAATATCGACATAATCGGTTGTATCTTTTGATTGGCTTGGCTTAGAAGTTTGATATTTTCACAGCTTAAAGGGACAACAGACCTGAGTATTTCATGTGAATTTCAGCTTGATGCGTCCACGTGTTCTTGAGATAAAGGGTCTTGACAGACAGACAGACAGACAGACAGACAGACAGACAGACAGACGGACAACAAAGTGATCCTATAAGGGTTCCGTTTTTTCCTTTCGAGGTACGGAACCCTAAAAATTAATAAAAGCTAAGCCTAAAAAGCCACTTGGTATGTATTTTGATACTCAATTGCTGAACTATCCATGTGTCGAACAAGAAATTGAAGGGGAAGAAGCTGTTATAACAGATTATCCTTTCAATATTTTTGAAAGTAATCCTAAAAATATACCTGTTATTTATGGAACAACCAGTAGAGAAGGAATATTCTTATTACCTGATGATACTGAAGAATCATTGGCGGCAAGAAATGCACGATACATATTTGCATCAGATCTCGAATTCCCTTCAGAAGAAGAGGCATCTAAAGTTTCAAAAATGGCGAGAGAATTCTACTTCAAAGAAAAGAATATCAGCTTTGAAGTACACAGTATTATAATAGATCTCAACACACAATTATATTTTGAAGTACCTGCCATTTTAGAGTCGGAAACTTTAATTAAGAATAACAAAGCAAACATGTATAATTACTATTTTAATTACGCTGGTGGAAGAAACTTTTTGAAGTTTATAGCTGGATTTAGAAATGAACCAGGAGCTTATCATAGCGACGAAATATTATATGTCTTCAAGGGAAATATTTGGCCTTTCCCCATAAACAATAATGATAAGAAAGTTATAGAAAAGATGACTAAAATGTGGAGTAATTTTGCGAAATATGGGTTTGTATTCTAGTTTGACGTAATTATTTTTGCCTTGATGTGTATCATTAGAAAAATCATTTCAATCATTTTATCTTTGCAGTGATCCAACGCCTACAAACGACTTGCTAGCCAAATGGGAACCCAGCACCAAAGATCAAATGAAATTCCTTTACATTGATGAAGATTTAAAAATGGGACCTATTCCTAATCAAGACGCTTATCAATTATGGAAAAATATATACGAAAAGTATCGTAAAAAACATACACCGAATGACTTTCAAAAATAAAATCTGGATTCTTGAAACCCAACCTGAAGTTTTCTTTTCAATGTCTCGACTTAAAACGGAGATAGATAATTATTCATAGATACTCTCCCTTTATCGTCTAGCATAAAAGTATTTTTCCATAATATTCAATATGACCTCTGAAAGTACTGTTATCAATAGCTTTTGTAATAAAATATTGATAATCGCTCATAATTATTAGTAGGCCCACGGATACGGTACATAATACTCGCCTTGAAAACTTTGAACTTATAATCACTCCATTATGATAAAACTTCATTTATTGATTGAAACAGGAAACTCATAAACAACGGTGTTTCATCTTTATCACAAACATTCACATGCTTTATAAGTAAACACGTACATCTCGAAGCATCTTCTTTTCGAATTTTATTTTGTTTTAAAAGTTTAAAAATATTAAGTGTAAAAACCTTAGCGACAAACTTAACGTGCTTTGTAAGAGTGAAAGTTAAACTATCAAATATGAAAAGTGGGAAAAGACTAGTTTTATTTACATTATTCGCAATGAACTTGGTGGAGCAGCCAGCGCCCGAAGTGAAGATAGAGCAAGGAAAATTGAGCGGTAAAGTCAGCGCAGATGGGTCGTTTTTTGAATACCTCGGCATACCTTATGCTTCTACTAATAGCAGTACGAGGTTCCAGGTAAGCGTTCGTATTTGTATTTGCACAATATTTTACGGTCAATTTTCTAAAGATAAGTTCGGGTAACCTAGTTCAGTAAATTAAAGTGGAAAATTAGATCGAACAACTCGTTTTCCAAAATATTAACTGCTTTATTCCTTTCCCTCAGGCTCCCTTGCCACCACCATCTTGGGAAGGAATATACAGAGCAGTAGATGAAAATTATCAATGTCCACAACCTTCTTTTGCTGGAGTTATTGGCACCGAAGATTGCTTGAAGATCAATGTTTATGTCCCAATCAAAAACCAGAAACAATATCCTGTAATGGTCTATATTCATGGTGGTACTTATATAATTGGAAATGGAGGAAAACTTTTGTATGGGCCTGATTTTCTAGTTAAACAAAATGTTATACTGGTCACATTTAATTATAGACTGGGAGCTTTAGGATTTCTTTGCCTTGGTATTAAAGAAGCGCCAGGGAATGCTGGTCTTAAGGACCAAATAGCTGCTTTGAGATGGGTGAAGAAGAATATAGCAGCGTTTGGTGGCGATCCTGACAATGTGACACTTTTTGGACTCAGTGCTGGAGCAACGTCTGTGTCAATGTTGATAGCCAGTGATGCAACGAAAGGACTATTTCAAAGAGCTATCTTACAAAGCGGTGTGTCTACCTCTAGTTGGGCATTAAACCGGCAACCTCTATTTACTGCTAGTCTAGTAGCAAAAGAACTTGGTTATGAAACTAGCGATCCGAAAGAAATATATCATATATTCTCTAAGATATCATACAGAGATTTAGTTGCAGCTAAACCTAAGAAACCGATTGGGAAATACTTTGATTTTCAGTTGATACACTATCCTTGCATAGAAAATGTTATTGAGGGCGAGGAGGCGGTTCTAACAGATTTACCTTATAATTTGTTTAAGAAAAACTCCAAGAATATATCAGTGATATACGGCACAACTAGTAAAGAAGGAGTGATATTGTTACCCGATGAGACAGAAGATACACTAAAAGAAAGAGATTCAAAATATATATTTGCTCCTGACTTGAAATTCCCTACTGAAGACGAAGCTGCAAATCTATCAAGTGCAGTTAAAAAATATTACTTTGGTCCGAAAAATATTAGTTTTGAAGACTACAATGCGTTGCTAGATCTCAATACACATTTATATTTTGAAGTACCTAGTTTACTGGAATCTGAAATGGTTATCAATAAGACAAGTGCTCCTATATACCACTATTATTTTAACTATTCTGGAGGGAGGAATTTTCTAAAATATGTAGCTGGATATGGTAATGAGCCGGGAGCATGTCACGGTGATGAAATCATGTACTTATTTAATGGACAAGTATGGCCTTTTATAGTTAGCAAGAATGATCGGAAGTTGATTAATTGGATGACTAGAATGTGGACCAACTTTGCCAAATATGGGTACGTATTAATACCTTTATTCATACCAATAGTATTGATTGTATTTTTACTAATGAAGATTTATTTGATTTCATGTGATGATGTGGTTCAAGCTCATCTTTTTTCTGTATGTTTCAGAGACCCCACTCCAACTGCGAATGATTTACCAGTAAGATGGAATCCGAGCTCCAAAGACAACATGACTTTCTTGTACATAGACGATGAATTGAAAATGGGTCCTATTCCTAACCCGGATCCCTATCGATTATGGAAGGGTATTTATAATAAATACCGAAAAACTAATAAAGTTAACGATTTCGGAAGATAAAATATATTAGTTTTCATTTATTGGATTGATAATCTTGGAAACATGTACCTCCAGGTTAGTTCAGGGGTTTTAAATGAGTCAAACCTATCATTTATTTATTTTTGTACTAACCCAGAATTATATAAATATTTTGTACGTCATGAAGTTGTCATAAAGCTTTGCATGAACTTTGACTAACTCTGTTTCATTTACCTTAATTCGTAAATAACATTATAGAAAACCAAGTACTTATTTATTTCGTACATGTTTCTAAATAAAATCATATCATCAGCCTTTTTATTTTCCCACTGCAAGGCATATATGCCTCTTCTCATACAGTACAGACATAAATAAAAAAAATAAAAAAAATAAATAAACGTTTATTCCGAATAAATTCTACAAACATTTTTACTAATACTTTTGCCAAACTGCAAAACAGTTTGTTGGCAAATGTAGCTCCTCGTTTACTCTGTTATTACATTTTTCGTGCTTATTTACTTATCACTATGTAGTTATTATAAACAGTAAACAACAAATAACTTTGGTCAGGATGAGGCAAGAATTCCAATACTCTGGAACTCCTGCCCCATCCTAAGCATATTATTATAGGTACATAATTTTTAATATCATATCTACTGATGTGCTGCGTGTGGACAATTAAAGTTGGATATTATATAAGCATGTAATCTTTTCTTTGAGATCACTATGAAGTTTCTTTTTTAATTTGTTTTTAAACGATCTCTTAGTTAAATTATTGCTTCGCAATGCTAATGGCAAATCATTAAACATTTTAGGCACCATATACTTTCTTTTACGTTGTCCATAATAATTGCTATAGGTAGGTATTTCATATCTTTTGTGGCTATGTATTCTACGCCCTATAGGTTTATTAATACAAATTTTGAATTCGTCGCTGCAGAATTGCTGAACAGCCATCAACAGGGTTACCCTGTCATGAACTGGCAGCATTTTACACTCAATAAACAATTCCTCATAATCACTGGCTTTACATTTCTTTTTTACTTTTTTGTTCACAAGTAGTTTTAAGAACCTGGTCTGTATTAATTTTATTTTGTCCAAATATGTCTTAAACGTGCGTCCGTAGCTGGTCAGTCCATAACAAAGTAACGAGTCCACAAGCGCGTAGTAAACAGTGTACATAGTTGGTCTATCTAATATAAAACTTAAGTTATAGAATTTGGTAAGTACCATCCTTAGTTTGTCACATAAGTTGTTAATGTGAATTCTCCATGAGAAATTCTGATCTATGGTTAAACCTAGGTATTTATATTCATTTACTACTTCAATAGGTGCACAATTGCAGCTTAGATTTGCTTGATGTAGACACTCATAGGTATGTCCTAATATTTTCGGCACGATAATTACACTCCTATTGTATGGTGAGCGTATGTACATACATTTAGTTTTTTGTATATTGATCAATATTCCGTTGTCATGCGCCCAGCGTACAATATTAGTGAAATCCTGTTGAATTTTATTTTCTATTACACTGATTTCCTTATCTGCATATACCAAACAGGTATCGTCCGCGTAGGTATATATACTACAATTGTTGACAACATTGCACATAGTATTCACATGCATAATATAACCGACGGGGCCGTACACGGAACCGGTTGGGACGCCACAGCTGATTTTCGCCCGGTCACCGATAGTCCCGCTCACTGATGTTATCATCATTCTATCACTCAGATACGCCGCGAGCCAGGTATTCAAGGGTCCTGCGACTCCACATTCCTGCATAGCTTGAAGCAGCTGGTGGTGTTCCAGAGTATCAAATGCTTTTTTGAAGTCGATATAGACCACCACCACCTGCTTCCTCAGGTCTAAGGCTTCATTTATTTCATCCGTGAAACGTGCCAACAGCGTTTCCGTGCTACGACCGCGTCTAAAACCGTGTTGTGCGTTTGCCAGTATACTATGTTTTTCTAGGAAGTTACTTATTTGTCTGACTATGAACTTTTCTACAATTTTATTGATAACGGATAATATGGCTATAGGCCTATAGTTCGCATAATCTGTGTGCGAACCTTGCTTGTAAATAGGCCGTATCAATGCGGTTTTCAATTTCTCCGGATATATACCCTTTTCTACACATAAATTTATAAATAACGCTAAAATTGGACTTATCTTAGTTTTTAATAATTTAATTTCTTTTACTCGTATTTTGTCTATTCCTGGTGACTTATCACAGCTTAGATTATTTATTATCTTTTCAACATCCATAGGAGTTGCTTTTTGAAATCTTAATGACACCAAATTGTCCTTTACATATGTCGACCTATCGAGAAACTTACAGTCACACACATGCTTGATATTCGTAATTTCTTGGGTAAAAGTACGTGAAAAATTGTTACACACATCTAATAAGGAAGTGGATCTGCCTAGGTATTTTAATATAATATTATCTAAACTTTTTTTGTTCTGTCCTGTCCAATTGTTTATTTTAGCCCATACTTTTTTAAGGTTATTTTTACATTTTAATATTTCTTCCTTACGGAAGCTATTTTTTGCTTTATTTATTTCTTTATTTAGTCTATTTCTGTATTTATTATACTGACTTCTCAAATTCATATCGTTAGGTTTTTGCTTCCAATATTTAAATAGTTTGTCTCTAGTCATAATCATATTTTTTAATCTTTTAGTAATCCATGGTTTTGGTTTCCGTTTTTTACTTATACAAATTGTCTTCTGAGACCGGGTATAAACATCAGAAAAAATTGAACATAATTTATCGTATAAACGTAAAGGGCACTTACAGTCCATTAATTCAGTCCAAGAAACAGCTTCGAGTAGTTCACACACTTTTTTATCACAAATATTTGTTACCTCACCTCTATTATTCGTCACCGAATTATTTACGTCACACCCGATACACAGACCTACCAAATAATGGTCAGATAACTTGCTAGTTAGCACATACGCCGTAGTCTTCATTGAGGATCGCACCCACACATGATCGATACACGTCTTCGTAACTATACCTCCATATACCTCTTCACGCGTAATGTCAATAACCCCGCACTCTAATCCTAGTTCACACATATCGGTTTTATAAATATTCGCTGAATTGCAGGTACTGGTCATGAGGTCAATGTTTGTATCTCCAATAGTTACTATCTCGTAGTCCCTCGGAGCACTGGATAATAGCTGGTGCAATTCTTTTATGAAACCATATTTGTTAGTTTTGGGTGGTCTGTATACACACACAATATGCATTGGTCGTTTACCTGGGCGCAACAATTCGCACTTAATTACTTCGGAATGATTAAGGTTTAATGTGTCAGCGGTAAAGTTGTAAACATTTTTCACATATATCAAAATTCCACCTCCTCTAGAACTTTCCCTTGTGTTCACACACATCTCAAACCCTTCCAACTCGTACAAATATAACTCATGCTTTTTAATGTTAATTTCAGTGAGCACAATACAGTCTAATTTATCTATACTATCATGTATCATCGCTTGAAATTCATTGAATTTCTTTCTTAAAGAACGAATATTTAGGTGTATGATATTAAAACTTGGTTGTTGATGTTTTAAATCTATATGCCAGCTATTTAAGTCTGAGTATTTTTTATACTTAGTTTTTGGTTCTATTTCTAAGTTATATCGATCGAATTATGAAAGATAAAAATAATCTGTGTAGTGCGTAATATAATCATGGATATGAAAGTAAACAGGCTTAGTTGTTCACGTACTTATCTATGTCAGATAGTGTACGGATAGCTCTGATCTTTGTGTCTTTGGGATCATCTTTCTTAATGAGCACTTTGCCAGCTTGTGTCCATATGTATTTGTATAGGGGTTTGAGTTCAATCTTTGCAGTCCAGAATATATTACGCATGTTCTTGGTTAGATCTTCATTTATATAAATCCGGTTTTTGTTTCCACTCTCGTACAAATCATTGTTTGTTAGCCTAATTGTTTTTCTTGTAGCCAGCCACTGATCACGCGCTGTACGTGTGGTCATGGTTACTACAACCGGTCTTGGTTTTATCTCACGCTGCGGCTCGCCTGGCGATGTGTTCCTTTTTTCTTCGCCTACCCTCTTTATTTCACAAATTGTCTTGGTATCCATACCCAATTTATTAGCCAGCAATTTAACAGTATTATCTAATTTTTCCATTCCTTGTTCTTCTAAACCTATAATTTCCACGTTCTTCTCTTTCTCTTTGATCTCAAGATACGCTACCCTTTCCTCCAAGGCCTTGTTGGTAGTTTCAAGGTGAACGTTTTTGTGTTCCAGCGCCTTGATCTTCTTATCAGATTTTTCTTTTTCTTCTACGAGTTCTTGATACTTCTCGGCGTAAAAACTAATATCATTTGACATTGATTCGAGTGTTTTCTTCATGGTGAAGACAATGGACAGTTTCTCGTTTACTTCTGCCAGTATTTTCTCCTACCTACCTTTTGATATATCCACCGTGATAGATGACCCTATTGATGGTGATATCTGGCATTCATCACATAAACCAGTTTCGCTGAACGCCTTGATTTTCACTGCACATTTTTTGTGGAATATACCCTCACATATCCCATTGCATCTCGTAGTGCTATCACTCTTCGCACGAGCAAGAGATAATTTGCACAACTTACACTGCACCATTTTACCACCTGACCAATGACCTATCGGCAAAACACACTGCAATTATTTAACTCTCGACACGATGCACGTAATTGCGATAAGGACATCCGCGCGGCAGGAGCTTACGCACGAGACTGATAATGTTTTGTTCGTTGCCAAAGTTTTTGCTGTTACTATTGTAGCCTTATTGGCTGTCCAAGTTTTGAAAGTGTGAGTTTCCTCAACGATATTTTGTTTCATCAGTAGTCAATTGTCACTAAGTTACGCTTAAAAACTTCCTTAGAAAGCACAAAATAACTATAGAATAAATACGATGGTAATTGCTTGATCTGAAATCGTATCCGCATACGTACAATATAAGTACTTATGGAGTAGATGCTTTAACCACTAGGTGATCATGACTATTACATAATACAAAATAATAAAGAGCCACTATATCGTATAATTAAGAAACTGTTATTACTATTGATAACGAGGTTAAACCACATTACACTAAAATAATTATAGTCGAGGTCAGCTTTCTTATCAGGTAGATAAGAATATGATTACGAGCTGAAAAACATTCTAATTGGAGTGTTTATGAATGAAACTAACAAATACCTCTTGTATGTGTAAATACTAAAAAAAGTCTGAGTGAGACCATTTGACTGATAAGGTTGCAAATATAAATAAACATACATAATATTTATTTACTTTGATCTTCTGAATTTGTCGGATGATGTTCATTTGAAAGGTTCGAATGGATTTTAGGGAATCTAGAGCAACATACGGCTTGCTTCACCGCGTATCTACATCACCTTATATTTCTGCTATGACTAGATCCTTGGTACCATCTAATATTACATATAGGCACATGTAGGTAGTACAAGTATTAATACAACTCTACTCTACATTAAATTATTTATTTTCAGGCACCACTACCCCCGCCAAAATGGAGTGGAGTCTTTAAAGCAGTTGATGAGAACTCGCGATGCACACAAAGTATGAGCGAAGTGGTGGTTGGAACCCAAGACTGCTTGAAGATCAATGTGTATGTTCCAGCCAAAGCTAAAATACCACTACCCGTTATGGTATATATTCATGGAGGTGCCTTTATTGGCGGAGATGGAGGAAAAATGATATTAGGACCTGATTTCTTGGTTAAACATGATGTTATCATGGTATCATTCAACTATCGACTAGGAGCACTAGGCTTTCTATGTCTAGGAATTAAAGAAGCACCTGGCAATGCTGGCCTTAAAGATCAACTAGCTGCCTTACGATGGGTGAAGAAAAACATTGCAGCATTTGGAGGGGATCCAGATAACGTTACTATTTTTGGTACAAGTGCCGGTTCAGCTTCAGTATCTTTGCTAATTGCCAGTGAAGCTACAAAAGGCTTGTTTAAACGAGCCATATCGCACAGTGGCTCGTCTTTAGCTGCTTGGGCTATAAATCATGATCCAATAGGAGTAGCTAGTGTTATTTTGAAGGAGCTAGGATACGACGCAAAAGAACCAGAAGAACTTTACAAAATATATTCTAAATTATCTGATGAAGAACTGGTATCAGCGACAGCTCATATACCTATCCCACATCTTCTAAATAAAAATCTTTTGCTAGTACCCTGCGTGGAAAAAAAGTTTGATGGAGTAGAACAGGTCATTAGTGATATGCCATTTAACTTAATAACCAAAAAGCCCAAAAATATTCCTCTGATGTACTCTTTTACGGACAAAGAGGGATTGTTTTTGTCAAATTCTGACACAGAAGAAACTCTTGAAGCATATAATAAACGCAACTTGTTTGCTAATGATTTGGAATTCAAGTCTAAACAAGAGGAGAAGGAGGTAGCCCTCAAATTAAAGAAACATTATTTTGGGGACAAGAATATTAGTGAAGAAAGTATTGCGAATGTCACAGACTTATTGGGTCATTTGTACTTTGAAATGCCTTCTACACTGGAAGCTGAATTGATGACGCAAACGTCTGATGCTCCCGTGTACAGTTTCTATTTCGCTTATTCTGGTAATAGAAATTTTGTGAAATACATGACCAGATATGCCAATGAAGTAGGTGCGTGCCACGGAGATGATATTCTGTACATATTTAAAGGCTTTATAATCCCGTACAGAATTTCTAAGGAGGATCAAACAATAATTGACTGGATGACAACAATGTTGACTAATTTTGCTAAATATGGGTGAGTTTAAACAGTAAATAATCCGCTATCTAAAATGTAAAAGATATTTATCGTCCTATTTACATTGTTACACAAAATTAAATGATATAATTACAATCAATGTTAGTGATTTTTTAACCATAACGAAGCTAGAAGCTATGAAGTTATATAGGTATCCATACAACTTATTTTTTTAGATATTTAAGTAGATTTTAATAGATTTCTTCATAAACTCCCGTAAATAAGACAGCTATGTTCACAAGCTTTGTCATTAACATCGTGTTTTTCTTTCAGAAATCCCACTCCAAATGATTTACCCGTAAAATGGGTTCCACATAGCAGGGACCAGATGAACTTCTTGAAGATAGACAAGGTGCTGAAGATGATACCAGTGCCAAACCCTGAGGATTATCAGCTTTGGAAAGAAATTTATAAATATCGAAGAACCAAAATTAATTACTAAGATATCAGTATTATTATAGTTGTTCAAATAACACTGTTATTATGAAAAAATATAGAAAATATTTTTGATGGTGGAGGGACCAAATTGAAATTTTTTAATACATGAGATTATTTCTTTCAAATGTGATATAAAAAGTAAACGTTATTTGTCGAAATGACAGTTTGTTTTAATTTGTAGTAGTAAGAATTTCACAATTAAACATAATTGCGAGGGTAATAAGGATGTTTTCAATACCGCATTATGTTAATGCTTAAATACCTCTAGAAGAGCATTCAATAATAATTTTATTTTTTTTTGGCTCGTATTTTACTACAAGTAATCTTATACGATAGTTTTTCATGACATCCCTTATATTTAATGCAAATAAGAAAACAATCTTAGTAAAATAACGAATACCTAGAAGCTTAACAATTGATTGAAATACGTGACTTTAAACTAAAACGACTATTTTATGGTCTTAGTTGAAGAAGTTTGTTTGTTTTTTAAGTTCATAAAATATTTTTTATACAAAACTTCTTCAGAGCATTGTGTATTCTCTGTCAGAGCAGTGAGATAATTTTAACTAAGAAGTAACATGTAATTTAGTTCCACACTCCCATTTGTATTCTTATTTAGACGACATTTAGAATTGGTAAAAACAATAACACAAAATATATAATAATACCCCTAGATGGTGACTTACAAATATTATAAGGATTTCTTATACTACGCAAACCAAATCCATTTCGTTCATGGTGCCCATAGCACATTGTGACTATTCACTTTTTTATTTACATAGTTTTATAACTTTCCAGGCACCACTGCCCCCTCCGAAATGGAAAGGCGTATATAAAGCAGTGGACGAAATGTACCAGTGCCCACAACATACTCCTTTTGGAGTTGTAGGCACAGAAGACTGTTTGAAAATAAATGTATACGTTCCATCTGAAACCAAAGGGCCATTGCCCGTCATGGTTTATATACACGGAGGTGGCTTCATATTAGGGAATGGAGGAAAGATGATTGTAGGACCAGACTTCCTAGTAAAACAAGATGTCATATTAGTTTCATTTAATTATAGATTGGGAGCACTAGGCTTTCTATGTCTGGGTATCGAAGAAGCACCTGGTACTGTGGCTGGACTAAAGGACCAAATAGCTGCTTTACGATGGGTTAAAAAAAATATCGCAGCATTTGGAGGAGATCCAGATAACGTTACTATTTTTGGGACAAGTGCTGGTGGAACATCGGTTTCTTTGCTCGTTGCTAGTCCAGCCACTAACGGTTTATTTCAACGTGCTATTGTGCACAGTGGCTCATCTTTAGCAAACTGGGCAATTAACATAGATCCAATAGGAGTAGCAAGTACAATTGTTAGTAGGCTAGGTTATGATACAAAAGATCCACAAAAACTTTATGAAATATATTCAGAATTGTCATACAAAGATTTGGTATTAGCAACAGCAAACATTCCAATTACACACCTTGTGCACAAACAACTTTTACTTTTGCCCTGTGTTGAAAAGAATTTCATAGGTGTAGAATCTGTTCTTAACGATTTACCATCTAACCTGATCACTAAAAAGCCTATTAAAAATATTTCGCTAATGTACTCTTCTACGGATAAAGAAGGATGGTTTTTCGCTGATGAAGAGACCAAAGATACACTTGAAATTAAAGACCAAAACAGTCCATTTGAAGAAGATCTAGTTTTTAAATCGAAAAAAGAGGAAAATGCACTAGCCCTTAAAGTAAAGCAACATTATTTTGGGAAGGAAGCAGTCAGTGAGAAAACAATACTTCAACTGTCAGACTTATACACTCATTTGTACTTTGAGATGCCTATAATTTTAGAACTTGAATTGATGGTGAAAACCTCTGATGCTCCTGTATATAGCTTTTATTTTACCCATTCTGGTAAAAGGAATTTCGTGAAATCAAGGACTAGATTTGTGAATGAAATAGGCGCAAGTCATGGAGATGATCTTATGTACATATTCAAAGGTTCTATATGCCCATATAGAATTGAAGACAAAGACCAGAGAGTTATAGAGTGGATTACAACATTGTTGACTAATTTTGCAAAGTATGGGTAAGTGAAGCTGTCAGTTTTGATTATTTTTTCTGAAATACCAAACATTTGCTTTGCCAATAAATGTGATTTAATCTTGTAAACTTATTGTTTCAGAAATCCCACGCCAAATGATTCACCAGTCAGATGGATACCACACAGCAAAGATAAGCTAAACTTTTTGAACATAGGTGATGAACTGAAGATGATAGGAGTACCCAATCCTGAAGCGTATCATCTTTGGAAAGATATTATTGAGAAACATCGAAGAATTAAAGTGGCTTAAGGTGGACTTATTGAATACTGGTAAAGAATTAAAGGTATTAACGGGGTAAAACATATTTTTATTTGCGACTGGAATGCTGAGAATGGACAAATGTATATTAATTAGGTACTTTAGATAAAAATAAGTTAAGTTCAAGATATTATATTCTACCTACGCTTACACTTAACAATTTTATTTCAAAGTACTGCAGCTTTGCACTACAATGGAAGTTATGAATATTACTAGCTTTTACCCGCAACTTCGTTCGCGTGGAATAGTGACTACCAGCAGATTTTTGATTTGACCAATAGATGGCGCTATATGTCCGAAATAATTTTTTTTTTTTTGTAATAAAAACTATCCTATGTCCTTTCTCAAGTTTCAAACTATGTCTGTACCAAATTTCACACAAATCGGTTCAGTAGTTTAGGCGTGAAGAAAAGACAGACAGACAGACAGAAAGACAGACAGACAGACAGACAGAGTTACTTTCGCATTTATAATATTAGTTTGGATAAGAGGACACTGCGTTTGCGACACTTTTGTATCTTGTCTCACTTTAATACTGTTCAAGGTTGAGATTCAACAGCTGCCAAGTCTTTTTCCAATTATTTTAAAGGAGAATTCTGGGTCTACAAAATCCAGACCTAAGCTCCTGCAAGTCACAGTAAAACCATACACTACTCTCGTAATTCATTGTTGACCTTTAACTGATTGAATGCTCTTTGCAACCTATTTTTCTAGTATTGTTTGCGTATTTTTAACAACTACGACTGGAACGAGTTGAATACAATACACAATTCTACGTAGAAAAAGTCTTGTTTTGTCTAACAATTTCTATTATTATTAGAACTATCTCATAAATTGGAGAAAAACCTTCCGTAGGTTATAATTACAGTCCAATTAGCATGAACCCTGTCATATTTACATTTGTGTCCCAAAAAGTAGGTCCCACAGCACACGGCACGAATTTTAACCAGACATAACCCAGCCTTTATCTAGCTATGTTTTCATTACGCCCCTCTGTAGGTACAATTGCAAAATTTTATAAGTATTTAAGCAATAAAATTAAATTTACGACGCTCCTTAACAACGCCTGTGCGCTTAAAAAGATAACCCCGGGACGAGTAAAGGCGTTATTTATCGCAACTTCGGACTTTCTATTCATAATGTTGCGGTTTAATATTTATATTTTTGGCGTTTATTAAAATTTTATTTGTATCAAGTTTTAATTAGTTTTTGGTTAAACTTGGTTGTGCTTTGAACACGTTATACTTTCTTGAGCCTAGAGTTTCACTTTTATATTGTGTCGTCCTATAAAATTGGAGAAATAATGTTATCTTCCGCAATTTACTTAAAGTTGTTGCAATTTTTATTTAATTACCTACATACTTATGCGAAAATCATAGTTACTTATGAAATAAAAACAACAAAGTTTTTCACGTGAAATGTAGTATCAAATCCACACACAAAACATTCCGTGTCGAAAATTACAAGAAAATAAAGGGAAAACTTTTCGCTTCCAATTATTCGTGATATCACTGTTACAGAGCCTTGTTTATGTAAAAATGACTCCATTATTAAAGGAATCCAAACACAGATTTTCCGAAATCGAATCGAAATAATAGTAGCGGGCGCACCGCAGCTATCTTGTATGTAAAATAATCCGGCGCTGCATTTGCCATTCATTGCGCTTTAGATAAAACACGCAGACATTTTTATTTTTCCATGTAAAATGTCCGTTTCAACACGTTACTTTGCCAACAGAAAATGAACCTTCAATTTAGGTAACAGAGCTTGAAATTCGACGGAGGTTTGATTTGAAAAAGATTGTAAGACAATTTCTGGATTTTGAAAAGGGGTGTGCAGACGGAACGCTTTTTACAGGTTTGTAGTTTTGCAATATAAAGAAAATTATGGAATGTTTATGAAAGAAAGTTCTTCATAAACTAGACCGATGAGAGAAGAGAAGTAACATTGTTATCAGAGTATTATTGATGAAAGACTCTTTGACTTAAAATAAGTCAATAAAATTAACTATTTAATTTGTAGCACACCGTGATAGATCAAGATAATTATTGGATAGCAGCCAGCCATCGTTTACTTAGCTTTTTCTGCTACATAAGAACAAAACACGTGTTCAGCCACAGGAGAAACCAACATTTTATATTGTCTAACTTCTACAGCACCTAGACAGAAAGTCGCAGGCCTACCAAAAATTCGGAATGAATAACAAAAAGGCCGAAGCCCGCAGCGGCCGTGGAAGCGCGAACCGTTAACGATAAACAACAAACAATCGCTTATCAGTCGCTCGCCATATCTCTGTCGCGTTTATAAGGGAAATATCAGTAAAAGTAGGTACTGCTATTTGAACTTGGATAATGTGGTATCAAGTTCTGGTGATTGTGAAAAGCACCATAGAATGAATACGGAGGCCATTTTGTAAAAATAATAAAAACCACGCAACAATACGTTATGGGTTCTCATTCCCTGAATATAATATTCCCTTTAGTAAAATTCCCTGCCAAAATTCGTTTTCTGATAATTACCTACAATCTATGATTATTAATTTTGTTAGAGTTAGTTCTTGGCAAAAGTTCACCATGTTTAACCAAATTATGAATAAATCAAACGCGTACTTATCATAGATTGCTTTATTTATGGAAATGAAACACATAATTATGATGAATTAAAAAAGAAATACGTAAGTGCTTTTCCTATAAACGTAGCTGGGTCATCTTGAATCATAATTGCCATCATCATCCTATTAATCTAATGCCACTGATAGTAATTTCGCAATTTCCCAATAGTCCACTTGATGCATCAAACGTCTATGATTGAATTATTGTTTACGTTTATGCAATTGACATAATTATACAAGCTAAATTAATATATTCGAACATGTGTTTGTTAGCTGTAATGTTCATCTGTATTAATTTTTATGATGTTGAGTATAATTTCACATTGTTTGTAATTAGCACGCTCAATTTGCATAATACCTTCATAAAACTGGACTTTAAAATGTCACACCCAAACTAATTATTACGAATTAAAAGGTTAAAGTTTTGCTGAGGTTTGCACAAAATAGGTAATTTAAAATATAGAAAAAGTTAAGATATAAAATTCCTGTCCCGACTAACATGAGTTGGCCTGATTGTATGGTAAAACTCAGCTATACCATTGATGTACTTATTTACTACTTCTTTACTACACATGCTTGAGATAAAATATTTTACGAAAGCGCGCAAAACATCCAATATCGCACGATGAAAATAGGAATACCACCAGCAACTTTAAACAGCTTACACAACTTAACAGGAAATGATGGCCAATTAAACCACTAAAAACTTGTTAATAGGAAACGAAACTACTAAAACATAAATAAGCACCGAACATCTGTATTCATTAACGAAGTATTATTGTCTATACACTTGGTGATTACGTGGGCCGTCGGCCTCCGGCTTCGTCCTCAGCTTTACAATTTTGTAGCTCTAAACAACAGCATATTGCCAACCCTCATTTAAATTATTGGTTCGTATTTTGTCCTCAATTTGGATCTTGACTTGATTTGAGCTGTTAAATATGGAGGGGAAGATGCTAATTTTCGAATAGGATGTTTTGTTAATTTTGTTTCGGTTTTGCATTTTAATTTTGGTATAAAACAGATAATGGATACAAATACAAACAATACAAATGGTGTTAAAGAAACAAATTAACTGACAGAGTGGTTAACAATTGCAAAGGAATTGCTTACTGATATAAGGTATAATTTTACAACAGTAAATTGTAAATTAACCATTAAAGGGATTAACCATAAGTAGTAGTAGTATAAGTTTAAATATAGATCCAAAACTAAAACTAAATGTAACAACAAAAATAATTGTTGAGTTGCTAAAGAAGCAAATAGAGTAGTACATGCGAAAACAGTTGCAAACGAATAGCTGAGGATCTAAGCCTTGAGCCTGGGGAGTCGGTTAATAGAAACAGGTGTCTGTTTAATTGTACTACACCTAGACAGGCTCGCCACCTTTTGTACGAATTAATAGATTATTCCACACACAAGCAAACTGCTTTGCGTACTATTCAACGTGTTAATTATCTCGACAACTAAAGCTATGTTAATTGAAAACGACATCTATTTTAAGATGCGTGTTACCTACTCTAAATACTAGTTAAGAGTAAATAAGTTAAAGAATAATAATATTAAAATATTTATAGAAGAAAAAAGAGAATTACAACAAAGCAATTTTTAAGCCTTCACGTATTTCTCTTTAGCAACATGAATATTTGAATCCGCTTCTCATGATTTCGATTGATCTTTATTTTTTCTCGCACCAACATTTTCGGCGCCCCAAATATAATTCGGAAAGTCTCCGATATAAAAACCGTTATTCATCTGTAAATTCATTTGTCGAACTTCTTCAAACTCATTACAGGGCGTCTTTACTTCGAAAATTTATTCAGCATCAATCAAAATTGCGACAGATGCAAACCAACTAAGCGTTTCATTAGCAAATCCATATTTTTCCATCGTGGCATTGCCCAGGTGTTCAGCGATCTACGTAATCAGTGAGCTGATGAGAAATGGCCACGTCTCGAACGCTGCTGGATTCTATCGGAAATTGCTATCGGATGTTTAAGTAGCTGCAATTTGTCATGTGATCTGACCGTCCTAATTTCCTTTGTGGAGTATGCTTGTTAGTGTATTGGCGTTAGAAGTAGCATCTGACTTCCAAATGTCAATGATATTGAAGCTACTGTTGAGATCTATATAGCAAAGGCTTGACTGGTGAACTTTCATTGGCAATTGACTACTATAAATATAAAGTGAATACCGCTGGACTTTGCACCAAAAAATATTGGCTAAATTTTATAAGATCGTAGCAGGAATTCTTTTGTTTTTAGACAGTGCTCCATGGCTCTACAGACACAAACTGTATATAATAATGCAAATCATTTGTAGTATAATTAGACAGGTCGCTACTAGCCTAATGACGTGTTCCTCGAGTGCTCGTCTCAGAAGCCCTGGCTTATGTAAATTATATTGTCATCTTCAAGAATAGGCTTTAAACCGCGACGTCTACCTGGTGTGCTACAAGTTAGAGGAGATTGGTGATTTTATTTCACGTTACAAGTGGTATTGCTCTAGGCTTCAATTTTCGTCACGGTTAATAAACTTTTAAAGATTTATAATTAAGGACTGTTGCTGGCGTCTTTGACAGTAAATACATAGCCAAGATATTTTTTTTCTTAAATTGAAAATAGGTTACGAGTGAAGTACAGTATTTCGAGTATAACTACAGTAGTCTTATACAATACTGAAAGAGTTCATTGAAGCAAAAACCAAAAAAAAAAAAAATCATATAGGAGCCAAAAATTACCACCAGTCACACTTACAATCGCTGATATCTTGTAACATGCAAACTCGTTGTATTTATATGAAAATGCCGTCTCATTCTGGAACATAGAATTATTCGTATTTAACCTACATACCTCACTTTGCCATCCGTCTTTGGAGATGGTATTTAGCACATACACAAGTGCCTTCTCAATGCATTTATATGAGGATTAAAATTTCACGGAAAGTTAAAATTTTGAATCCTGATAGTGAGATATTAAAAGCAGCTGGTGTTGAAACATTCCCAAAAATAAAGGAGGAAATATCAAAAGTTTGCTTCCTCAAAAAAGGCAAAGAGTTAAAAAGTTATTTTTTGTCTGCAATCCAAAGATAATAACTGAAGTTATTTAGCTTCACGTATATAAACTTGGACGTTGTTTTTTAGTTCGCTAAACGTTGTTCTATTGTTTAGTTTACTTTTAATTTATTCTTTGGAACTCGTTGTTTTGTCATCCCTTGGAAGTTGGACGAATAGGTAAATTAAAAAGGATAAGTTTGTTCCATGTTTTGGTGGTAGACTGGTTTTAGACTAATTGGTTGTTGTTTTTTTTTATCAAGTTGTATGATACTATTTTAGTTGTTATTTAGAGTTTTATGAATATAAACGTAATTTAATTTGTGACTGTTTTAGGAAAAATTTGAAAATCCCGGAGAAGATTGAAGAAAAGTCTTGAGGACAATGACGAAAGCTAATTTATATGTTTTTTACATATTCTCTCAGCTCTATCATTCTGATGACGAATATAAATCAATATGGTTGTGGTATTTAAGAACATGCAGTATTGTCCAAACATGGAAGTAGTTGTTATAAAAACCATGCTTAAAAATACCTAGTTCATTTGTTTAACAAAAGGGGTAACATGAAGTTAGCCGCACGTTTCACATAACTCATAATCACATGAACGTTAGCGAACACTTAAGCGAGGTACATTAACAGGGCGATATTCTAAGCGGACCCTAATAATCTTTATAAGCTAGGGTCCGTGACTCGCGAGCGATTATAATGTTTTGTGGCCTAGATGGGTAGATGTGTTTATTTGTTTGTTGTTGGTGCTTCCTGGTAATTTATTTGAGTTGGTATAATCGTGTGCCTTTTTAGGGCGCTTTCAACTTATGTATTTCTTTGACGGCCAGCTGCCGCGTCAAATCTGCTCACTCACTGTCACTCACTGATCACTGTTGCCGCATCGTGCGTTTTGTATAAAAAAGAGGATCGTCCGTACGCCGTACGTCTAATGCACCGCTTCGGCACATTACATCAACAAACGCATAAGTTGAAAGCACCCTTAGCCTCAGAGTAGGTTGAATGGGGAACCGAAAAAGTAAAGATAGATGCATCGCAGTAACGAAGATTAAAGGTTCTAGTAAGTAAAGAATAGTTTGTATTGTTCTTGATAGATCCGTGCAAAATTATCTCTTATTTTTGGGAACACGATCATATACAAAAGGTCCTTTAAAAAGCTCCTACACACTACCAAACTAACTATTCTCTAAACGATTCCAAACTTAACACATTAAACGCGTCCATCATTACGCAATAATAAAACGACAACAGTTGCGCAATTACCGCGCGACCCTCGTCAGCAACCCTTTGCAGTTCCACTAAAAGTGTGGCTATAGGTACCACTCCTCGTTTGGTAGTAACGCGGTAATTATTCTCTCCCTAAGTGGCGCGTGTAAGCTTCTCTAAGCCGGGTGCGATGTGACTTCAAACGGGAATTAGCTGTAATTGTTTAAGCGGTTGCAGTTGTTCTTGTATTGTAATGCCGTCAGCTATTGTGTGAAGGTTTTATTTTTGTTATGTTAATTCTTGTGTGTGTTTTGTTTCTTGGTTGTGTGATTGCTTTTGTTTTGATTGTTTTTGCTGCGTAATGTGTAGGATATCATGATATCATGTTAGATACATTTTTTAATTGAGTGAAGTGTTGAACTGTTGACTTTTTTATGCAAAAGGACACATAGTACGGAAGCCTGGGGCAAGCAAATGATCAGGTACTTACTGATGATTGGCCAATAAACGTACCTTCACCCGGCGAAGAGGATAATATTACTACTCCCTAGAAAGTTATAAACAAATGAGTAATGGTATTTTCAACAAGGCCAACAAAAAGTCAAAACAGTAAATACCTCCACAACAGTAGTGTTGTACTAAATATTGGTATAATCTGGGTAAGCCGGGCACAGCCGCGACATGTGATCCGGCAATTAAATGAAATTGCTCGTGGTTGCGATAATAATACGTGTTTTATCACTACAGGCTTATCATGTTCTATTGTGTAATAGAGCTTTATAGTAATCACGTTTGTTTCAATTGTGATTTCAGCAGGTTTTTTGGGGATTTATTTTGGTGTGTAAATATTTCATTTGGTTCATTTCAATGTTTAGTGAATAGTTCATTTTATATTAATGCCCTAGCTAGGCTCATAATAATGTGGTTAGACAGACATTATTATGAGCAAGTTTTTGAATTGAGAGTTTATGAAGTTATTGGAAGTAGTATCTTGATCTAATGAACATATTTTAATAATTCTTATACCAATAGAAAGCTTGTAAGTGACAAAGGCTATATCTTATCTGGACCATATTCCCTTGGGACGTAGCCACGCAGGTAAAACAAAAAGCTGTTGTCTAAATAATTTCATTATAAAACTCCCATAACAAAAATAATACGTGTACTCAAAAAGCACTTCGCATCCTGCCTACACGCAGAAAACACTCATCCCCACAATATTCGCTAGGATCCTGGAATTCCAACAAACGCTCACAAAAGCTAGTGGAACATAAAATTACAACTAGCCTACTAATTAGCAAGCTGACTTATAACGAGAATCTACTGAATAATTATGAAAGGGGAAAATTCAACGGTGTAAAACTGAAGCCTGGCCTCACATCAAAAGAGCAATATAGCGGCCACAGACACGTGGTCGGCCTTACGAGGCCTTTTTTGAGTGATGGTACATGCGATAAATTATAGCAAAGGCCCACTATTTGGTAATGATGAGAAAAGTACACTCTTTAATTGAGTGACGTATTTTAGAAGCTGATATTTTCGAATAATGTGGATGCTCTTAACATTTATCTTTATTTTAAGCTGCTGCAAAATAGTCCTTGACGTTGACGCATTTGATTGGTCCATAAAAATTTAGAACATAATAATCTAATTATTATTATTTTGAATCATGTTAAATAACTAATGAAGCCTTACATCTACTGCATTGAAAAGTTCAGTGGTTCCTTGTTGTATTTTGAGTGATACAAATAAACAATCCTGAATGTACCGATCGCATGTCTGCAGTAATTCGTCTTTTTTCGACATCGTTCTGAAATGAACCTTCTTAGTTTTCTTTTTACTGTATTATGTTAGGATCGGTACTAGATAGCGGTTTGTTTGTGCAGATTTTGGGTTTGTGGATTTAAAAAGGGAAGTTCTTTTATTGTTTTGGTTGCTTGCGGTTCCGTGAATTAAAGTTTATTTTAGAATTTTTGATTCAAGAATATTAGAAGAGAATACATTTTGTTTTCTTTAGTTAAAGTTAAATTCTCTAAGTATAGAGTTTTTTGAGAAAACTCATTTCTTGAATAACATTATCTTAGCAAGAAATTGACTTGAACGTAAGCTTGCTAGGTTAACTTAAAGCAAACAAAAGATTCTAAATATGAAGCAAAATCTTGCGTATACACTGAAAAACTTCCCAAAGATTTTTCATAACAACAAACATACTGTCGAAGAGAAAATATTACACCAACTAAGTATGCAACGTTACTTACCTATTAAATGCATTAAGCTTTTAACACATGTCTAATTCAGGGAAACGTGTACACAGGCCTTTACACAAACAGTAATTAAAATTAAACTTTACGCTGTCAAATTTAAAGTTGTTTTTAGTTTGGCCGAAGTTTTCAGATGGGATCATTTCGAAGTTTTTCATGGGATAGCTAGAGTGTTGGCACAGGCGTGAAGTTGGCTCGTCTCATTTATTATTGAGCGGATACTCTCAGGGAGTCGGTGGAGTTAAAGTTTGTCGCACACCGCACTCTATAGCGTAGCGCTGACTCCGCACTTTGCACACAACGAGTTCCTTGTTCGACCTGCTTATTAGCGTAAAACAAACTTTTAATTGAAATACGTCATTCCATTTTCGTAACACAAATTAAACTACATTTCCACTGTAACAACTTTCACCAAAATGATCTGAAAATAGCAACAAATTGAGAAACATTTGACATATAGCTGTCACAAATGTCGCGCGGTGCGAGCGAGCACTCGAGTCGATTAAATGCCACGAACTCGAATATAAGCATCGATGGATGGATGTTGCCAAATATGACACGTGAGATTTAGATATGTTATGGAATAATACGTTACTGTTCTGAAACCGATATTGATCCATCCACAAAAGTAATTGTTTTTTAAAAGACGCGCTGTAAAAACTTTGCTGAATTTCCAATATTGAAAACGAAAAGAAAATTCATCATCTTATATTCTTGTCATTTAAACCTGCAAAGTACTAATATGATCCATGACTGTGGACATTAGAGATACATTCTATTAACCCGAGGCGTTCACTCGCTGACAGTGTGCAACAGCCCCAATATTTACAACATCGACTGTATCGGTATTTGTCGGTCTTTCGGTCATTTACATCTGTTTATGTTTCTCTGTTGCTAAATAACTTGTCGATTGTCGTAACCGACGTCTGCCCACCGGGAACCCTTTGCCTTTATTCCAATTCAAGACTTTGTTAATTTCGCTTTTGATTATGATGTAAAAGTTTATGCAGGTTTTAAGTGCTGGGAAGGGCTTCGAAGTAAGTGCCTATTTTAATATTTAATCTGGAAATTATCTTTGGGTACTAAGATGGTCATTTTAGATTGTGGTCGGAAGTCTTTTGAAGATCTGTAGCTGGTGGTAACGTAGGTACTAAGAACTTTGACCACTTGAAAGTAATGTGGCATTAGACAAAGCTCATTAAATATTGATCAAAAGTGCTGTCAGTAAACAAGATTTGTCTTGGAATAAATGCATTTATTGTAATAAAAATTGTCTTCTTTTGCCCAGAACATCATCATTGGCGGTCCCAGAGTGTAACTGTAGCAAAAACTATACAAGTCTCGAGCAGATATCTATATGTATATATATTTGCTTTCGATATAATAATAACCGAGATAGAGTACAAAACTAGAACACTTAAAAGCCAGTTACGGCAGACAACACGGGAGGTAGCCACATGTAACCGAGTCACGAATCCACGATCAACAGAACTACGAGTATCGTCCGCCAATACATTGGTCAGATGCCGCTGTAAATATCTCAACGTACCTACCAATGAATTGCGCTGCCTCACGCTCGTAAAAGATGCTGGAATGCGCTAGAGAAAGACCTTCACTTAACAGAATAAATAACGAACCTGTAAAACAAATTCCACCAATATTTCCAAACATATCAATGCCACCTTTGAGTTATAAATGTGATACAAAATACACAATTAAAGCAACAAAACTTTTTGGCCAGACGAAGCTATAAAAAGCCTATAACAAGTTGAACGACAGAGCAATCCCAACTCGTCGGGCTCGTCAATCAGCAGATTCAACAAAAACAACCGAACGGCGAACAATGCCAAAGCGAAAATACAAATTGTGGGATTTGTTTCGTCATCCCTACTGATTTGTTAAACAACTAAACGCAAAAGTTACTACCAATGTAATGGTACAGAGCAGAATGTTTCAAGCGGCAACATTTTCGCATTTGTCAACGATAAAAAAGTTGTTTGGGTGTTTTCTAGGCTGTGGTTGTAATGAGCAGCTTCGATTCAGCTCGGTAGGGTCGGGAATAATTTCCATTCCATGATTGGAGCACACGAGCGACACCTGAGACGGCGTTTGTCAAACTGACAGACGCTCCCCCTCTTTTTGTACAAACATCAAATATGTAAGGAATTATTCATTGCGGTTCGCTCCGCTGAGCGAGTTTTATTACAGTTTACATTGCGAACGGTCTGGACTCGACTAGTGTTTTCTCGTTAAGTTAGACAGCCAGCCAGTTTGAACACCGTCTGTCCAGTTTAAGCGATGTTTAGTAATTGTCTATGTTCAAGCTAAGAAATTGCCTGAAAACATTAAATGAAGCTAAGTTTGTTTATACGATAAAACATTTTAACAACTCTCTGAAAGTGACCAGTATGAATGAGTAAGACATATTCTCATATTCTCTAGACAGTAATTGAAACTTTGATTTCTTTTATCACTACAGTATCATTCATAACATCTAAGGTAATCTTAATTTTACACTAAAGCTGTCTAACAATACAGAACTAAAAATTCCAAACAAACAAACAAACTAAAAGATCCAACAATATAATTTAGCTAAAACGTCTACAGTAGACAATCAGTTGTGCAAAGGTATTATTGTTTTAAGACGCGCCTGGAGCCGACAGCCGTATTGTAGGCCCGCCGCACACTCGGTGACATTGTCAGTACACTGATATTTTATACTCTGTGGCTTTTTTGTACTAAGTATGTTTTGTTTTTGTAGTTTTGCAGTTTATGCTACTGGTATTATTGTTGAGGGGAAAGTCAGGAAGATCAGTGAATTAATATCATTCATGCCATGTGCATCGTTTTGGCAATATAAATATAAAATATTATAAGTATTTCTTGGTTTAAAGTTTCAGTAAAATGTGTATGTAAAATTCAAAACGTAGGTAGCGCTACATGTGCCAAAATCGGTGATAAGCTCTTTACTGGCGACTACAGGCGGAAATGTCAAAAAACCACAATTAGAATCATCAATTTCCATTGTAAAATTGAGATTGTTTTGCTTGTAAATACCTAAGAAATGTATAAAAGGTGGCCAGAACTTTCAGTTACCATGGTTAAAAATATCAAGTATTACGAGTATATACAGATGTATCGATTTACGTAAGTATACAATATTCAATTCCGAGTATTTCAGTGATCCGAAAAGCTCGAAAAACATTAATCTGATATAAATGTGGCGCTTAAATTTCTAGGAAAATAAAAGTTCAATATCAAAATAACACATTTATTTAACACTAAATGTTTCACCCACATCCCGGGCAAAACATAGACCATTTCCTCTGAAAGCGGTGTAGCTTCCTAGTTTCTAACAGTGAAATATTTTTGAAAATCGGTTCAGTAGTTTCGGAGAAAAAAAAACTAAATTATAATACCAATATAGAAGTAACTATTTAGCCTAATCAATAGTATTTTCATTAGCCTTAATCCAACTAAGTATTGTGTCACCTCAGAAGTCCAAGCCTCGTGCCTTTCACGCTCTGAGGGATTCAAAAACAACGACACGCCTCTTTTGTTGTCTCCTCGTCCTGCCTCTTTTGTTTCAAACAAGATACTTATCAACCATTAGAGTACCACACTGTAAACTTTTAGTCGGCCGACATTTTGTTTGGGCCCATAAATCAGTATGAAGATGAATGGTAGTACGCATATTACAAAGATCAGGTAGGTATTTAGCCGGTAACTGACTGAAAAGTTTGATTGGAATCAAATTACCAATTGACCAACCTTTAGGTCAACTGTCGCCCAACTGTTTAGTCTGCGGTGTGTGTTTACTTTTACTCGCTTACCTGCCTGTCCACTTTTTTTAATAAGCCATCTTATTTAGTCTTCTATCTCGAAGGATCTTGGTGATTTTATTTTTCGCCATTCCACCTCTGTATTAAGTTACTCGGCAACTGTTCTCTTAATTTAACTGGAGCAGTTTTTGCCTGTTTTGTGTGATTGGCAGATTGTTTTAGTTTAAGTTTTTTTCTTGTTTGTTTAAATTACGAATGTTTTGTTTTGTTTTTTTTTCTTGAGTTTTTAGAGACATTGTAATGGTCTCTTTTGATACTTCAATTTAATAAGGAATTCCAGGAACTAGTTCAATGTTACTTTCCGAACAGTTTTGCTTAAATTCTTTTTTTCATTTAGATGAACTACAAAAACAGCATTTTCCACATTGAAAAACCACGTTCCAACTTAAATTCAAAACCAGCCACGTATCGGAGTGGCACCAAATAAAAATGGGAGTCATTCGAGCAGGTTTAAGGAACTGGTGCATAACTAACGTTAGGTCGCCGCCTTATCGGACCTGAACCCTATTAAATAACCCATTTCGTTCACTAACTCGCACGATAAGCTGATACTAGAGGATATTTTTCTTTCATTCCGCATCAAGGAAGGAATTACAAGGTACAGTTTATTTTATTTCAAGGCTGGCTGCCGTCCTAGTTTAGTTAACTGATAAACTTTGTTAGATTGTTTTTGTAACTGTCGCATTGTATTACGGTATTGATTCCTTGTTGCTGTTTTGTTTGATGTCATGTTTAGAGAAGAAATAGTTCAGTTTTAGAAAAGAATTAATATAAAGCCTCATTGGGTATTACCGCTACTGAATTTGTGAAGGTTAATGTGTAGTTGTAAAATAGCCATAACCAGATATTAAAAGGATAAATTGGAAAGGATAAAAGTTCGTCAAAAAAAGAATTACCTACTTAGATAAAATTATGTGCATTATTTTCTTTTTGACGGATTTTTGTTATTGAATAGTTACTCATTTGTAAGTAACAGAAATAAGTAAAGAAAATCTATTTATAGTTCAATTTACCAAACGTTCAAGTTTTTTACCACCACAACCACGTAAAAGTTAACTCAACTACAAAATCTCAAGTCATTTCCCTACCCGGCAGTGTATCGATGAAGCAACAATGAAGAGGCTCGGTAAAGTCCTCGCGTCGAGGGCTCTCCGCTGGAGTTGAGGAGTTTCGCCTAAACAGATGTACATCTTTTGATGTAGCTGTTGGTTGACAACGAGGAAAAACGTTTAGGGGTGCTTTGAGTTTCTGTTGTGATCATTGGCAGCTTGAATACCAAGATAAGCTTCATTTAGTAGAAGGGAAAGCCCGTTTTAAAAAACTCGCTTTTTACCGAGACTTAAACTAAAGTAAGGCCCGGTTTTTCTGGTTAAAGTGAAGTGCCAGTTAATAATGATTTATTTTTATTTATTTATTTAAAGGGACACCAACAGCTTCTGTGTAAAAATTAACAAAGGGAGGTTTTAAGTAGTAAAAGGCTTACACAGTCGCCAATTACAGGTGAACCAACATTCACATACTTAAGTGGTAACTTAAACTATGTAGATAATCAAAACATGAAACAAACTATTTTGTATAAAATTAAATTATACAAAAAAAACAATCAAAAAATGGAAAGAAAAAACTAATAAACATGGTAAGGAAAAAAAATGAGATCAAATTTTTGACTCAATCTTAAAGACTATCAAAATTACAGAGAAAGTGGTTGCATGGTACATATATATATAACACAGTTGATACAGTTAATCTTTTGGGATTTTATGATTTAAAATGTGGGCTTTAAAGATTGTCATAGAGTTCTGGTATATGTCAACATCTGGGTTTGATTTTGCATGACTATTCATCACTTTACTAAGCCTATTGAGAGGGGAATTTTCTCCTAAATTTGTGTTGGAAGTTTTAGTGTGGAATAAATTGGTAATGGGATATCTGGGTATTCTATAGGGGACTTTTAATCCTATTTGTTCAATCAACTTTACGCAATCTAATTTATTGTTGACTAATTTGTAGAAAAACATAAGATCCTGTACCAGTCGACGGTCGCGCAGTGTGATCATTTTGTAGTGACGTATTCGTTGTTCGTATGGACACCGAGGAGATACACCACCGAAGGTATACGCCAGGTGTTTTGTGAAGGCCCTTTGAATACTCTCTAGTCTTTGCGAGTGTACTGCGTAGTGCGGATTCCACACTACGCTGGCAAATTCAAGGTGGCTGCGGACTAAGGCGTTATACAACACAATTTTCGTTCTTACTAGCTTGAATCCTTTAGTGCTTCTTTTAAGAAATCCTAGTATAAGAATAAGAATAAGAATCATTTATTTGCCAAATGTAGGTATACAAATTAGCTGGAAATAATATTTTACAACAGTCCCGATACATTTTGCCTTACGGCGTGCAAATTTGTTTACATTGTACAATTTGTTTACAATTCTAAACATACAAAATTGCTCAAACAATACAAAAAAATAAATAATTAAAACAAAAATTAGACTATAGGTACATATTTCAACAAATCAAACAAATTAAATCCTATACGAATGTCAACAAGATTATACATATTAAGAATTCTATTACTATAGACAAAAAAAAAATATAAGTATTGCAAAATTTGAACATTATAATATATTATTACAATAAATCTTTGTCACTAAAAAAATCTTTAATTGAGTAGTAACACTTATCCAGGAGTAGTTTTGTCAACTTTTTTTTAAATACTGAGGTAGGTAAATCTTTTAAATACAAAGGTAGTTTATTATATACAAGAGGACCCATGGTTAAAATATTATTTTTAAGTAAAGACGTTTGGTAACCACCTGTGTACAGTTGTTTTTTATATTGAGACCTAATGGGTCCTGAACGTTGTCTTTTATCAACTAGTGATGGGAACAAGCGCTGGTTTGTCTTTACAAATAGGGCAACTTCTAGTAGATATAACGAAGGTAATGTAAGTATCTTAAGTGATTTAAAAACAGGTTGACAACTTTCTGTAGATTTAAGTCCTGTCATTGATCGAAGACAGCGTTTTTGGGCTCTAAATATTCTTTCCTTCTCACTACAGTTTCCCCAAAATATAACACCATATCTAAGTGAGGAAGCAACTAAGCCGTGATATGCTGTCACCAATGTGTTAATATTAACTTTTTTTGAAAGTAGTCGTGCCGATTTTGTAACGATGTTATCGATATGGCTTATGAAGTTGACTTTACTGTCCATAGTGATGCCGAGATCGCGAACCTCATTTACAGTTTCTAATAAGGCTCCATTTATATTATATGATACAATGTTAGACTGCTTTTTCCTTGTGAACCGTATATGGCTACATTTATGTACGTTAAGTTTCATGTGATTAAGTTTGCACCAGTGTTCTATTCTATTTATATCCTCCTGAATTAGGGTAGTGTCTTCATTTGAAGTAACAACTTTATATATTTTGAGGTCATCAGCAAACATTAGATATTTGCAATGACGGATTTGGGCTCCGATGTCGTTGATAAATAATAAAAACAAAACCGGTGCAAGATGGGAACCCTGGGGAACCCCTGAGTCGGCGTAATATGCATAAGATTCGTAACCATTAACTACAAGAGTTTGCGACCTTTGTGACAAATAAGATGATGATGATAACCTAATAGTTAATGCTATCTGCCAGATAAATGCTGCTTATAATTTCTGCTAGATATTGGTATCCAAGGCCTGTGAAACCAAGAGTTATACTTTATCCGTCATATAAGTTCCTGATACCTTTATCAGTAACCGATATTATTGGCCATAATATGAGGCCGATCTCCAAAAACACAATAACTTGTTACCAATATTAGTAGTAGTCGTTACGGACAGCGGAACAATGGCGTCTTGAACGCCCTCGACTCGAGAGTACTCACTCTAGTTGAGGGTGCTCGCCTAATAGATGGGGTTTACATGTTGTTGTGGTGTTTTTTCATGTAAATAGCCTTTGTTAGTGGAGTAACTGTTTAGGAGGTCGTGGGAAAAGCTAATAATAGTTTGTGGTAGTTAGTACTTTTAGAGTTTCTTTGCTTTTGCTTGGCGTAATGTACAAATAAAATCATGTAGATATTTAAAAAATATCAGTATGTCATGTAACCGTATTTTATTTGTCATCATTCCAATCTCATGACAAATTATCGACATCATAATCTGACGGATGAACAAAGATACAAATACTAAACCAAAATGAATGTCAAGGTTTGAACTAGAAGATGTGAAGGACCTTCAAGTGACATAAATAAATCAAACACAATACGTCTCCAAAAATAAACAAAAATAACAGAAAGTCATTAAGTGAATCAACGAGTCGACCTTATCAAAGGTAACGTTACGGTGTCAAATCGGCCGTGTTGTCGGAAGGTGTAATTAATTAATAAGGTTAACGAACATCGGCTGTGCGTGAGGCGGGGGCGAATCATTCACCGAGTTACCTGGTAAAGAGAATTATGAGCTCGGATTGTGATACCCTGAAGATTATTAGGGTTTGAAAGTAATAGTGGTAGGTATAGAAAGACAAAAAAAAATTGCAGATAAATGGAGTGACCATGATCGAGAAATTCGAAGTATACTAATAGGAACATGAATGGTATTTTCTTCGGTAGAAACTTTCTGGACTACGAATTTATTTATTCGCAATTTTGGGGGGCGATATCTCTGCTGATACTGTTTATCATCAGTGCTTAGACACTGGTGATTAGCAAAGCTAGGTCTTAGAATTGAGTTTTTTTCATTTAATAATAAGCTTTTTTGATAAAATTAATATTTACCTTAGACTTTCAATGTTTCTTCTTTTAACCAGCATCATCACCAATAAAAATCAACTCCATTTCTTCCCGAATACCTTCGCACCCAATCCTCCAGTCTGAACACAAAACGGGTGCCTTAATCACTATTTAATTATGCGGAACTCGGGCGTCGTGCGAAAGAGCCCAACTTAGCGATTACTTCATGTTTTTGTTTTGTCGACACGCCCCTTCTTCCCCCGCAATGAATTGTCATTACACTCCCAAGTACCCTCAAAGTGTGAACATCGGTAAGTAAGGTAATTTGAAGTTATTAATATTAGGGTGGTTTTCTTTTACGAAATTATTGAAGGACTATGTTGAGGTTTTGTTGGGGTGTATATATTTTAAGGTCTGAATTATATTTTATATTATTTTGAGTTGGCTTTTAAGAGCATTAAGCACGTAATTGTTCGTCTAATTTATCATGGGTTGCAAAGTTCTTTGCCCAGTTCACATGCCACTCTTAGCACTCGAGTCAGTGCGCAGAAAATGTAACATTTCTATAGGTAGGTACCATTAAATGATTGTTTTTATTCTTGTTATCCTGTAATACATCATATATTTCTTCAAAACAATAAATTCGACTGCGCAGCTTAAACTGCTGTTATAAAAGGATTTTCAGAGGTTTTCAGAGGTAATAAAAACAAAACAAATTGCAGGTAAATAATGCGGTGAGCTGTGCCCACTCCACTCCTGAAGAAGGCTTTAGATCCTTATTTATATGATAACGGCATAATTCTTCGGCGGCCCATTTCAGTTTCCTTATGTACGTACTTTGTAACAACTGTTTTGAGGTAATGTTAGGATCACGCTTTTAGGTAAGATAAAGGGAAAAATAAAATTCTATTTGAATATTGTATGAGAACTTTTACTGGCTGTGGTGAAAGGATTTTTTTATATAGAACTGGAAAAAATATACTAGGTATGTGAAACCCTAAGTATGTAGGGTATTTTTCTAACATGTACACTGAATTTGTAGCTTACTTCACAAAATATTTAATTTATTTACGTATACCTAAAAAAACTACACAAACAAAGATACTTACAATTTATATACACATATACCATTGTCTATTTACATAAACCAAATCACTACACTAACATGCATACTATCTTAACACATAGTTTGGTCGGGTAAAATTATCGATAGTCTATGGTCGCGATTTTATCGACCTTGACCTCAGCACTATGAGCGACAGCGCCATCTTCTGCAAGCTCGGTGCGCGAGCGCATGTAGTTGCCGTACAAAGGATACCAGCAAAGAGGATACCAGTCAGGATCAGACCTCGACGCGGAGTGCACGCCTGTCGCCCATATCTCGAAAACGCTTAATCAACCGTTTAAATGATTAGCAAATAAATGATTTCTATTTTTAACACGCATTCCTTGAACTTTTATGACGCTATGTGTTTGTGCTAATCTTACTTCCTTACTGTGCCGTCTACTTGGTGTATTGGATATTATATGCTGTCTCACGTGAGTTGGCTACTTTTTTCTATCTCCTTACCTAAATACCACATTACAATCATGGTAACACACTGGTAGCGACCACACCCAAACTACTTCATCATCATCATCCTCCGAGCCTTCTCCCAACTATGTTGGGGTCGGCTTCCAGTCTAACCGGATTCAGCTGACTACCAGTGCTGTACAAGAAGCGACTGCCTATCTGACCTCCTCAACCCAGTTACCCAGGCAACCCAATACCCCTTGGCTAGACTGGTGTCAGACTTGCTGGCTTCTGACTACCCGTGACTGCCTCGTTGGTCTAGTGGTCGCAAGTGCGGCTGCTGTCCTCGAGGTCTCGGGTTCGATTCCCGGGTCCGGCCGAAATCGCTCTGTGGGTTTTCTTAAACTTTCACAAAACAGCCCGTAGTCTGGAAGTTGGTGATTGATTCACCCGTGCATCGGAGAGCACGTAAATGTCGGTCGTGCGCCTGATCACTTTCCGGTCGTGTCGGATTGCCGTCCCATCGGGTTATGAGAGTGAAGGAATAGGGAGTGCACCTGTGTCTGCGCAAATGCTCGTGCACTATAATATGTCCTGCGCAGCTGGCTGATCTCCTTAAATGAGAACAGCCGCCTTGGCCAAAATCGGCCGTGGACACTATTATAACCCGTAACGACGGTCAAGGATGTTCAATGACAGCCGGGACCTACAGTTTAACGTGCCATCTGAAATACAGTCATTGATGTCTTAGATAAACTTAGAAAGTACATACACGAAAGAGATACCGCGGAACTTAGAAAAGTTGCATTGGTACTTACCTGCCCTGGAATCGAACCCGCGCCCTCTACTTGAGAGGTTGGTTCTTTACCCACTAGGCCACCACGACTTCTTTTCCACCCAAACTACTTAAAGTTGCTAATAAAATAATTAGGTCTTTCAAATTTTAGAAATTATATGTGCCTATTAAGTACCTAACCGTTTAATATTCACAATAAACACTCCTGTAAAACAGGCGAACCTACAAATAAACCATGAAACTTAATTTCCCCACAGTACGGCTTAAAGCGTACACCCGTCCCCAAAAGTTGTGTAACAAACAAGTGTGCGGTGTTATCACGTCGTAAAATAAAAGTAATGACCAAGCTGCGTTGCCCGCTGTACGTAACTACGCGTTACTATTTGAATATGTCTGTGGTATTGAAATGTTACATTTGAGATTATTTGGCTAAGTACTTTATGGAAATTAGCTATTTATAAGTATGTCTGGAAACTTTTCCACAATCAATTCTCGGTTGTTTTCAAATATCGGCTATTAATAGCATATTGATTCACTGTTATCGAATTCAAAACAATGTCAAATGAGAAAACAATGGCGCCCAAAAAGCATTTTTTCTATTTATTCTCAACTTGATTCTAATTAAGCTCATAAAGGCTACAAATAGCATAACAGTCACAGTATTCAATATTCCACAATGACATGTCACCATGAACTTCACAATGGCTTATCAAGCGTACATCGGAACGATTCACAACGCCATAAATAAACGGTAATAACACAAAGTTCTATTTGTCATTGTTTTGTCGAACCAATAGCGCGATACGGAACCAATCGCGCGACTCGGAACAATGGCGAACTATCGCGTGACTACTACCTACAACTTTGATAGAAATCTTTTTTTATTTACTTATATTGACTTTGTACAAATACTGTTAGTTGGCTCTGTGACATTTTGAAATGGTATCATTTAAACTTCAAATGTTAATCGTTTTGCTAGTGTCGACCTACACACAAAATTTAGGCGTGGGTTTGTGTGTATTCAATCCTAATGAAAAGCTGAAGAAACAATTTTTAAAAGTTAAATGGGATAATATTCATCAAATAAAAATAGTTTAAGCAATTACTTCTTAGTACATGCGTACGTAAAAGAAGAGGAAATACTTATGAAGATAAGTAAAATATACCCAAATACATATTTATCTCGAGAGTTTTTAAGTGGCAATGACGCATATTTTCTAGAATTATGGATTATCTCTCCTATTACCTATGCTAATCAATAAGGAAAATACCTTTGTATTTTCAACACTAATAAATTCCAGTAATGATATTTATTGACCTAATATTTATTTTAAAGTATAACAAAAAATATGTAGGTGCATTTTAAAGGCCATATTTTAAACTAGAACCTACGACAACCCTTCAATCAATTAGCACAAAAAGAGAAAACCTTTCGAAAGTGACCTGACGAATAAGGGGCGACCAGTAATAGATGGCGTCATAACCCTCAAATGCGAACGGGATAAAAAATAAGTTGAAGTCGTTCCACATCGCCGCATCTGGTACTAATGTGTCCAAGTTTTGATAAAGCCGTAGAAGCCGACGGATTGGGTACGTTGAATCACTTTCTCATGTTCCAACTGCTAAGTGATGTTTTACGCTCCAAAACTAGCTTTTGAGGTTATTTAGTACGTCATAAATTGAGCTTTTAAATATACTTGTTATTTTTGGTTTTTAGTGTGCTTTGAAACTAAACGACAATTAATAGTTTGCTGTCTGAATTAAATAAGCGATGTTGTGTTTTTCATTACACAATTGATATAAAAAGTCACTGAACTCATGGGACATTATAATGTCAATAATACACTGCCGGGTAATCCCACTGGAATAACACTGATGATGAATACAAACAACGACTGACAAGTCTGTAAGATAACACCACAGAGATAAGCAAATCCTGTTTTTGAACGACACAGTTTCGGCGGAATAAATCAACGATTTTCATCATCATAATAGCAAATACAAGTACTGCGTTAATTATTTATAAACATATTTTTATAAAACTGTTACTTATTATGATATAGAAGATGTTACGTTAATTAAATAGCGCAATGGGCGTCGATTATTGGAACTCCAGGACAAATTTACATTCATAAGCCGAGCTCTAAAATTTCTTCTTTCTTTCTTCAGTGAGAAGAAACAACCCATACTTCATAATAATAACAGAGAGATTTGAGTACATACATTCCATACCACAATGTCAACTCTTCCTTATCTAATACCTGATCGATAAGATGCAACCTATCTGTCTGATAAAATGATTCACAAACTTATCTCCGGTATCATTTTATCTCAATTGTGCAATAGAACAAGAAATATAAATTCTTCAGAAAAAATCTTGAACAACATAGTCTTATTAAACCTTTGTTTGAACAAGTTGTTTTTGAAAATTTCCAAAATGTCGGTAATTTCACATGTTTTGCTACTTTTGGTGTTGTGTGTCGCGCTTTATAAGGCTGAAGACCTTTTGTTGGGGTCTAGTGCCAATGCACAGTTGGGATACCAGGAGACTGTCAAGCTAGGATCTGTTCCTCTCAAGACGAGAACCAAGAACGTGTTCTATAATTCGAATAACACTAGGATTATTAAGGTGAGTATTTTTTTTTTATCTCATGTATTTTGTTTCTGATTTTATTGGCCAGTTAAATCAGGTGTTATTTATTGGTTCGTATAATCAACCCAAAAATTATATAGTGACAATAAGGTAGTAAATAAGACCGTTATCTACACTTATAAATGAATAGTTAGTTATCATAGTCTCTTTCTTTAATACTTTACCCTCTGATTATGTCATAGATATGCATTACCTATTTTCTGTAGGATATTATACTCAATGAATGGCACATTAATACATCTAACCAGAGAATGCTCAACTTCCGCAACTTACGATGTCTCTATTGCGTAGTAAAAACCCAATATTCATTTCTCATTAATCGTAATTCCAGGCTATATCAGCGATCGACATCGACAAGTCGAAGACCAAGCCCGCGGTGACCGCGGGAGGCGTCGGCTCTTCCTTCGTCAACGTGCGCTTCAAGAGCGAGAAGGGAGTCGGACTCAACTACCTCGTGCAGATATTTGTATAAGTGTATATCTTGAGGTTGATGGCATCGGCGAGATTAATACTGAATGTGGAAAGATTTTGTTAAATAAATGATGCAATTCATAATTGTAATTTTATTAGTTGATGATAATTTTGATGAGCAGTAATGGATAGTAAGGTCGAAGGTTGTTTGTGTTCAAAATACAGTTAATTAAATAACACTATTTAAAAGAATTCATAAAATGAAAGAGATTTTTTTAATTAGGTACGCATTGCACGTGATTCATCAATAATGCAGGATATTTCCCAGATAAAACGTTATTAATGAGTTGGCTGATTAAAATTCCAATAAATAACAATATGGCAGCGTTTAATGAGTGCGTGTAAAGTATGCAAATGCAAGGTATATGGGACTACGCTCACATATTGGTCACGGGGCAGCGATGCGTGTGTGTAGGCCGGGAGCTGGGGAGTTAACTTTATGTTTTCATCGTATGAAAAATCGCAAAAATTAAACTCTGCAAAGGTCTGACGGTATTCAGAAAGTGGAAGCGAGACAACAAGCTGCGAAAGGGTTCTTAAGACCATTGCCAATAATTAATTAATGGACTCTTTTAAATAAAAGTAATTCGTACGTCAGTAAATAAAGGTACATAGTTTTACTGGACCTCCGAGTCAAAAGGAACGCATTAAAATAAGTTGAATCTACATTTCAAAATTCAAAAACATAAATACTAAAATTCAACTGTAAATAACGTCTGTAGCCAGTTCCAGTTAGACAGAAAAGTTAAGTTAAGCAAGCCAGCTGTTCGACCGCAGAACTAAGTATCAGTCTGTTACGACTCCGCTATTTACAAAGATCATTAATTTCACTTACTCCGCCAACTTACGGATAAGAAGCCGCCGACATAGTTCGTTCTTCTATTTAAGTTTGTGCATAATGTAGCTTTATAACTTATGTGGTGACAGATAAATACTTCGTGGATATAATTTAAGTTACATACACACGAATAATTTGTGAAAAAAATTGTTATTACAGTAAAGAACTAACTAACTAACTTTTGGCCCTCTTTTTACACATATTGTATATGCAAAAGTGAGTTTGATTGTATTGCTTTCACGCTAAAACGGCTTAGCAATGGCATGGACATAGGTGGTTCCCCTGAGTCAGAGATATAAAGTTACTTCTTTTCCGGGTGTGGGACCTGAGATGGAATCGCGGGTGTTATCTACTTTGGAGTACGTGTAAGTAATGACTGTGTACATTTATTTAATTTATTGATACATACATCCGTCAAAATATTTTTGGGAAATGACAAAAAGACAGTTTTACCTTTTTTAATGAATTATTATAAACATTATGTGGTAATCTTAGGCTTAAAACATGCCTACCTGTACCCAAAAACTATCAAAGGCAAAATGCCATCCACTGTCCAGCAGTCGAGCTCCCGCGCTAACGTGTTGACTCTGGCCCCGTTGAATATGCAGTGCACTGGGCGTACCCTAAACTCTTGTAAGCCTTTGTTTGGGCCCGATATTGGATCCCGACGTTTATCGGCCACTTTGATACACTCCCTAAAATATTCATGTTGTTTATACGCGGGGCCATGCGTTCGTTACCTATACGTGATGAGTTTCGCACGGTACTCCGTAGTTGGGAGGTGATTAACATACTTTTTGATCGTAGTTTGTTTTGATTAAGAAACGATGTGGAGTTTTGTCATTTAAATATGGAGGATGTGGTTTACAGTAGCTTGGTAGGCCACTGATGAGCTTTAAATATAATCATCAACATCAGATTTTCGCTCACTCTTATAATGCACTCGTTATGACATAGACGGTCATTCATTTACGCACTGGTCACACTAAGCGTTGAATTTTACGATCGCTCGACTCGTTCTTAACTTAGCCACGAGCACAACTAAACTATAATAATTATCAACAATTAACAAGAAGTATAGTAACTTAGCAAGTTCTAAAGTCGCGTCTTGGTGACACGAACAAAGTAGGGTTGTAGTCGGATGCGGCGACATTAGGACGCAATCAAACGCTCGTTAACGCCCAGTAATTGCTCGCTGGACTGCTGACTAATATTCTCAAGTCAGACAGGTACTGGATGTACCAAATGTTTAGTGTCTGGGAACGTGATGTCGAGTTATGAGAGATGTTTGGGTAGCATACATTGATGTACTGCTTATGGACTTTAGGTCCATCAAAGTGGAGCGAAGTGAAGTTTTTTACACATCCTATTGAATTTCGTTTTTCATACATCTCGTCTCCACCCACTCACATGTCCTTGAGTAAAGCAGTATCATTGGTAAGAACTATACACATCAACAGTTATAATACTCCTTCACTTCTTGTCCGAATATACTTAGTTTACGTTTACGTACAGGTATAGGTACTGGGTAGGTCATCATCCTCCGAGCCTTTTTACTGGGTAGGTACTTCTTTAAAAAAGTAAATTATTAAATTTAACTTCAAAGGAATACTTTTCAATTGACTTTGACTACATTTATTGTTAGGTAAATACTGCGTGATTTTCATTTGTTTACCAGCACAGACTTCAAAGTTTCACCTACAAGCATTAGCTAACGCATATTAACCTATTACGTAACACCATGATGTGAGACGCATCCTTAGGTATAAAGTCTTGCATATTACATCTAAATACCTATTAGTCAGAAGGGTTGGCGCTAGAGGAACTTAGCAACTACTTTAGAACTTAGGCCTTGCAAACCGACACTTTGCCGCGACGCTCTGTGCGGCTTTGAATAACTTATGTTGCTTCTAAAGTTTATCTCGTATTTGGCTTATTTTTAATTCACAATGGAAAATGTGTGCCTAAAACAGCTGAAGTTTTAGCTAAGCCGTGATATTTCACTTTTGCTAAAGATGAAGTAAATTAGTTTAGCCGAAGTACTTTTTCAGATATGTACTTTGTAAAATGTCATAGCCATTTCAATGCACACCAAAAATATAGGAACAGAGAGAAAGGTATATTTTATAGTCCTAATCTTCTTTAAAAAATGTATTTGAAAAAGGTAGGATACAGTTTTAAAATAATAGGTTGGGTCAAGATAAGAAAATTTAAAAAAACCCCCGACCCAAAAAAGTATGCAATAATTATGACAAAAGGTTAAAAACGCTAAACCCTATAAAAAGCAAAAAATAACTTTTAACACTACGTAAACTAAATTTTGTCGTGTCGGGGGACCGCTCTAATTCATTACTTTAGATACGTGTTTTTTTTTTTTAAACTAATGTTGTAATTAGGTAGGTATCATTTGATTTATGTAAGTATTCATGAAGGTAAAAAGCGGTCCCCCGACACGTCAAAATTTAGTTTACGTAGTGTTAAAAGTTATTTTTGCTTTTATAGGGTTTAGCGTTTTAACCTTTTGTCATAATTATTGCATACTTTTTTGGGTCGGGGGTTTTTTTAAATTTATAATTTAATTTTATTTCATGCTTTTTAAAGGAGCTCCTTAATTTTTCCTTCTTTTATTTAATTTATTTTATCTTAAGATGAGGTCGCTATATGCGATCTCGGCCAAAGAAAGCTGTTTAACAATCCTCATGACAAACTGGCTCTGGGAGAATTGAACAGATTGAGAAACAATAAAGATTAACCTTTGGACATTCTAGATTTTCAGCAAAAATATAAATCGGTTTATCCGTTTCATTCCGGCATTCCAGGGTTTCATCCGCCACATCCCATATGCAGCATTAGGTTCTCGTCAATCAGAAACATGAAGAGAACTCGTCAAGACAAATTCAACGAGCCCAAACTCGATGGGTTTACTAAAAGGCAGTTCAGGGTTACGTCTCCTACCTTCGTGCCCTAACAGCAGACCAGCTCAGTGGTTCCAAAAGACATTAGTGTTTCAAATTTCAGATCCCACATATACTTGCAAGTAAACTGAGCGTGTAACATTCCTATGACATCTAGCAAACGAGCTGATGACCTTGAAGACCTGAACCGATTTCCACCAAACATAGCTAAGAACACTCCCGACTGACATACCTTTTAAACAAAAAAAACCGCATTACAATCGGATCATCCGTTTGGGAGCTACGATGCCACATACACACACACACACACACACACACACACACACACACAGACACGTCAAACTTATAACACCCCGTCGTTTTTGCGTCGGGGGTTAAAAATACTATTTAACGACCTGCGAGTAGCCGGATAAAAAGCAGTTATTTCAAAAATAAACACTGAAATTACCTAACAAAACAAGCTAAGCTTTTCACACAAAAACAGACTGTTTCAAAAATCCTAAACAGCACGTAACAGCAAGTTCCGTGTTACACAATCAAGCTAGCTTCCTAATACCATAAGACTGGAGCAGTTCTCTACCAGTCACGTATTCGTTTTACTGCCGCCTCAGCTGGTCTCGCGGCCAATTGCAAAAAAACCAAGTCATTTAATATTTCATCGGAGCTCCAAGCATTTCATGAGGGAATCAATATATTTTAAATTCTAATTCTGTTCAATACTCAAAGAGTCTTTTACAGCAGCAATCGATTCTGTTGAATATAAAGTGGGCCGGTTACCGCTGGGCCGCGCTCATTTTCTTGTTGAGAATTTTAATGTTTCATTGTGTTTACGTGTTCGCATATGTGCTGTTTTGTTTGATTTGATCCCGATTTTTTCGGGATTTTAATCGATTTTGATACCTTGATTTGGTTCTTTATTATTTGGCTTGAAAAATTTGCCTTAGATACAAAGCGTAGAAGCCAACCAAAAGCAAGTGAAATACAATCAATTTAGACTAGAAACCCACGCACCAAAACAAAGCCAAAACAAATAGTATCAATAACAAGTTGAACCAATTGTTTAAATAGGAATATAGTGTTGAACATTACAGTAATCGCCTGGGGACAAATTGTTCATATTTTCACGGGAACACATTGCCCGGGAATATAACCGGATTGCCGGTAATGAGGATTGTGGCGCGCGTGCATTAAGGACCAGTGGAACTACGGCATTAACAATTATAATCCCTGTTCAGTATGCTTATAGTGTGATTAAGCATGCTTATGTTATTGCAGATGATAATAAACCAAGCTTTGTGCTATATTTCGTTATGTTGTATGCAGATAATCATTTGGTGGATACGGATCATAATTCAAATTCACACAAAATGTGTTACAATTAATATTTTATATTTGCATTTCCCAATCGTAATGTAATTATTATAAATTCATATTTCGAATATATTCAGAAAACCTTAGAACAATCAAAAACGCTATCCGGAGGTGATTGTAGTACAAGCATTTTTGCCCAGAAAACAGAAAAAAGTCATAACATAATATCCAATCGTCAAAAGTTACCTGGAGTTTTCTGACTTTAAAAAACAACTTAATAAATTGTAAACAATAAATGAATAAAATAAACAATTGAAAAATAAGTCAACAGTTAAAAGAAAATAGCAACTAAATAAAATCTCTCAACCATATAAGTCAAAAAGCTTAATTTACTTGATCAAATAAAATATGAACGTTATAATCGATGTTACAATCAACAGCGCAGTGAAACGAGTCGCCGCCAATTCGCCAACAGCGCTCACTTTATTCCATTCGAGTCGAGCTCGTCACTTTTATTCCGCACTTTGGCTTCCACCTCAATTCAGCCACTCTCGTCTTTCCCTGCATCTGAATTTACTGAATTACAACCGCAAACCAAATTCAATTCTAACCCATCACCATAAGGTACAAATTACAACTACACAAATTCTATCTGCAATGTTTTTACTTTTCATTGCGACGGAATATGATGCAGAAATGTAAGATGTAAGGACAATTGAGTGGGGGAGGGGTGCGCGAATGTGTAGTGCGTCTTTGTCTCGACCGGGGATTTTTTCAAATACCTACGTAGTGCTCTTTTTGACGTTAGCTGGAAGGTTTCAAAGCTGATCCCGCGAGTTGCAATCCCGTGTAATTTCAGCTGCCTTAAGGCGGATCTTGTGGTATTGGAATATTCTAGAATAATGAAGCGTTAAACATAAGGCATTTTTAAAGCCGTAGACATAGAGCTCGCAACGCTACTTTTTTTCCACCTCCAGGGAGACTCATATTTCTCGTTCTTATGTGAAATGTAAGTGTTATGTGATATTTGTTTCAATTTACGTTCGAACGAATGTATTTTGCAATGAAATAATGTCCCTCTGAGTTCAGTAAAATAATATGGCTTTTAAAGAAGAAACTTTAGGGGTGACGTTAAAATTGATTCAATTGCAAGAAAACAACTAGACACATTATAGCGAAACTTCTGCTGAGTACCTAAAATATGCCAACAAACTCCATTTTAGTTTATTTTTTTTAACATTTAGCTAGAAGTATCCACACTTGTTTAGCTTTCACTTGCGTATCGAAAGCACTGGATAAAATAAAAAAAGCACAGCCCAACCAAAAAAATGAGCCCAAACTAAAAAAACCGAACCTACCTCAAAAAGAAGCAACCCGCCGGAGCTTATTTCATGTTTCCTGACAAGACAATGGAAAATTTGACACCTGAATCTGAAACAATGTTTCGACGGCACTCGCAGCCTCCAGGGATTTCAATATCGCTTTTCAGTAACAGCCGGGAGGGTCTTGTGATATGAAACGAGACGAAGCCTCCTTGTGTGGCAGCCCATATTTACCCGTATATGTAATTATGGGAAAATGTATTTTTTGGTCCCTTTTGTACGGGAAATTTGAGTTGTTTTGTCATTTATTTTGTCAATAGCGGTTTCTTTTCTTGTCTTGTTTATTTTGTACGTTTTGGTTTACGTTAAGTAATTAGAATAATGCGGAATTGTCCTATTTATAGATAATTCTGGCAGACAAAATCAAACACTCCAATCTGTGTTAGGTAAGTGTAAACTCAAAAAGCAAAAAAATACTGAAACAAAATCTTAGCCAATGTTTATTTTTTAATAAACATTGGCCATAATGCTAACAAGTTCTGAACATAACTTCAATCACTTAAAAACACTCAAACTGTCAATAAAATTAAAAATCACGATCACATCTAATTCAAAACAAGCAATCTGAATCACAAAAAAAGTTAAACAAATGTCTAGAAACAATAAAGATTTTGCTTATAATATTCGTTGTAATACAAGGCATCAGTTTATAGTATCATAAGTCGTGTGTAAACATATCGCGAAGTCGTTCGGGGATTAGTATTATATTGTGTTCGGAGCGAGGGCGCCGTAAACACGGGATTTGTCATCAAAACTTTATTTATTGCTTGTCTATTATTATTGCTTATGACTTGAGATTATGTTATTTCTTGAAACTGGTCCTTTGGGTGTCAGCTTATTGAGTTTGCTTGTTTTAGTTGATCGTGCGGTTTGACCTTGAGTTCTTGAGCTTCTTAGGTTGTTTATGTCTGGCCTTTTTATTTTATTTCTGTACTACATTATCCTTTTCAACTTTGAACTACAGCAGTACAGTTTGTTTCTTTGTTTTATAATGTACACCATCATTAAAATGCACATGAAAAAATACTGGTTCAAAACTTCGTTAAAAATATCATTTCACCGTCTCCTTAGTTTCAACAAAATTGTAACGTACATTTTTTTTCTATTTGTGATACTGCTCGAACTTACAAAAAGGTAAGGTAAAAGTGAGCAAAGTCTGCGCCAGTTCAAACGGGCCCTTCATTCCGTATTCGCGCACGCACCGGGCGTAACGTCTCTGCTCTGCTAATATTTAAACTGCACCTCCCACTTCTAAGTATTTATGTGTATGTGCCTTACGTATGTGCCTCCTACCTACACGAGCTGATTTCTTTATTACCTTCTTGGCTTTATGTACGAGTATTTTTATATCCTTCAAGCTACTTCCATCAAATTTTAAGTGCTTTGCTAGAAAACTATATCATTCTATATTTTTTTACATAGAATTATCGCTAAAACTTATAACACACGTATTTCTACTATCATTGATTTCAAATTAAGTTGAGCATTCGTGACGTCAGCAACAATGCACGTGAGTCTGCACTCAGTTCGACAGCATTACGACGGACAAGTGCTAAGAATCTTCTTTGTTACCGGCCACAATATACCAGCTCAAAGAAATTGTATGAAAGTATTTCCTTTGCGAGCCGGCCGCTTCTGAGCGCTCACGTGAAATTGTAAAATATTGCAAAACGCTATACCCGATGGTGGATTATTGCGGTAACGAGAAATTTCCAACTGACATCGTCGGCGGATGCACGTACACCGATCTCGATGCACTTAGTACTGGCAACTTTCCCCTCGGTATTAGAAGATCTTTTTATAAAACCAACGCGCAAACAGAAAAGAATTTTATTACTGAAATCTAAAGTCTATAATCGTATTGAAGATTTTGATCTCACTGTTTAAGTGACTTCTGGAGAAAAGGTCGTAAGATCTGATTCGATGATAAACGAAAATAAAACTTATGTGTAAGATGATAGGTTTGCGGTTTTAAGTAAAATAGAAGAGTTTATATTCGGTCAGGATGAGGAAGAGACGATAGCATTTGTAGACTAAACTGCGGGATGGCAGGCAAGACTGAATGCGATGTAAGTAAAGGAATTCTTTTTATTTTTCAATTAAGTCTAATGAAATCTACGGGGCGGTACGTTGGTATAGCGGATGTTACAGCTCGATAGTTTGATTTAATAACTTTCCAATTTGTGAGATTCTTTAAAGACTTTTTATCGGAAGAATTTTTAATTATACTTTATGATTCTTCGTCTATATTAAATTATTGTTCGTAGAGACTTGTCGTTGTGAGGACCTTTGTTCTTTTCAATCAGTTTTATGTGGAGAAATAGTTCCTGGTCCAGTTTTATTGTTACAGTATTATTTGAGGGTTCTTTTGTACCGAACGAAGAGTGATAAAGTTTCTTAGAATTTATTTTTGAAGTGGATTTGTTCTATTCTGCGATCTTTATTGATTTTTGAGTATTACGAAAGAGTGATTTGAGTTTCATTTCAATCATAGTTCTATCATTTTTGATGCTTGGGAAATTATTATTATACCTGCCTTTGAAACTCTTTTCAGCAGTATAAAAAAAATTAATATTAAAATGCCAAAATGAAACCCCAGATTAAAACCTGCAATGTTGGAAGTTTGCTGGAGTACAAAATGTTAGATATTCATCACACTTACATACAACCGGGACTAAAACGTAAAACGTACGTAAATAAAGAAATTAAAACACTGCTTGATTTTTACAAAACAAACAAACAGTTTAGAAAACGTCCAGCACTAACCACTACTATGACACAAAGTCTTAACAAAAGAACACGAGACCGTTCACAGTTGAGCGTCACCGGTTACTCAACGCGCATACACCTTTTCTTCCATAAATACCTATTTTATTTCGCTCACATTTTAAAGAACTGCAATTTATAGCAGTAACTGCTGCTGCTAATACTATTTAAAGTCAAAGTGAGCGTGTAAAAGCAGTAATTAGTTGCTAGTGTTTACATTAACTGTAAAAGCCGTGTACCTACAGTTTCCTACATTTTCTTCTGCGGAATAGTTGAAAGAATTAAAGGATGGATAAATACGCTATGTAGCGGAGTTTCGTATTTCATTTTTGTGTTATAAAATGTTCGTAGTATTTGTACATGATTTTGTTAAGTTTTATAGTGAAGTGGAGCTTTAGTTGTAATTTTGATGTAAGTGTAATTTTAATGCTGAAAATATGTACTTCATACGTTGGAAAAATTGTAAAAGTTAAGTTTCCGTAAATCCGGCCAGTCACCCGAATAAGGAATTCACAGCCAAGTTAACACTTCTGGAAACGTTAAACCAATTCTTAAACAGCATATCAGAAAAGTATTATAACTATTTATCTTCAACTTCACAAATCTAAACTAACAAGTAATCGATATCAATAAATCGATTTATCACGTACACTATAACAAATCGCTACCATGAATCATTAACGTAATCTGGCATACAAAGAAACGTACAGTCAGTAAAATTGAAAGCAATACGTTACGAAGTTTTAGAGTGCAGAGCGGGAGGTGATTTGTCCCGGCAAATGGCCGAGACGAGATTAACTGCCGCCGCGCGCCGATAGATGGCGCTGTCCACCGGCGCTAGTAAGACGGCCCTTTTGATGAATGTAATGACGGAATTAGATCGTGATACAATTATTTATTAGGGGATTTCCTGCTGTAGTTTGACATTTGATCAGGAAAATATAGTTATCAATAGGTATTTTGATGAGATATTAGGATGATCATCATCATCGATTCATCAATCATTCATCAATGATCATAATTGCATTAATGAGTCGGCAAAGCAATCATGAAAACAAAACCTAGAGAGTAGAGACAAAATCCTCATTAGGCACCTTAACGCCTGTTAATAAATTTATTAGATGATCTAGTCAAAAATCACTAAAAGCCACCTGCAACCGTTCACCAAACATTCCGCGACCACCCCATTTTCCATTTAAAATAAGTTGCTCAAGAAAGTCGTGAACTACTTTTCCTATTACCACTTTATCTCAGACACAGGTCATGCAGATAACCGAGACCCAAATCTCAGTAAGGTAATCGAGGAAATACGAACCGCTAAACTATCTCAAAGTTAACTTCATAAATCAATCGGCTGTTTCCTAAAACTCGTTTAACTTGCTCTCAACCTTGCAGCTGTTTTAATCGCTGCACGGATTAAGATATTTAAATAATAGATGGACTTTACTTTTTTGGGGGACTGTGTTTATGTTAATGTACTTTTCGGCAGATGGTGAAATTTAAATACTCTGGTCTTATATAATTAAATTGGGAATGACCTTCAAAAGATAGCTAATACTTAAGTGCTATCAGAGTGTACTCCTCCAGTCATAGACTTACCCAGAGAATCTCAAAAAGAATTTAAAGCTTTTGTTTTTACAATCATATTGAAACACCTCCTACTCTAATAAAATACTTAAAACTAATAAACTGCAGTAGAGGCAACAACATAAATGGTCTATTACCTTCTTTGTTTTTTAACCAAAAAATTGGTCCTATTGCTATACTTGGTCCTTTAGTATGATAAGCGCTCAGAATCTCGTACGATATCGCCTTTCAAGAGCCTCGTTATATGGTCGTTGGTTCGTCAAAATGCACCTTTGATTTTTACTTTATAGTTCTGTTAAGAATAAAATCCACAATTCTCCTGCAATCGGCTTATGAATACATACAGTTCCACATATGCATAAAAGTGCAATATTCAGAATATTCAGTATCCATTGCTGCTTAACCGTGGCAGGCGTTTGCCATAAATCTAACTAAGCGCGCAACGAAAGATACCGCGCCAAGTGAGACGATTAATTTGCAATTCGAAGTCGAAGGATTTTTGTACGAGAAGTACTTCGCTTGGTTAATTACATAGTTCTTTAGAATTACTTCCATTGGGGCTGGGAAAAGGATTCATAATTTTATTTTTATTTCTTGTATTAAAGTGTTTTTTATTGGTATTTTTGTAATTCTTGTTGGCTATAGTAGCTATAGAAATTCTGTTACAAATACTGAGCCGGATAATATTCTGAATTTATATTTTTGGTTTGAATGTCATGTTTTGGGTGAAACATTGTCTGAAAATGAAAAGCGTAAAGGAAGGTAATATAGAATTTTCAGTTCTTTTTAATGTATTTTTCATAAAGACAGCCATTACACAATGAAATACTGATCGTTGAGGTGATCATTATTTTAAAGTATGTATGTAATTAATATTGAAACTTCCATCATCATCAACTCAGCATCAACGGGTAATAAGTAGCTGATTGCAATTTATTACAGTTTATTACACTCGAGTATCGTATCAAAATGTAAAATGAACAAAACGATTTCATATTCATTAGTCACGCAATGTACGATATTATTGTAAAATATTGCATCGGTAATGAATATCAAATATTTTGCAAATTATTTGTGAAGATTTATTGAAAAATTAAAATATAGTAACGTGAATATCAGTTCAAATAAAATATCGCTTATGACGTAATTCACCTGATTAACCCATTTTAATGTTCAAAATATCGATCGTTGAAACCCAACGATCGCATTATTCATACTACGGTATGCACGAAATAGCTCGTAGGCCGTAGCGCTACGGCGTAGCCGCGTAGCATGTACGTAGCAATCAAAATTCTGTACGTAGCGGGGCGATTTCACATCGTTCAGTGGGCGCTCGCGGACGCAACTGAAATTAATTATTAGCTGGATTGCTTGTTCCCTAGAAGAGTTTTTTGAAAAAGCAATTGCTGGTTCCAATCTCTTTTAATAGCTATCAATAGACAGAATATTACATAGGCCAAAAACTAATGCAATGTTCTGTTAGAAAAAACAATTTTAGAATTTTTATGTAAATATGTTTAATTTAAATCAATCCACACGTCAACAGCACGTATATACATTAACAACCACGAAACTGATAACCTAAAATCCATAATGGTCAATAAATAATTAATTTCCAATTACAATTTCACATCCCTTATTAACCTCAAATATAAACACACTTAACGGTCCGGTTATTGCCATAAATTGTAATAAAACGTTTAATAATGTATGGAATTTGTAAGGTCGGCTGGCAATTACGTGATATAATTGGGTCAGGTCCGAGTGCCCCCGGCTAATAGCTTAGCCTAAATCAATTGAACTTGCCTGATAATTGTGACGAAGCAAGCCTTAATGGAATCTTTGCTAATCCAATTCTTCAATTTGCATTCGTCTTAAGTGTGAGAGTGGACTCATTTGATAAGATCCACTTTGATCTTGGGATCTCAGTTTTGGGATATCGAAAGAAATTGTTCGGAAATCATATGAAGTTAATAAAGTTAATTGTGTCAATTTCTTTGAAAGTATTATTAATTAAGTAATAAAAATAAACTTCTGTAGTCTATAACAATTATACAAAATTGAAAGGCAAACGGTAATTGTTTACATTTGGTTTAGGTTAAATGCACCTTTTCCAAATAAACGGCAAACAAACTAAGCAACAATAATGCAATATTTATAAAATTCTCAAAACATAAGTCATCCTACGCAACCAAAAACAAATTGCAACAAAAGCACAACCATTCACAACTGAAACTCACAGCTTGCTCTTAACTGAAACACAAAAACGGTCTAATTTGACGCCGACAGTAAACCCATGAATCCACAATGGCTGGATCCGATAGAAGAAACAGTAACGTAACGTCCCGACAACAAAGAGGCATTCAAACCGATCTCCGTCTTAGTTAAGAGGCCGACACTCGAAACGCGTTCGTCAATGCACACTCGAGTTATTGCTTTTGCAACGAGCGCTTCCCAAAACCTCTACTAGAATATACCGTCATTTTTACCAACACTAACTTTTATCATAAAAATTCAACATACATTACTGCTTGAATATGGAACAGCTAAAATTGTGGACCGTACAAAAGCAGCAATGGATGGTCGTGCAAGTGGAATGGTCGTGTTAAATGAAGCGCACGGATCGCCTGACGGCGGGCCATCGTGAGAGGTGCACAGTGTAAGTGCAGAGATGCATTATGCAGTCGGCGAGTCGATGGAATTACTGCAGTTGGGGCAGCATCATCGTAAACTTAGTTCTGTTTCGCTAATGTTTAGAGATGGTTTAACCGACTGTTAGCAACTTTGACAGCGGGGTTAACTAGTATTGTGCTCGGCTTGGACGTATTGATTGTAGCGGCTAAATACGGCTTTGTGTCTGTTATCCTATTTGTATTGTATTGTTTGTAAATTCCAAAATTAATTTATCGTCGGCGTTGAAATTATGAGAAAATTAACGTACGAGAAAGTCGTGAAACAATATCGAAGAAATCGTAACAGATAATTAAAATTTTATTTCATGTATGATACTCCGTCAGTCGTGGTGGCCTAGTGGGTAAAGGACCAACCTTTCGAGTATGAGGGTGTGGGTTCGATTCCAGGGTCAGGCAAGTACCAATGCAACTTTTCTAAGTTTGTATGTACTTTCTAAGTATACTTAGACACCAATGGCTGATAAAAAGGTGAAGGAAAACATCTTGAGGAAACCTGGACTATAAAGTCTGAAATCACCAACCCGCATTGAGCAAGCGTGGTGATTAATGCTCAAACCTTCTCCATGTGGAGGCCTGTGCCCAGCAGTGGGACGGTAAAAAAGGCTGTAACAGTATGATACTCCGAGACTAGACGAAAGAATTATTTCAGTATCCAATTAACGTCCACAGAAAAATACTTCAAAAACCTTTTATAAAACGTCTAGTTATTGGAAATGATTCCACATCTTTTTATAACTTTTTAAAGTAAAAATGAGTGCTCTGATAAAAGTTCCTTATTATAAAAATTTGCTGAATAAAAATGCATTGCTTACAGAGTCAGGGAATAGTTTGTTTTATTGCAAGAATACACAAAGCCTTGTTCAATTGATAGCCGTTATTTCTCAATGGCGTTTACAATCTGCGCGGGAAAATGAACAGCTGACACTATGAGTTCTTTTGTTTTTAAGAAAAATGCTAATGCCTCATTTGTTTTTTGTTGCGGACGACTTTTCTGGAACGTTGAACTAGGTGCTGTGATTAATACTTTTTAAATTGTATTTCTAGTCTTATGTTTCAGTGTCATGGTTTTGAATTAACTTTTTGTTACATTATTTTACTATTCACTTTTACGCCAGCTTTGATAATAAACTTTTAACTCAAAGTTAGTACCTCAGTCCGATCGGGTCCGATCCTATAGTTATTGGCAAAAAAGTCGAACTTCCAATAAGCAATTATTACTTTGTTCGTACAAAACTGAGTGATAGCCCCAAAACGGTCGACCACAATCAAGCTACAGCGTCTACTAAATCGGTTTGTTCTTGTTAATCCTGGAGCAGCATGTTTCGAGCTCATTAAGCATTAAATTTAAACGCTGCAGCGGCTGCATACATCACGCTGTTTCGCCTGATGCGTTGCACCAATACTGCTCGGTAAAGCGATAACAACTGCCGGTTGTGTAGAGGTGGATGAAGTACATTGCGTGTTGAGTTTGGTGGTGATTTTACTAAAGGAGTTAGGGTGTTTTTGTGTCTTTTTGTACATATTATGTTGGCTTTAATGACCAATATGTTCTTAAGAAGAAAACTTAACATGTTGATTAAATGATCGTCCTGCAGGTTTTGAATGACTTTACTCTTACAAATATATTACAGAAAAAATGACGTGCTCACTAGCCAGTGAACTGAGTAGTTTATTATCATAAATACTTCAGTTTTAGTTATTCAATTTAGTTCTTTTTTTCTATTTATATTGAACACAAAATCAGCGGCAATCACTATACAAAAAAATACACATTGATTAACGACGTAACTTTTATACGTACCATTAATTGACCCGTTGACCAAGCAATGTATTCCAACCGTTCTATCAGTCGATTATCTCACATCTCATAGTACCGGCATCAGGTAATGCCAGTGATTCATAGCGCGGTGGACGGCAGCTCTCGACTCATCAATATCGGAAAACGGCAGCGTTTGATACCTCTCGTTATTACACCATGGACCAGAGATGGGGGATAATCTTTTGTCAATGGCTTTAACTTGGATTGTTGGTTTGTATGTGATTCAGTTGATGATATTTAAGGAAATAAGAATTATGTTTCCTATAATTACAGTAATTTTTATTATCATTCAATTTTTGTGCACTTGAAAATAAGCTATTTGGGTTAAAAAGTTGTATGATTAATGTATGCGCAGGGAAGTAGATCGACGAATTCAGGATTTTTAAATTATATTACCTATGCATTTTCAAAAGTCCCGAATCTATACGATACTCAAAGATTTCTTGTTTTAAAGAGTCGACATTAGTGTGATCTCTCGAGATCAATTGTTTTCTTTTGTGTAGATAGTGCAAGTACAATAAATATTGCAAGTGGACCACCACTTGCAATATTAATAATATTAGTACCAACTAATATTAACCAGCTAAGACCTATGAGATTATAATAATTTTAAGTATTAGTCCCAATAAACACATAAATACCGCAGTCATTATTCCAGGATATAATAAATGTGGCAGTATCATGCGAATTCAGTGTGTCGTGATTATGGCCACACTAATCTGTTTGGGTTTAGCGAAAATTTGATAATTACCGTCTGCTTCATATGATTTAGGTACGCAGCGTAATTGGACTTCGCTTAATTATCTCTGCTACCTAGTTAACATAAGATTTGTGATTGCGAATGGACATGGACACTCAATGGTTTTGATAGCATTTATATTTGGCAATTATATACCATTTAATTATACCCTAGGTCTCATAATTCCATGTGCTGAAAAATGCCATTGATATCATATTAAATACTGGTAGGTATATAAAACCTAGGTAGTTTACCGATATTCGTTCAAAATCTTTTTCGACCTAACCTACTTATTTCTTTTCATAACAGTAAGTCTGACACCAGTCTAACCAAGGGGTATCGGGTTGAGGAGGTCAGGTAGGCAGTCGCTTCTTGTAAAGCACTGGTACTCAGCTGAATCCGGTTAGACTGGAAGCCGACCCCAACATAGTTGGGAAAAGGCTTGGAGGATGATGACCTACTTATTTCCTTTTAAAATTTCCTCATAACTGGTTCAGTTCTTTTGTTCATAAACAAACTCAAATTCCAAACTCCTATTTGAGATAATATTGGATTTACGGGAACACACAGTACCTATATAAGCGAAGTTTCCAGTCCTGTGCCTTTCAAATATAGGGAGGCTGTATTTGCGATGGCTGACAGGACGAAGGCTTTTGATACCGAGATCGTTACACTCGATATGTTAGGTTATACTGGACTAGTTTGCTTTCAGGGTTTGCTTGTAAGACAGATTTGTAAATAATGGCATAGAGTTAATTTACCTCTAGTTAGGACATGATGTTATATCAACGCTTGTGTCAAACGTATCAGGATACTTAGTGTGAAAATATACAGCCAAATAATGTACAGTACAAATATTTTAATATTTATTTATATGTATGTCTCCACCAGACCACGGGACTATAGAGTCCCGAATTTTTGGGAGGCGAACGTGGGAGCGAAGCCTACACGCTGAAGCCCTTTTGGGACAACTTTGATGGAATGGTGACACAAATTTTATATTATTTATAGTAACAGCAGATTATTCTTGGTTCTCTTTTGGTACATAACAATTAGCATAATTATTTGTCTTTTCTAAATACTTTCCTAAGTCTACAACCTGCATAATTATATAAAAAAAAACTTCTTACAAAATCACCAGTATATCACGAACTAATCACCCATAACTCAACGAATAGGAGTTTAAGAGAATGCGATGACCGCGCATGCGCCGTGCAGTTAACCTGAGCTAATGTTTGGCACCCCTGACCTGCCTCGTCGGCTCATTATTACCCCCACTTACTTTGTCAGACATATGGCTGCATCGGAGGATAGTAATCGGAAGTGTTTGACCACCTGATTATGTGGGATCTTTATAAATTTTTATCAACCTAAAAACCAAACCAAACCAAAGTCATCTAATCTGACTTCAATTTTATTCTTCCTTTATCTATGTATGTATCTTCTCCTAATCTATATCTATATCTGTATATACTTACATAATAAACAGGAAACATTTGACTGTCTGTTTGTACCCTAAATGCTACTGAACCGATTTGAAAAAAATCTTTCACTGATGAGGATCAACACTATGCCTGATTAACATAGGTAAGTTATAGGTAACAGGGGTAAAACTGCTGGTACAAACTAGTATGTTATAATAAGGCTTTAAATTAAACAGCTATAAATACCCGCCTTTAATGGGCCACTCATGGACCTATATTGTTAACTAATTAACCCATAAAAAAATAAACTATAGCGAACAAATCAACGTTCACACACGATTTGGCCCACAAAATTACAAGTTAAGTCATAACATCGTTAGCGAAACAACGGTAATATGAAACATGATTGGTTTCTCTGCTCCAAATATAACGCCCACACTCAAGTTAAATTTAATTTTAACCTTGAAACACGTAATTGTTATTAGTAATTGCTGGTGGGCAATTTTAACTAATGACGTAATCACTGCTTGTTTGTTTGATACTGGTAATTGAAATTAAACTTGTAATTATAAAAATGATCTTGATATACTATATGTCAAAGTCATATTTTCAATAGAGGTAAAGGACATATAAGTTTAATGTTTAAAAATAAATTTAAATGTCATATGACCTGACATGATATTGTCCTTGATAGTTCGGCAATTTAGTCACTACTGAGAGCTCCCGAGCTTACGTATATACAGACAAAATGCATGTATATTTACACACACAAGCATACCTTACCCATTATCATGAAATAAAATATCGACAATCAGTTGAGTTCTGAATTATAATTCTGAATCTTATTCCAGGAAATTATGAAACCAATACCTATCTAAAGGTACACAAATAGATAAGTGTAAACAGTGAATCTGAAACACACCTGAAGCAACATACAAATAAGCAAATAGTATACATAGTTGTATAAGTTCAATATTAATCAAGTCGTCTCAATCATGCTAAGTGATTTACTATCTAAAATCGTTAGATTAATCTCGCGCGAACTAATCCAGTCGCTTAATTACGCTCCTGTGAAATGTAGACCACATAACGTCTAGACAGGACAGAATTTCAAGTTTTTGTGATGTTCGGGTTGGAGATAATTTAAGTTCAAGTGATAAGAGAGATTTATTGGCGAATATTTTATGTGGTAATGTGTCATATTTTTGCGAAGAAAAATTGTTATGAATTAAGTGTGTAATTATATTTTAAAAGAATTTCGATTAAATATAAAAACCGTTTCCTTTTATTGGTGTTTATTTAAGCAATATCGTGTCTTTCTGAATGTCCTGTTCCCGAAGTTCTCGTTTTTTAAGAGTTTTGATATAAGATAACACTAACGCTTGCAAAAAGAGCCAGCTGGGCTCAAATAGCCTTCTGAAAACTCAACAATTATATTTTTTGCTAATGCATTTCAATAATTAGTAGCTACAATAAGTGAATAAATATAAATACCAATGACAAGTCTAAAAGTTATAAAGTCTATGCGGCTATCAATCAAGTACAGTGTACGATAGAATCGGTAAATACATAATTATAGTTTTCAAATAGCGAGCTATCACGTATAGAAAAGTAAACTGATTGGCTTACGAAATGAATGAGATTTATTTATAAATGTTAGGCTTTGGACAGGTAGGCTAGGTGAAGGGTAAATAGTAAAAGCTTTTAAAGATTTAAGAAAATAAATCTAGCCTAAAATCTAACCTTATGAATGTATTTTTGCACAAATTGATCATTCAGTATTTGGTTTGATGTCATAAAAAATGGATATGATCCTATCAAATACCTTAGAAAACTTCACATCAAAATATTTTCACATTTTGTCAAAAAACAAAAGGCAAAAAATTCAGGCGAAATTTTTCGGACCGTCAAAAATTCGCGACACGAAAGTGGTTCCGTAGTTTAGAGTCATCGGCGTTCCGTCGGCGCACAACAAAAACGTTTCGGAAACACAATGGCCTGTTGTAGCCACCGATTGGCAATATTATTGAATTTTAGCGCGGAATTGAATTCGCTGGGCTCCAGCCTCGCTACTCGTTGTAGCTTATGTAAAGATACTTGTGTGCTCGAGTGTACTGGCTATTTGCGACATCGCGTGGTACCTTTCAAGGGGTACTGTAGTTCCAAAAAAGAGGTATTTGAAATGTAAGACCTGTTACACCTCGGTAGGCGTTCAAACAGTTTTTATGTCTATTCAACTAAACTTTAGTCAGGTTTTCGCCTAAAATTTATGTCAATTTTTCATACTAAATCTTCAAATGAGATAATTCGGCTATGCAAAAGCACTTTTATCAATTTCAAGCAAAATTTTCTTAGAGATTTATCTACCTTAGTATCATTTTCTTCTAAGAAATACTACTTAGTGGCTAAGCTCGCAGTGTTTTATGGCTCAGGTAGTTTATGCCTAAAACGCAAGACTCTTGAGAAATTAGTGCGGACTGTGCTTGTAGATATAACGAGTACCTTCTACCTCTAGATTTAAATTTTCATTGAAATCTTATAAACCAAATTATAACCCTTTTGATTTTGAACATAATGTAGGGATTGCGAGAATAATGTAATTCGCAATTTATCAGTCAATTTTAAAAATTTGCAGCTATCCAAAAGATGACACTGCTTCCTGAAAAATAAACATCTTCTCTACTTTTATACATTTCACGATGTTTCAAATAACAATATTTGTCCTTAAACAAAGCACGATAAAGCGGTATCATTTAAAAACTATTCCTAATGAACTCACGCAAAGAACTTCCAACAAAAATCTCACATTTCTCCCTTCATTCTCAGGCACACAATTTCATATTTAATTCAAAATGTAAAAGATCATGTTCATGGAGTTTTTTGTATTATAAACAGGGCAGCGAGTGCAGACGAGTGCGCGTGACAACAATGTGCAAGTGTGTTCGCGCCTAAAAACTTGCATCATAGTGATTCTGTGTAGTGAAGACGTGTGTGTAGGCCGAAAGCCGAAACCGAATGAAAGCTGCTGTGGATGATTGTGTATCTGAGAAAACACACGGGGTTATAATAAACTCTTACTGAATCAGAATATTCTCATATTCAGTAGGTACTGTTGAAGTTTTGACATGTTTAACTATAGGTAATAATATTATGTTACATGGTTACAAACAAACAAAATACAAGCGACTTGTAGTCTTAACATCATAAAGACAGACAGCGATACATACCTATACATATGTATGTAATCATAACTTTGAACTGGCTTTACTTATAAAATTATTAGTACAAATTGAGCTGAAATGATGTTAGAATTTCAGCCGAAACCATATTTAGGCCGAAACCAGAACCCAGGTCGGCGTAATTCCAGCCTTATCCATCGGGGCACAGTTTAGCCCCAGGATAAATGGGTTTTATTCTATTTACAAGGGGCACACGTCGACGGTCGCCTTCTTGCCATAGATTATGTAAATAACGTTGTACAGTTTAGCATATCTGTGTCTTCAGTTTGTAGTCAGGTTATTTTATGCACTTTTAGTTAAATTTTGTAAGCAATTTTGTTTGTGCGGCGTGGGTCGGTGCTTTTGTATTTTTTAGTTTCTGTTGAATTTTTAAGTCGAAGGCATAAGTGTTGTACAAGCGATATTTATATATTTATAAATAGTATAATTGTTCGTTATCAGGTTCATGTAAAATATTTCTGAATAAACTGGCAAACATATGGACAAAGTGTATTTAAGGCTACATACATTTTCAAAGTTTTTTTCTCCACCGATCGACCAAAGAATTCTGTTTATATTCTACACCATTAAACCATTTCTTTATTTTGCCTATCTAGTCACAAATAACACCTAGCTTAAAAACATGTAGAACAATAAGCCACTTTGTCCCAACAAACTGAACTCCCATTCCTTCCTCAGGAGTGCGGAGGACGTAACTCCGCAGGTTTCGACAAGCGATCGGTATCGCGCACCTTCGCGACGCGCTTTAGAACTTGCCCCGGTGGGGACCTTTGCAACGGCTTTGTAAACTGGGGACTGCACTCACTGAGTTTATACTTTTTACTTTCGAAATTGTGAAAGTTTTGGTGTTATGTTGAAAGTAGTTATGGTATTGGTTATGATGATTAAATATTATATTATTTTAAACCCTTTTTTTGCTAAATTAACTTAAATGTTGATGTGGTATAAAAGTTATAATGTTGAAATGCAATTTTTGTTAGGGGTTTTTATGATTAACTTTTTTTATTTTTAAGTTAGTTTTATTTTCACAATAACCTGTCTGAATAAATAAGACTGTCATGTTTCTGGATTATATTTCTTAACCCCAAGAACAATAATTGAGTTCTTTTATAATAATAAAGCCTGAATAGGTACCACAAACGATATTTCAAAAACCATAAAATACTTTTTCGTTATCCCTTCGTATTTTTAACCCTCAAAGAAAAACCATAGTCACATTGAATTTATAGTATTTTAAGAAGATACCCATAAAAAGATAACCAACAGCGGTACATTCTTCTAAGACTTTTCTTTCGACCATATCTTTCGATCATCAAAGGAATCCAGCTTTTCAATAGACAAGAAGGTTTAAACATCGAAAATAATAAAAAAAGAACTAAAATAGCAGTCCAAAAGATTTCCATTGAATGGTCTATCTTTATTTTTCATCTAGGTATAATACCGAGAAGAGCTTTTGTGTTGTTATTTTATTTCTATAAAATAATCTGTTTCATTCCCACGGTTGTCTGGGAATTATCAATTCATAGGTATCTTCTATAGTAGCCATGATAACTCGGATTTATTTGTTTCAGATCTTCGTAAAAATAAAACTTTGAATATCGTAAAACATTCGATAAATAAAATTATACAAATCTCTTTGTTTTAGTCTCAGAGACGTTTTTCATTTGTTTTATACTAATAATATCATATTTATTTATTGACAGATTGCTATGATATTTGTCTCTCTACACAAATGCTGAAGACGTGACTACAAAATAATATTATTTTACGAATTTCCAGGAAAATGTTACTGTATTTTGACACAAACATGTTTTAGTTATATTTCTCTCATTATTTTATGAAACATAAGGTACAAAGTGTAATATGAAAAAGTTACAACAAAGGATTCTCCAGGCACAACTAACAAATGCTCCAATATATTGTGTCGCGCTCACAGCGCCGCATACACCAAAATTGGCATCTTTATAATCTCAGTTACGTATTAATAACAGTAAGTTATACCCACATCCCGCGTTACCGGGATCCCGGGGGACTGCATTGTTCCCGTCACCGGGATATTGTATGCAAGCCGGGAATAGAGCGTGCATTATAACAATATTTACTGCCGCAAACCCTGTTAGATAATCAGCTTTACGATTCAATTGTTATTGTGGCGGCCATTTTAGCAGTTTATTGCATCTAGTTGCTATAGATTATAATTGTTTGGACGTAAACAATGCGGATTATGTAGTTTGTGTTGAGTGATATTAATTGCGGTGTTGTTCGCTGATAGGCTGAGTGCTTCATGTATTTTATTAGCTAGCTATTGTCACGATTCAACGAACGATAAACCCGAATTAACATTATAATCATTAAATTGAACATTTCAACATAATTTTAATTTCCAAAACACAAGAAGCTTATGAGAATTTAATACGCACAATGTACCATTATATGAACTTTGGAACTGAAAACAACAACTGCATGTTCATAAACCAAAATATTAATATAAAACTACTTCGTATATTTCCAAACTAATTTTATCCTGCAAGCGCGGAAACACAAATTTAAAAACATCCTGAATGACTTTTAATCAAAACCAACTGTTTGAAACTGGAATCAACTGGCCGAAACTAGTTCCGAATAATATTTATCCACTATCAGCGAAACAAAAGTGTGCTAAGCAAGAAGTTTGCAATCCCGGCGCCGAACAACACTACGAGTCACTTCAAGTAAAATGTAGCCTTATTCTAATGCAGTTAAAGTTTAAAACGTCTCGTGTTGTAAAGTTTTTTGTTTCACACCAGCATATGAATCGCTGAGCCAAAAATGTGCAAGGGAAATAAAGTTTTATGTACTTTGCTATAAGATTGAAAGTTTGAATGCAGTTGTGCTGAATGTGGTGTATTTGAGGAATTTTCAGCGTCACGGGCAGAAGGGTTGAGTTCACTCATCAAAGTTTGTGGTGTTTTTTGTCTTGAGATATAAATTATGTTTGGTTACCGGTTACACGGGATTAATCATTGGAACTGATGGGAAAGTTTATCTGTTTACTTGATCTGATCGGGTATTGTTTGTTTGTGTAATCAAATTATCTGCGTGGTCGTTCGACTTGATATTGTACGGGGACATAAATTATACATGTCCTTACTTGATATACATGCTGTTCAAAGCTAGACAAGTGAACATCCATCTCGAAATATGTCGTTATGACTATGAAAAACACTCTAAATAGCCATTGAAAACATGATTTTGAATGTAAAGTTACCCTTTTCACCTGTGTTCAAAGAAGCCGGTCATTACTATTGACGGGAGGGCTGGTCGTCTTATCTCACGCTAACGACTAGTCAACGATATGTTGTGTCATTAGTTCACTAATATGGTTAGTGTATGTGTTTACTGTCTGTATGTATGGTGGTAAAATTTATTTGTCTTTTGTAAGGGATAGAATATTTTTAGCTGGCTTTTCTTTGATGTTGAATATGACTCTTGATTTACAATAAAACGTTTATTAATAAATAATTTAGTAAGCTTTTATTCATCTATCTGTTTTATATTAAGGTTATATTTTTCAAAGTACTTAAATTTTTAAGGTGAATATTATTTTTATAAGAATACTGCTGAAGCAGTAGACCACAGCATAAAAATAATTTCATTTATTTTCGGAGTTTTTAAATTTTAACCCGAGTTTAAAAAAGATCTGTTGTAACTTGTTTCCATTTCACCTGAAGAAAACAGGAAAGAAACAGCTTTATTTATTTAGTTTTAGTATTTTAAAGTGTTTAAGCTAAACCCGGGCGTTGGCAAAAAGGCGGAGAACTCACGCAGTTTGAAGTTCTGTTTGCTACTCGCAACAGCACTGAAGAAACGTTGTGAGAGTAAAACTTGTTCCAACGTGCAACGCGGCGAACTTTCTTACTATCTGGTTCGATAACAGCTGAGACAATAAGCTTTGAAATCTAAAATATTCTTTGTCTTTAACAATGGTGGTCGTGTTTTTCTTTGAACACAGGATGAAGTGCAATAGCTGCGTTTTTTGTGTAGATTTCTAGATGTTATTTTGTTACCTGATACTGTAGATACTCATATAGGTAGTTGTTGATGTAGTTGCTAAGCTTTCATTTCATTAAGCAGTTTTGTAGTCCAAGTAATTATTTCTCATGACCTTTAGCTCAAACAACGTATTCAAATTCACAAAATGTTATAAATGAGACGTAGCATACTATTTATCTGTTCAACGATTTATTTCAGAACTCTAACAATATACCTACTGGAAAAATTGATGCATTGGAAAAAAACTGACCCCGCGATTAAACTACTTGCAATACCAATATTTGTAGCAAACACTAACGAATGACATCCACTAAGTCAACCGAACAGTCAATCATTAATTCAGGCACTTCAAAGTCAGTTAAACCTCTAAGGCTTTAACGTTTAGATCAGCCAGTCCATCTTTAAACCAATTTCCGTTGGCTTCTCACAAGTTGCTGACAAACTGAGTCCAAACATAAGTAAGTCAAACTACTCGATGTGCAATCGGGAAACTTGACAAATTCACCCTCAACTCGCGACTTAAGAAAATGTTACACTTAGCTCGCCGACTTAACTGCGCCTTTTTACTTGAATTTTGAACTAAGTTTAAGCTGGTCACCAGATATATCTAAGTAAATAGTCTAGTTTCTATGTGGTTCATTTTGAGTGTATAACCTATTTCTTTATTTGTTAAACAGATCATTTATACCTTCAACATCTCACCAATTTTTACAGCAGGTATAGAAGTGTTTCTCATAAAGTTTTAGTACTTTAGAAATTTGTATAAAATAAAAATAAAATGTAGTTTGAAACACAAGTAACACCATAGGATAAAACATAGCTATTTGACTAACACACATGTTAATCTATTCGTGTATTGGGACGCTTATCGGCGGTTACCTGTGGGTCATAGAATAAAGAGGTAAGTTTACTTATTTGCCGCGGCTTCGCTCGTACTTTGTGAACTTAACAGAGAAATTCAATAATTATGTATGTAGATTGTAAACCCGATTGATATTATGTATTATGATTTCTTACTCAGTGCCAGTCTCCTAAATAATTGTCAATAGTACGTGAAAATAATAGATAATACGAAAAATATATTTGTACAAAATTATACTCAATGGCAAAATAATGAAGTATTGAATCAATTGTGGGTTTACAACCGGCGGATCAACCATGAACCATTGACGTAACGTTTAAATCCGAACAGTAATTTATTTGTGGTCGGAACTGTTAGTTGTTGGTTAGCCAGTTAAGCCTTTATTTTTTAATTCAATTAAGATCAAACTGATTTCAGAATTAAGTCATTTTATTAATAAAATGACCACACCATTTTATTACAATTTATTATTTACCTTGGTACTTATATCCCTATCTAGTGTAGATGTAGCATCTTTTTTTGAATTCTGAGAAAAAAATAAGTGTCATTTTTTACCGTTCAATATTCATAAAACGGTACAAACTACTATTTTTCCTATTAGTTACCAAACCATATATCTTTTTACTAGAAAACATCTCTATACGCCACGTGTTCACGATGACTAGCCAATTCAGCCTTTTTAAAGGTTCAATGAATGAGCCCAAAGGCCTGGAGGCTCTACGCATAATACCTGAGCTTTTAAAAAGGTTAAATATAGTTTATGTGATCCTTTGAATTAAATACATATTACCTTTATGAAGCTGTCCTAGATAAGTAAAGAAATGTGCTTTGAAATTTTTGGAAATCAGCTCTTTTAAGTCATGGTATTATGTAAGTACTCGTACCAAGTTTAGTACTGGCTAGAATTTGTGAGTCATAAAAAGGAAAAACAAAAGAGAGTAGCTGTACACACTTGATGAGATTTTCAGAGGTGACTTTTACTCACTGACTTTGAAAAATATAAGCAGGAACCTTTACTATTTTTTATTGACTGTCGACTATTAAGGTACATTTCCAATACAGATATCAGTCGCGTGCGGCTGAGGATCAACATCTCGTGACAGACACACGCGACTAATGCGTCAATAATCACAATATGTGAATGGATGCGCTGACGTCTGACGCCCGTGACAAAAGGATACCTTTAAAGACACTGTCAGGACTTAAGTGCTTAAACAAACCACACCCATATTCTAGGAAAAATAAATCTAGTTACATTGAATCGTTAGTCTCTCGCAACGCTTATTATAATTACTTCGATAATGTTGTAGAAGTTACGCGAAGAAACGGTTTCCTCGAACTACTTGTAACCGATGCGATAGTTACTTTTCAACATTATTGCAATCTTTCAGTCTACTATGATACTAAACGTTGAGAGTATTTTCCGTTGTAGGAATTTGTTTCAAGTTTATTAGAACTAGTGACTGATGTGTAGTTATAACATTTAAAATGTTAAGTATTTTTTTCTTTAAGAATATAACTTTTATATGGCTCAAAGATATAGGCAGGTATAAGACTTTCAAACCTTCCAAGTAATTATACGACAGACTTAAAAACTTTACTTTGACAGCTAATAAACATTATTTGGTACCTGTGACTTCAAATGCAGTAATTTAATAATCACTCTCACAACTAACAAACCCTGTATTAACGAGATAATGGTCATTTCCAGCAGCAATTCAAGGAATATTCAAACCCGAACAAGACAAATAAACAAAACAATATCATTATTATCTACCAATTCCAGAAAATTCGATATTCAGATACATTGGAACAAACCGCGCTCAACGAATCTGACAGTGGCAACCTAAATACATAGCGCATTCTGTGGGCCAGTTCCAATCAAATTTCAATCATCCGTATATTAAATAACTGGTCGAGTATCAAACCGGTAACATTTGACGGTTCGGACGCGGTAATTTTAGTCGCTACATTAATACAGAATCAATCTAATTTGTCAATGAAAGTCAGTAGCAGACGCCGATTACTAGACGGAGGTGGCTAAAATGGCGCTCGCTGGCGAATAAATTGAAATAGATGGAATTGGTACTAGTGTGGCGAGACTGAGGGACTTGGAGGTAGGTATTACTGGGGTTTGAGTGAGTATTACCTTGAGGTATGTACATAAAGCTGCGAAATAATTATTTCGCAAGATTATTGATAAAACGCTTCTAGATATTGGTATGTTGTCTAAATAATGATTTATCATGTGAGTCATCGTTATATTAAAAGTACCTACCCTTACATCACTTAAACTGTTAAAGAGGAAAAAGATACGCAGTACCTTGATGATTAGAAAATATAATTCTTAGGATTCATTAACACACAGTACCTCATTACAAATAATGTGTTTATATAATAATATATTAGGTACATTTCTCATCGAAATCCATCATGGAAGCAAACCAACCGAATCCCATACAATAACAGCAGTCAGTCCCGGGGGTACATTTTAGCGGCGCGGCGTCTAAATCAGAAGCAATTAATGTCAAAACGGTAATATCGCTGGATACACTTCGGGCTACTCACAGATTTATTCATCTCCTGGGCCTCACAATACACCTGATTCGATTTATACATCAATCGTCTTGCGCGTGGTTTATTTAGTAGTTTTTCATAGTTTCTTGGTAAGCGCTTTGAGATATTAATTGATTGAGTGACTTTCAAAATGTTTTGCTTGATGTTACTCGGATTATGTAAGAAGGTCGTGAAGTATATTCTTGCCATCTTCTACTAACTAAAGAGACGAAATCCGTCCGTCTGTCTTTACCTTAGGCCACTATGGCAACAAATACTAAAAATACCTCTATAGAGTTTGAATGTAATTTCACTTGCATCCCAAGGGAACTTCTTCCCTCACGCAGAATAAAAGCCAATGTCCTTTCTCAGAATCTAGATAATCTGTGTACATTTCACAAAATTCGGTGTGAAAGTATTTATAATATTAGTAAGGATGAACTTAGTTTACCTAGATTATTTACCAGGAAGCCGATAAACCTGTTTATCTTATATTTTATTTATGGCAGCGGATATTTAAAGCTAGGTTCAGTTAGCGGGTCACTTAGTCCTTGCAGGCATCGCCGCCGGCGACACTGCTAAGGGCTATAGATATTTTTTACACGTTTTTATCCGTAATAATGTGTTTTTAGTTATTAGTATGAAAAACTGGATAATTTAAGATCTTACTTCGGTTTTGTAAAATTAGGTGATATTCAAATAATGAAAGGCGGTATGATATGCGGTGGTTTGCACTTTTTAATATGTCTACGGACTGATCGTGTTATTATTTAATGTTATTGAATTTTCTTAAATCTAGGGTAATAGGTACCTGCAAAAACAAAACAAATATATAGCACATACTTTTAACTAACTGCATTCTACACTTATTTGCCCTGACGGGCCATAGAAAATAATGCAAATAAAATCAATATCAAAAGACTCCCTTTTAGCTCTATTCAATATGACGTAGATAAATAGGTATAAAAATAGATAAAAAAGCGCTTAAATATCCTTTCTTCAATTAATTAGCATAAGAAACAGAAGCCATTCAAGATGTCCTTGCTACACGAAACTTCATTAACATCTGCAAAGCCCTATCAACTAAACTGGACATAAATCCGGCTCTAAAAGGCGTTGCATTACTCTCTTCCAGTAACTTGCCTTGCTACTGGCCCGTGGCACTCGCCCCTAGCTACTGGCTGCTAGTACCTAGGCGATCTCTGCCGTGTTAATAAACTGTGACTTGTTATGCAAAGAGTTAGTGTTTTGTTTTTGTTTACTAAATGAGTCTTGGATAGCTCGGAGGTAGACGGATAGATAATATGCAGTTTTAAGCTATTGTAGTCTTCTTGGAAGAAAGTGTCTTGGAACGGAAGCTGGAAATGTTTTAAGATTAGCGACAATATTTTGAAACAGTTATTTTACAAATAATACTTGGGTTCTTGAGAAATAAATAACATTCAGTTGACAATGGGTTAAGATGCATAAAACAATTGGTACAGAAAGTGAAAGTGAGTACTTTTATGTTGTGTGAGCAAAATTAAACTCATTAAAGATGTATTTGTCTTCCTTTATACCTGAATCAAAATTACTTAAAAATAGTAGAGCATGGTACCTATTAATTTCACACAACTACAATGAATATTTTTTGTCTCTTGAACCACTAACACGGCACTTAACCCCCTGCAGCCGCCAGTCTCGGCACCGCAGCACAGGTAACCCGGCATTACAACTCGTGCCACGTAACCCAGCTTAATGTGGCTCATCAGGCCTGCAGCATCACTGCAAGGGTTGAACGACCGCGCGCATGCGTATAAAACACCTTTTTCGGTCTAAATAGCCAACGGGCCGTCTTAGTGCGCGTTCTAACTGCGATCAAATTTCGATCTTACTATGTAACTGAGTGGATCGTTTTGGTGGTGCGTTCGCTGCGGGAGGAGGCGAGCCCGCCAGCCTCAGTGTTCCGCCGGCCGTCGTCGGCAGCGCGCGTGCTATCCCCGCACCCGGATTTTTTCCGCCCGACAAAAGTTTTTCAAGTTTCCGTCGGACGTTGAAAGTGTTGAGTTGCAGTTGTATTAACAGTTGTTTTGTGCAAAAGGATTATTGAACCGTGTTTCTGGAGATTTTTATTGTGTTTCACGGGAATTATGGGACGGTAAGTTTTGGGGAAAGCACTTTTAAAAAAATATTTCAGTGCGAAAATTCTGAATAATTCATGATGAATTAAAACGTCATCCATTTGAAATATTTAAACTGGAAGCGGCATTACTTTTAAAAGTTTTTTCAAAACAAATTAAAACATACATTTGAATATTTTAAATATTGATAAAAATTACATAAAGCTGAAACGTCAAACATCAATCAGTAACAATACATGACAGCATCTCAGTTGACAGGAACCGCGAGCCGAGAGGATTAACGAACTTAGTTTAAAATCCTTCGCCTGTCGGGACTGTATTTAACAATAGGATAATGAAAGTTTCGTGTCACGAGGCAAAGCCGCTTGAGCTTGAAAACTTCTGTAAACAATGCCGTTATAAAGCTGAATAATAGTTCTGCCAAGTTTTCGATCTTTATGTATGAAAAACTATATTTTAAAGAGAACCTGGATTTAATGCAATAGAACATTGTTGAATATTATTGTAGAATGGCATAACTTCAGTTGTATTTTCAAAGTATAAGTTTATACAAAGTTTCAAGTTATGTATGCTAATATTATATTCAAATGTTGGCAAAGTTGTCAGTATTTTAACGTCTCACCTTTACATACATATATTTTATGCATAGAACTTTTCTGTTAACGAACCATAAAATTGCTGTTTAGCGAGCTAATCGCCTAACAGAGACATATTTCGGCTGCCGACGGGGCTAGGGGATGTAGGTATCTACAGATCAGCCTCCAGTCAAATTGCATGCAGTCAATTAATGCCATCCAGACAGATTATCGGCCACGGCAGCTATTCTCTCTAAGGAGATAAGCTAGATGCGCAAGACATATAGTGCACAAGCATTCGCGTTGATACAGGTCATAGTTCAAAGGTACGCCAATCCGACACTACAGTAGCCGATGAAATACCTGTTACTATTACAACCTTTTTATCGTCCCACTGCTGGGCACAGGCCTCCTATCTTACGGTGAAGGATTGAGCATTAATCACCACGAAATACCTGTGGTCTTTTCTGTGAGGTTGTTTGACTATATTTTTTCATTCATCATCCATCCATAAGAGCACCATAAAGGTTGGTATAGGTATACCTGAATCTCATAAACAGGCAATTGAACAAAGGTCTATATTAGACTTATAAATTCTATGGAACTTATTGCCGTCGGGAACCACACTATAAAGGAGCATTTTTAAGCCGTGGCTTAGATGGCATCTTTATCTATTATATCAGCATCATTTAATACATACAAAATATATACCATTGCAACCGCACATTAATTGAAACCACTCATCATAAAGAGACTATTTCACGCTATTTACTTGAGTCAACTGCAGCACATACATAGTGCATGAACCTATTTGTTCGGCAAAGCTTCAGCAATCCCCGAGGGCGAGATGTTGCAGCATCCGCTGTGTTTCACCTGCCATAGCGTACTTACATATCAACTACGAATAACCTAACTTCTCTTTCTGAAGAAATTTGTATCGGAATTCAAGGATCAAAGTCAATTTTGATATGAAATACAATATAATTACTGCGCTGTATTAAAAAAAAATCTTCAAGTTCGTGCTTTTATCCCATTTTATATTTTGTTTTTGAGAAGCGTCTGTTCTTCCATAGTTCTTTACACAGGTAAAATTATTTCCAACCATATTTTATTTTATGTATCATCATCATCCTCCGAGCCTTTTCCCAATCATGTTGGGGTCGGCTTCCAGTTTAACCGGATTCAGCTGAGTACCAGTGCTTTACAAGAAGCGACTGCCTATCTGACCTCCTCAACCCAGTTACCCGGGCAATCTTATTTTATGTATATAGTCCATAAAACATTAAATAATTTGGTAATTCCTTCCTCTATTTCTTTATAATAAAAATGTAGCAAATACTATAAGATACGAACCTAAAATAACATAAAAATCGAACCCTACATAGTACTTTATGTAGCAACAGTAACTCTTTTTAACCTTTCCTTTTCTTAACCTTTCTAAAACATTAAAAAACATAACAAAATAACAAGTTCCTATCATCAACAACCCATCTAATATCCCACGCACACTGTCACACAAATAACCCCCAACAACTATATTTCATACAGTATATAAATAAGTTCTTCTTAAATTGAAGCAGGTTGTCAGAGCCGTGACGTCACCGCTCACCTGTCAGATGCACGCACACAATGGCGGCTGCAATATAGTTTATGAGTACTGACAGGATAGACTGTTTGTTGCGAGGGATATTGCAAACAGGATAGTTGAATAGGTGATATTATTTTTCTAAGGTAGGCTGAAATGTCTAAGTTTTAAGGCTGAAAAATGATAGTTTTGAAGTTGTTATGTGACTGATTTAAGTATGAATTTATTCAAGAATTAATTGCCCAGTGGAAATGCCATATAAAATGGTAAAAACTTCTTTATATAATAGTAAGATTAAATGGGTTTAAAGGCATTGGTAAGAAAAGATGTAAAACCATGAAATATAAATAAGATTAGCAAAGAAGGGCTTTGTATCTCAATTAATGTCAAAGTCATGGTTGGGTTAACTCAGTGTTAGTTTTTAAAGAAGAGATTTATAGCCCATCTAAAATGAATTCATAAACTTTTTGGTCAATGAAGCGATTACTTAAAAGAGTCAGTTCTCTTAAACAAATCAAATTTCAAGTTACAACGACAATTTACATAAACATAAACAAAATGTATCAATATCTAACTCGCGGAATGATCCAAATCTTTATTTGGAGTTCTCCACCGAGCCACTAAGTCGTTTCCACGTGAATTCCTAACAAAGGACCAGGAACTTTGCTCTCCACAATATTGGCGTCATTCAATGGAGTTCTTACTTACAACAACTTTTGGCCCAACCACAATACAAATGTGGCTTACTTTATAAACATACATATGTATATTTATCGAAGTTGATTTACTTCTTATGATATTAAAATGAAATTCTCGAAGTAACTTACACAGGATAATAAAATCTTCCAATGTAATAGTTATTTGCTCGGCTAACCCTATAATCGCCGTAGCACAGCACCGTAGATACTACGCCGGCTACGTTCGCTACGGTCGCTACGCCGTAGCAGGCGTAGCAAACTTCGAAGCGCTATTGCACGTAATATTACAAGCTCAGAGTTCTATTAACTAACATAACAAGCTTTAGTTAATTAAGTGAGGGATCATGATTAACTCGGCAGCTCCTTATCCCTCTCAACAACGCTAACCGAAATGAATAATTATAATCTAAACAAAAAATCCTCCCCTTTTCTTATTATTATCCGGACACTTTCGAGTTGATTTTGAACTCTATTGCATTAGGGTATGGTTTAGATTGGCTTGTGGGAATTAAGAAGGGAGACTTGTATACATGTCAGTTGCAGGTCGCGGAACAAGCAAGACAATGGGACCTAATATGAGATGTTATTTGTGTTTGATGAATACTGTTGGTTCTACGGGTGAGTAATGGTGATTTAAAGTTACAGTTTAAACTAAATTTATATAAGCAGCACAAATATTCTCTTTAAAAAAAACCAAGCCTTAATAAAATGCTTCTAAAACTGCATTTTCCAAGTCTTGCCAATAATTCTAACCACAAAATAAAATAACATTATAAAAATAAGTCATGTTAATATAAAACAAAGTCCCAACAGTCGAGTGTTCCGCGACGTTGCTCACGTAACTCATACACGTATTTATTTCACGGATGCTTTAACATTTTTAACTTGTTTACATACTGCAAATACTATACAAATGTCGAGAAAAGTGAGCACTTGTTATTATTTTGTTTCATTTTAATTAGCAACGATATTTCTATTAAATAAGAGAGTATTCATTAATTAAGTTTCTGTTTCTTTTATAACAGTAGTTTGTACGACGTACGTCACTTGTAAAATTAAATATATTACAGAATTATTTTATACCTGGTTAGTGAATAAATAATATAGCTTTATTTGTTTAAAAGTGGCAGAATTCAGTCGAAAAGCTCGAGTTGTTATAACAATGCGTATTATCTAAATTCCTGCAACTCCATGTATTCATTGTCAATAATCAAAAATCAAACATTATTTATATTGTGTACTTCTTGGTATACATATGACTGCAAACCTACTTTTTTCCTGATATAAAAAGAATTCGATGAAAAAGATGACGTTATTTATTTGTAAAAATATCAACTATCAACTGCATTTAATTGAATTATATTTTAAGATTTCATATATCCATTCATGAAAATATTTTCTTAAAATACATTAAACAAATTATTCTTGGAAACCTTTAATACATTAAATACATTCATAAATAAAATCAAGTAGACTTGGGCCGTGGAGGAGTATATCAAAAGGCTATATAAGCATTATTTCTGAGAATGAAACCTATATTCCCAAAACCTCATGAATCAAAAACATAACCCTTCTTGGTGCTAGGATATTACGGATATTACCTATACATACATAAATAACTGTTTGTGTGTCAAAATCTTAACGGTAGAATAGTCATTCTACAATAAAAAGTAAGTAAAAACTTTAAAAAAATCATAGATAACTTTACACTTTTAATGAAATGCCTATGTATGTGTATCTAAATAAATAAAAAAAAAATCACGAATTCAGAATGAGAACATAACATAATTAGGTCAAAAATCAGTAGTGTACGATTCTACAAATAGGTAGATCAATGTTTTCTTTATCAAAACGATACAATACGGAGATACCCCTTATTATAAAATCTTCTAAAGAGCATGAACTAGTTTATACTAATACTCACATATAGGAAGTACACCTTTTGTTACAAAACACTCACACAATATTCCCACTTGGGACGTTGGTATCTTTTCCGAGAAAGCGAGTGGGTTTCAACATCCCCAGCTTTGTAGGTCTGTGGGTGTCTTTATAATACGTCTTTGAGTAACATTTGGGAGTACCCACAGTAAGAACAGTAAAGGTCAGGTTTCCAAGATGGCGAACACCCGAGGCTCGGAGCTGAGATTGCCAGACTCCAGGCAGCTTCAGATGTATAATTGAAGTGAAATTGCTAGCTGACACTGCCGAGGTGCAATTATTTGGCAGCTTTGTAATACGCTTGTGCTAAAGTGAAATTGTTTATTTATGCTTTTGGAATATTCGTATTTGTTCAATTTGCCAGATATCTTTTCTTGAGTAGTAATAATAAAATGAAAACGTTATATTTGTTTGAAATAAGTTATCTCTAAAACTGCCGAACCATTATCTACATATATTGCTAAAAGCACTAAAGGTTTCTTAAGCAACAGAAAATGTAGCCAACCACAAAAATCCTGTTTTAAAAAAAATTGCAACACCAATTTACTGAGTTAATTACTTCATCAATCAATTCTTATTCAGATACCATTAAAATTCGCACTTAATCTACAGTATTAATTACTCCGGCGCCGAATAAACAATATTGCTGCAAATATTTCCGGTAATATCAAGTTTAACAAAATTAATTAAGTTTAAATCTAAAGTGCTCAGCGCGGGTCAATATTTGACGCCGTCGAGGACAAACAAACATTGTTCGTGCAGCGCGTTATAAAATAAAATGCCGTTTATATCGTGATCAGCAAGGTAAGAGCTTCAGCAGAATGCTAAATAACTGCTTGAATACAGTCTGAAGAATAGACAGTAGCACGCTATACTACAGGCATTATTTACTTAACAAATGTTGAAGCTATCTTTAGCGTCCTTTCACGAAAAAACTACTGAGCCAATTGTGCTAAAACTCGCTACAAAAACAGCCTAGAAGTTCAGATAGAACAAGGTATTTTTTCACCGCAGTGCGTGAAGTAGTTTCCCCAGTTTGCGAGCAAAACCGCGGCAAACAGATAATATGTAATGTCGTGGAAAATTTGCCTGGGAGCAGGTGGGCAGCGACGGTGTTGGCTAATTTGATCATTAATATTTTCTCACTCGAGGCGGTTTAATGCTTATATTCTCCCCTTTAATGTTTTAGTAAGTATACTATAAATAGTTTAAGTGTGATGACAGTATGATGACGTAGACGGAAAAAAGTTAGATGATAATGTATGACGAAAATACGCCATTTCATGGCGGCAGTATCATGAAAACTGATAAAGTAAGTTAATTAAAAGTGCAATAAATCCCATAACAAAATACTTTAACTGTACAATATTAAACTATTAAGCCATTCGCATAAAAGGTGTACAAAATATTAAAAATGTTCATGAACGATAAAAATTGCGTTGTTGTAGTTGTCACTGCAGCAAATATGTATATTTTTTTATAACAGACAGTTTAATTTAGTGGGTCATGTATGAAAACGTTTAAAATTTTGATTATAAAATAATAGATACCTATAAGCAAATGACGATTTCATGATTATCATCATTGACAGTAAAACCACTTTTGTTTATCCTTTCTAGTATAATAAATACGAATAACTTTGTCTGTAAGTTACATAATCATGCTAAAACGACAATGGGAGAGTAAACTACTATACTCACCTGGAACGCGGGTGAAGTCGTGGGCAGAAGCTAGTCGCCAACCTTCCTCAAAAACTACAAATCTTTCATTCCCTCTGCTATAAAATTCAACAGAATAAAAAGAAGCCGACATATAATTTGATCAACTGTAGCGTCTAATAAGAAAAGTTAATTAAAAATAGTCTTCTACGTGCTCCGAACGATTATGAACAGCTAGATAAGGCCCCGCTTCCATTTTAACTGTAGGATTCCAATTGGACTAATTCTTCAGAATCTGTTAATTAACCAGGTGTGTCTAACTATTTGAATTTCATCTTTAATTTTTTTGGTTATTTTGTTGTGTCAGATTCTGTTGTAACGTATTTCTGAATATGCGTTCCACTATGCATGGTATTTAAGTACGTTTGGTTGACTAGTTTTCAAGGTAATTTAAGCTTTATACTCGGATCTGCAATTAACTTTTAAGACTTCGCTATAAGTGAAATATTTCATCATCTGTATTTCTATAATTATTTACGCAATAATTAGTCCATAAATATGTCGTTCAAGACAAAAGGTTACTTACACCCACGGAAATTATCGGTTTTTGCTTCAGGCAAATAATTATGATAAAATTAGCACAACACATAGTATACACATATAGCGTTACTTATATCATGGTATATTTCCAAATTATATATCTGGTGCCTATATTACTATATTGACTAGACTATACTATAGTGACTATATTACCACAGTAGATTAATCATCACTTAACTTCAAAATGTATTTATATTGGCAACAGTACCTAAGCCTCTAGTAACACAGTTTTCAGGATACATTTTTTCACGAAAAATCAACAGTCGGACTAGCAATATCAAATTTCCGCGAATAACGAAATGAAAGACTAGAACGAAAATTGTAGCCAACAACCACGAATCGAAAACTGCATCGCAAATATTTAGGCAACAATTACATAAAACAAAAGCGCCAACATAACAACGGAAAAAGTAGACGAAAATTCATCGCGCCGGTGCAGTAACGTAACACGAGGCCTTTTCAATAAAATAAAACTACCCGGTTTGTTGGAGGGTTGACCCGACATTTTCAATACAGGAGAATGTCCCAGGGGTCCCGTGCTCGGGGACTGGCCCTATTTGGGCACAAAGCGGGGGAATTTGCGCGACACGGCCGCTCGGGACCCCGGGCCTCACACTTGGCGCGAGTACCGTGATTTTTCCACTGTTTAGATAAAAACAGGTTGTTAGTTGTTCGGTACCTGTCGCCCGCTGATTGGCTAGTTTGTTGTTGATTGTTTTTGTTTCAGTATTATCCGTATTGGTCCTTCTTCATTATTTATTCATTGATTTTTAAAGGGTAAGTTCCCTGGTTACTTTTTCTTTTGTTTACTTCGAAACTTTTCTGGGGTGACTCAAAGGAGTTGTGCGATTTAAAGATGGTTTGACACTACTGAGAATATGGTTTCTATGCTTAATGTAAAACACGTTCCGCTATTTCTTCGAATACGTTTCCTCTTACAAATAAAGTAGTTTCTTGATCTGAGCGTGAAAATTGCAGCCAGATTATTACATATTACTTATTCAATTTCCTCGCAACGTTTTCAGGTAAACCAATCTCGCACACGCTGCCATCAGTATTCAAGCCCTATTCATAAACACTTTGCAGGCCCGTTACCATGGCAACGGAGTAATATACGTCTACTTATTCACTTTCCAGTTTCGTTTCCGCGAAGATATAAATAGCACTTATCTTTGCGCTCGAGTGAATAGAACTCGAAGCAATATCACTTAATGCAACACTTCTACTTGGAACTCACATTTCAGCATCCGTCATGGATAACGAGTTAACTCGACTATTCAAATATTATCGATACGGTATTGAAAGGGGTGGAAAATAATAGATTAATCTTCTTACTGCCTGCAATACGCCATCTTCTAATTATTTTCTCTGGTTCACTTCTAATTAATCTTGCTTGATTGATTTTTATTCTTTAGGTTGTAGTGATTATTATAAGCCAGTTAAGGAGTCTCATATAAATGGCAAACCATTGTCTATAAATTATTAAGAACTTTCAGTTTATAGCACAACAGGATAGCTTTTCCTTTAGCAAACTTATCAATTTTGATTAAGATACATAAGCTCCAAGTCAAAATAAATAACATTACAAAATACAATTTACTTATAACAAACAAAATCTCAGTGAAATTGGCACACGTATTGAAAACCGCAACATAACTGTAATTAATTAGCCGTGTCGGATCAGCGGAGCTAAAACAAAACAGATACAGAACACAAGTACGAAACATGTATAAACCAAACCCCAATGGCGTTAAGTATAGCAACAAAAGTGAGAGCAACACAACTTAGCTAACTAGAAAACTTTGACTCGCGTAATCCGCAGACCTGTATTGAAACATTAAAATTTTCAGCGCTGCAAACATTTCTCAGTTGCTTAATTAACCAACGAAATTAGTTATTGTTATGAAAAAGTAACAAAAGGGGAGAAACTTCGCAACTCTCAAGCCAGTGGAGTGTGGACTGGATCGAATGTGGTGCTGGTGTAAGAGACACGCGGGTTGGCATTGTCACTGTGTTCGATAAATATTGGTTTAAATATCAATGATGTCAAGAAAAGGTTGAAACCTAATAAAAATAAAGATTTGTGTGAATTGAATTATGTATTTTTGTCTATGTATCACTATCTATTAAAAGCTTCTATGTACCGTCGATAAAATTCTGAGTATACTAGTTTGCATTAAATTTTTTGCATAATATTACAAACGTTCCGTATTTTCACTATTTTTGTACGGGAATTGTTACATAAAAAGCCTAGTAAGTATGTCTATTTTTTTCAATCTTCCAAGGAACAGCCAATATCACAATTTGGTACTCATTGCTATTTTCCAGTGCAGCGTCATTTCGTTTGCCGATTCCTATGATCAGATAGCAGCTAATCTTTGTCTAGGTTTATTGTTACCCAGGCTACAGAGTTCCTGATGTTGCGCGGAGGTAATTCCGTTTGAACCCCGGCCCGTGGGGAAATCAGCCATTGACTGTTTTCTTCATTTGATAAGGGTGTAGTTTTAATACTCCTTATTGTGAGGAATACCTTCAAATATTTTCTTTACCTCGGATTTACATTTTCTCTGAAATATTTTTTATTATATCTAGCCAGATTACTGCGTGGGATAGGTTCGTGTTTTTTGGGATACAAGAAAAACGACTGATGTTCGTCCGTAACTTTCATTTTCTTTAATAGACTTTATGTTGTATTTCTTGTTAAAATGGTAGGACTCGTGTTTTCCGTTTATTGCCCTCTTCCAAGTCAAGGAAAATTTAACCACTAGAAAATTATTTTAATTTCCTTTCCACACTAACTCTTCGAAATAAGTCCTAAAGTTTCTCGGTGTCAAGTTTACAAACAACTCCACTAGCTCAGACCATAAAATATTAATCGTCTTCTAAAAATTAGCGCCGCGACATCTCCTGCCTTACGCCATCTTGTAAGGAAATTACACTGGAACCGGGAGAACTTCTTTTAATTTATTCAACTCACACAATATCCGACTTTAATATCTTCGCATTATGGACGAGAGTCGCGCCAAAGTGGGTCGCCAAGTTGATTCTGATTTATAACCGGTTCAACTATCTCAGTGTTTGTCTTTAGCCAATTTGAATAAAACACTGTGTTCGAGTTACGTGAGGTTTAAATATGATTGTATATTAATGAGATGTGGAATCCGCGATCATTAATGTATCTGAATAGATTAGCAAATGAATGAGATTCCGTACGCAGCGGTTTGGGAGCGCGCGCTCCGAGATCTGCTGATCTTGTTTTCTATGTTCAATTGGTAAGGCAGACGAACTGATTCAGATTTAGTTCATTACAAACATAGTAGTTCTATTACCTATGTTTATTAAGCCAGTTATTATGTGAAGCTATTCCTTAGCTGTAGCCCTGGAAGTTTTTTTTAAATATGTATGAACTAAAAAATAAGAAAGTTTTTTAGACAACCCAATAGAATATTTTAGAAGAGAAATTTTATTGGTTGTTTAAAATTTCTCCGCTCCGCTTCAGTTTAGTGTAGCCTGGGCCTTAACTAAAAATATTTAAAGGATAATAAAAACCTTCAGTCCACTTAAAAATATTGAAATGCGGTATAAATTTAGCTTCGGCTATTAAATCAATAGTTCTACTCAATCAGTTTTAAGATTAGATTCGTTTCTTTTTACGGATTTTTTCAAAGTTTTAAAGAATATCAATTATTTCGCCCACACAAGTTTGAAAGGTCGAGTAGATAGGAAGTAATAACACTGGCTGACAATATTCTCATGTACTTTCTTGTAACAGTTTATGTTTTTATTCTATGTTCAACTTGAAGGAAGAAAATGAAAGTAATGTTTTATTTAAAGCAGTTTTCCCTCTCCCTTGCTTCAGTTGCTTTAAAACATTTTTCCGTATACTTCAGTAATTGCACGTGGATAAACATTCGCCTATCATCAATCTGCAAAACTTTAACTGAAGTTGTTTAACAGGCAAATAAACTCACGTTGCTATCAATAACGTTAGTTGGATTTTTAAAATATTTACACAAGATTTCCATGCAGCAAAATTTCCCAATTTCCCCAAACACTTATAAAACTGTCCCACCTTCCTTTCCCTTCAATTTAAAGACCATGTTAACCGGTTAAGCCGTTTTTGCCAAACAAAAAGCAGACAAACAAATTCACTATTTCTATTATATTAGGAAAAGAAAAGAAAATACTACATCTGACTAGTCATCGTCCAATGTTACCTAAATTCTTTACTATATTACTAAGTCTCCGAGCCTACCGTACTAATTTTTATTCCACAGCAACACATCTCGAGTAATTCAAATGTTCATACGTGGTACATACATAAGCCCTTGTTAGCGTCGCCCCGGGTCGACTTATTAGCCACGAGCCACGAGCCTTGATTAAACTCCAGCACCCTTGAATTTTACCTCACCTTATCATATACAAGCATAAATTATATCTATGTAAATGTGTGCCATTTTAAGATGTTTTTTGTGAACGTATATCGAGTACTGTATTATGTTTTCCTAGAAGTGTTGTGATGTTGAAAGGTGTTTTTTTGATGTTATGTTGCTTTTGTGTTTCCAGGCAATTAAGGAGCTACATATATTATATGATGTCTCGTACTTAAATCTCGAAACATCTGTAGTCACAAATAGAGCTTTTCTATTGTTTTACTGAAACATCTGCTAGTGTGCTCTCTATTAAATATTGACGGGAAAAAAACTCAATTTAAAGGCTTCTAAAGTTTAAAAATAAACAGCGCAACTGTTGCATAATTCATTTAATCTCTCATCACACTTCTACAAAGAACAACAAACACTGACATAAAAATACAATGATCATTTCAATTCACCTTTCAAGAGCAGAAATTCCGAGATACCTTAAAAAGTTATATTAAGGTGGGGAACGGAGCCCGGCGCGGTTGTAAGCCCGCCATTATTTCGCTTTTCGACAATTACGCGCGGCTGCAAATAAAGACGTTTGGAGAGCAATATCCGAGGAGCGGCGGAAGAAAAAATTATCATCACCTCGTAGGGAGGAACCTACAGATGTGGACTCGTGCACGAGGGTGCAGGGGAAGCGATACGCCTTGTTCGAGTTGTGGACGATTATTTTGGGGAGTTGTGTCTTGAAATAAAGATATAGGCAAAATTTTGTGCATTCACTGTTTAGGATTTTGGCTTTTCTCTAGTAATTTAATATTCTATTAAATAGTTTTAAGGTCGTAAACTTTCAACAAAAAACTTTCCAAAGTCACACCTTTCTTCGCGTCTTTAAGAGCAAAAAAGTCAGTAGTCCGCGATCAATCATCGCCACGCAGGTGTTTATAACGAGAATACTTGTGCACTGAATCTTCGCCGGTAACCGAACTTCAGACGTCCCTGTGTTACCCGAATAAAAAACTCAGTTGAGAGTAATTTTTTTCTACAAGCTTTACACATAGCGGCAATAAAAACGCTCCACGGCGCTCGCGGCCGCCTATATTTCATCTGTCCTCGTCTCCCTGTGTTTGGGGAGCTGCGGCCTCTGCCTGTGACACTGGGAATGAAACTTTAAATGCTGCGCGGAAATAATGTGGATTACGTGCGCCCGTGTGTCCCATGTTTTTCATCCTGACAAAAGTTTTATTAAAATATGTATCAGTCTCTGTCTCTTGCTATGAAAGAATAATACACTTGGAAAGTAATTGTCTTGGTAGTACTGGGATGAAGTTGGATGGATGTGTCTCTAAGTCGTTTGCAGGTACACGCAAGAGACAATTTAGTCTGTATATATATTAAATTGTTTTTTGTGCTCACACATTGTGCCCGGGTAACTGGGTTGAGGAGGTCAGATAGGCAGTCGCTTCTTGTAAAGCACTGATACTCAGCTGAATCCGGTTAGACTGGAAGCCGACCCCAACATGATTGGGAAAAGGCTCGGAGGATGATGTGCTCACACATTGAATAAAAAGTATTGTCAAGCAATATTTTCAGTTACTAAAGCTCTCAATCTATCCATACCATACTTACAACAAGAACATCTTAAAATACTTATTTTCTACTTATAAAATGTCGTGAAGTGGCTCAGTAGTAGCTCTTCCTCGTTACTTTTCCCTTTTAACTATGAAACCTATACACGCAGTTAATTAAGACAGGGCTTTGTTCTGAAACCTGAGCTCCCTATTATAGTGATCACGAGAAAGAAATTCTTGTAACGTATTTTGCGGCTGGATTTTAATTTAACGTACCTAGATTGAATAAAGGCAACACATATTTTTTAGGTTAATTAACTACGTTGAAACCGTATTTCATCAATACCGAAATTGTTTCCAATTCAATAACAATGATGAAAATTGTAGCTGTGCCCGTAGATAATACCGTAACTTTTCTAACTGAAATTTCTTCGCCCTAAGTGGGTATTAAAAAGCAAAAATGCAGTCCAAGCAGAAATTCAATTTATGAAGGCAAACATTTCAATCCCTTATTATACTTTTATTTCCCTCCAATCGTGACATCGGCCATAATAAAACTCTCAAACTCATTTGCGGGCCTCTTAATACCGTTCAATATAAGACGGTGGAAAAATGTTGATAGTCACGCTCCTTATTACCGGGGCCAAAGGTTTAACATTTTCAATTTAATCGCATTATACATACTGTAACCCTTGGAAATATTGGAGCAAAAAATTATCGGCGCATCGTCGGATATTCCGATTTAGAATTTTTCAATAGATGCCCGTGAAAGAATTTGGGATGATGAAAAATGATCGGCTAATGTGGTCGGTTTGATATTTAATTAAATTTCTGTTTGGATATACTTGGTGTCCTCTAAATATAAGCTTATTAGAACTTTTAACTTTACTGTAAATAACTCAGTTGTAGGTCTTAAAGTAAACCACACATTGAAAATGCTTATTTGAATATCCAATCAGGGTAATTTTCCAGACTTACCATAAGATCATAGATATAATCATTAGCAAGAACTCGATGGCTGTATTTATTTCAACGTCTTTACTCATTTATTAATGAGTTCGCGGCATTGTGACTACACTGTTCCCTGTTTAATTCACGTCTGAATAACTCTGTGTTTTTCTATCCTTTCAGAAAGCTTCTACTTGTAACTTCCTTTGTTATTTTATCATTAATAGCCAATATGCCAAGACTTGTAGGATCTTAAAAAAAAGATTTTTCAAGCTAGGTAAATAACGATTATTAAGCAAAATGTGTGTCATGATTGTGGTAATCAATCGGTTATTTTGTAGGTATGGGATACGTAATCAGTCGAACTATAATATCTTCTTCCTCTTCAGAAGGAAATACCAATCATTGAACACATTACCATAAGACCGACACCCAACTAAAACTATTGGAGTTAAAGCTAATAAACGTAGGAGCAACAATCTAAATCCCATTTCGGGCACAGGCTAAGGTTCACACGTTCTAGAAGATTAATCGCTACGGAACCCTCTCGGCTAAACCGACTATCGCCTGGCCGCACTGAGGACCTACTGGGAAATTTTATCATAATACATCAGTCGGTCATGTAATGGTAGCGTGATAGAGGACAGTATTATGTCAATTTAGAAATGTGGTTATTGTTCGTGAAAAATTATGTCGTGTAGTTTATTATTTTTGAGAAAATCTATAGTACCTAACATTATTGCATTATTAACTGAGAAACTACTAAACCGATTTGAACATTATTTCAGTGTTATATTGCCCATTAATCGAGGAAAGCTAATAAATAAGCTACTGTTTATTCCAAGGTGCCGATAAGTTCCCACAGCTATTAAGCTATATAAAGGCACTTTACTATTAACACGTTCGCGTAAGCAACGTCTTACAACGTCGTATTGATATAAGTATGAAAAGGCCCAACGTCGTACGACGGCCTCTAGATTGTCATATTTATTTTGACGGACCATGTCAGACCTATGTGGTGGCGACAACGTTTATAGACGTCGGACGTGAAATAACGTTGCGCCACATAACACAGATTATAAGACTACGTATAACGGCGGGACGTCTTAAGACTTGGTTTAATTTTGTGTGCGAAAAAGGTGCGCCACAGTACCAACATTTAAAAATGAGATTGCTCACGCGAACGTGTTAACATTATGTGTGGCTAGTTAACGTACTTTATTTTCAAAAGATCAACTACTAAAACTCTTGCATTAACAAAAGTGACACTATCCACTAAAGTGAAATTCCTTAACACAACACTGACGGACTCAAACACGAAACTGAGTTCCATCATGCGACTAAAATAGTTGGGAAAATGGCTAAATCACAAAATACAGTAACAACAGCGACTTTCGGTTCCAAGCTTTTAGCCAGTGAATTTCTACTTTGTTCCCGGTAATAGCGTTGTAGCAGCGCCAACAAATTATTAAACCTATGTTAGATGGCCCGCTTGCCTTTAAAGAATCGTTACGGAACAAAATGTGAAACTATGCGTCATATTCTCTAAGCGTTCCCGTTTTAGTCTGTTGGTGTCAAATTTTGAATTATGAATCCTAAAGAAGACTAAAGTGTCTGGTTACAAGTGACTGGTTGATAGAATAGCTTTTATATAAGAAATCAACTAGCTAGAAGACTTGCCATGGAAAAATGCCTGAGGATCAAACCCAGTATTACACAGAAGATTAAATAATAATCTTAAGATTATGTAGATAAGTTGTATATCTGTAGATTATATGTAGAATTAAAAGTCATAAAATATTCAAAGAAAATCTAAAACAATAAAACAAAAACAAAGCTAATAGAAGGTATTACCTGTAATGACAGAGCTGACCTGATGAAGTTGAACACAAACAAGGGTGTCGTCGACAAAACATTGCGAGGCTTAACGAAATGAGCGCGAGTACTTCAGCCGAGGGGCTGGATAGCTCCCGGCGGTAGTAGGGCTTGCACTATATGGGGATTAACGTTAATTTCTGTTAAATAGAATAAATTATTCTTTAGAAAAGTAAAACTTAAATAAATTAACTTAGGAGTGATTTGTCGTGTTGCAATGTTAAAATATTTATTAGCTTCTTCTAACGCAAAATAATATAATTTGGCAAATGCAAATCCGGGTTCAGTATCTACCATTATCGACAAAAAAAATATTATATACGGTAGCCTCCTTATAAAATAGTTTATTCTAGTTTTCAGTTTTTTTTTCTTGTAGGTAGTGATAATAGAAATACATCATATATAAAAAAAAGCTGCAGCCTAACTAAAACAGTTCATGAGAAACAGTCAGTTGACAGATGAACGGACAGTAAAGTCTTAGTAATAAGTACCTGTTTTACAACCATGGAAAAATATCCTAAAAACACCTTATAATATCTGAAAGCAGTCCACGTGTAGCAAATGTTAGTAAATTATTTCACTCATAAGTGTCAACGTTACGTCTCACATATTAAATATTCATTTTGTAAGCGAATAAAATACAGCAAATAACTGCTGAATAGATTCAAAGTCATGTGTGATTGTTCTGACACTTACAGCCATTACGAGTAACTGTTATAATGAGCTTAGTTTGATATTAATGACTTTGAATACTAGTTATACTAGATTTATTGTTTTCCAATCCACGCTAGGGAAACTGTGAGTTGAAACAAACTTGGTCCATTCGGACTTTTACAGTAGGTAAATACTCGTATATTTTTACTAACAAAAAAGTAAACAGTCACTGCTTGTTTTTTATAAGTTCTCTTCGATTTTTTAGATACCTAATTAACTTATTATAGTACAAGCTTTCTTTATAGAACGAGTATAGATTTCCGCAAAAAAAACATATAATTAGCCGGCTAAACCGAGGAAGCCTTCAAAATTGAGAAGAAAAGATTTTCCTACTAAATATTGGTAATAATTTAACCTTTACAGGCGGTTATAGCTAATGGAATAATAATTCGATACTTTTACTCGGAAGCAATTAACTAAAGCCCAATTTTGCTCTTGTCTTGTTGGAGATTTTTCTGGAAATTGAAAATTGCAAAAAAATATAGTCATAAACGTTATATGTATGTTACTTTATTATTTCGACCACAAAAAAACTAAAAATACTGCACGAAATCACATAAGACCTACAAAATTCCAACCACCCTTAGCGTACCTACTTAACTCAGACGGTTTCATCTATAAAATGTTTGCTGCATAAAATACTTTTATATAGGTACTTCCCAGTGCAAAACTTACTCATAAACCTGGCATTTTTTAAGGAGAACAGATGCCTGTAATAAATTCTTTAAATCGTAACTCGCTTATCTAACTAATAAAAAAACGAAATAAAAGTGTGGAGCGACAACCCTGCATAAACCTTCGGCGCGACGCCGACGTAAAGATGAATCACAACCAGACGATGTCCGCCCGCAGCGATTCCACGACGACCCTACCATCGATCCAGTTTCAATTCACAATTCTATTACAAAAGCGCCACCGATTGATTTCCGACGAACAAAACAGGTATTGGATGCGAAAATTTGCGATAATGTTGACGGCTCAACACTTTTATCGGTGATTATGGTACGGTAGTGGGATATTTATACGGGTATTAGCCGATGAGGGCAGCATTAAACGTTGTTATTTTTTCATTACACGGCCTTTTGGCCTTTTTATCAGTAATATTTGGTTGTAATGGAGAGATGATGATGTCGGCCAGTGAGCAACGGATTCACAACAAATAACACCGAAGTTAATGATGTATTGTTGGCGTTTTGCCGCGTATTCGTTCGCCTAACTTTTGGGATCGCCCGGAATTTTTGTCCACATTAATTTTTATGTTATTTTTGGATGGCTACATTTTGTATTTTTATAAACTTTCTATGATTTACGGATGTTTTAAGGTAGTTTTAATCTATTTCGAATGTGTGATAAATCATTAAATTTTCAGTGCCTCGTCCACTGCTTATCTAGCAACGTTTGTTTCAGTTGGGATGTTTAAACGCTACATCGGGTACCTAATAACAACAAAAGCTTAAGATATATATGTAGGTAGGTATAAGATATACTAACATAAACACATAGCACACTGTTTATAAATATCCTTGCAGCATTATGTGCAACAAATAAAGCGGTGCATAGAATTCATATTGATACAGCACGACATGACTTAGTGCTGGCAGTCACGTATAATATTAGCAGAAGAAGAACGCACTGGGGCTCATAAACAAGGGACTGGCAACTCGCCAACGATATGCTTTTTACTAGAAACAATGCGAATATGTAAATTAGATTTGTATAAAGCTATATTAAGTAAGGTTAAACCGTAAGGCTCAATTTTAAAGCGCATCAAAGGATACAAGAAACTAAACATAGAAGCAAAAGTTATAAAGGGTAACGCTTGTTAGTAGCAATTGTAATTAATGCACTCTCATAAAGAGAACCTTTTTTAAAAATCAAAAAACTACCATCCGATACGATAATATTCTCAATATTTTTTTACGCAAAAAGCCAAAGAATCCATCGCACAGAATTAAAATCAAAATATTAAATGTTTTAAAAATGTAACGTGACTAGGGAACGTCGTCGGTGCGACAGTAGAATTTTTAGTCAATTTCTCGTTTGACACAATTGAATTTGATCGCGGGATAAATCAAGTTTCTGAGCACGAGCGCCGGTGACTTCCGCTGAAGCCGTCGGCTGTGGTCGAAGCAATGACAGTGTATAATGGAGCCGAATGTTACCAGTAGAAGGACTATTTCTATTTCAGCGAAGCCGCAGCTACGTTAAAATAGGAGTGAGTTGCAATGGTGGCTGTATTTCAGGATTACTGTGGTTTGCCGAATTGTTTAAATCAATATTCATTGTGAGAGCAAATTGAAATACTTGAGGAAATTCGAACATAGATTTATTGGATTGTCAATTTTTTCGGAGGTATTTTGTTTTTGATGATCAAGTGAATGCTATATTGAGTATCTAAGTATAGCCAAGTTATTTTTCCAAGTAGCCATGACTATACTCTATTCAAGCTACTTCTAAACAGAACGTTATCTTCAAATCATATCATAAATCTTTCCTCTAGCAGTACTTTCCGCTCCTCTTCACTAACTTAAGTCGTTCTTTCAAAACCTTTGTCTCGAGCGCTGAGTCGACCTCAGATCACTCGTTTGAGGCTACTTAACGAGACGCCTTCTCAATTCTTACTTCATTTGTGCTCTAATGCAAATCGACTGACGGCTTAACAGAATATTTTGTTGCTACTGTCTTTTGTTTGGTTTGTTTATCTTCGTTAATGGCGTTATAAGTAATGAAATGGTGTTGAGTTACGTCCGAGAGTTGGTGGGCGAGTGATTTGTCGGTTTTGTTAAGATCATCTTACATCCTTAATATAGATATAATTAATATAACTTAACAGTATCTTAAATTAAATTTTGGTATGGCAGATCGATGAAATACCTAATCTTGTTTTAAACGATCGTTTGAAGCCACAAATATCACAAATTCGTGTCAATTTAACCCTTTTCATTGAGCAATATCAGTTATTCTAAATTCTGATGAGGTAGCCGTTTGTTCCAGCATATCGATTGAGCTCAGTCGGCCGACAGATTTAGATCTCTGTGCCGGCTTAGCTCGCTACACTGACATGTCGATTTTCACCATTTCATCTAATTTGCATTTCTTTTTCAATGTATCGTTTTCAAAGTCAAAGTCAGTATGGAAAATGGTTTCACTTCTGATGTTTGCGTTTTATGTTTTAATTTCAGCAAAAATATTGTTAAAATATTTTCCGCAATAATTTGTTAAATTAATTCTCTGGAAAAAGTAACGTAATAACATTTTCATACGCTTTTTATGCGGTATTGAAACGCTTTTTATATTCACCTGATGCGTAAGACTATTTTGTTCTGACGCTGAATTATATTCATGCACGTTACAACTTGGATATAAACAAAGTATTAATCATCAGCGTATATCACCACATCCCACAAAGCATTAAAACGATAATAATTCTCAATCGTTATCATTTCATTGACAATTTATTCACAATACGTGATAAACATTAAAATACCGTGGGTGTGTGATTAATTACCGGCAAACCCACTCATTAATCAATTTGTATCGCCACTGACAATACAAAACTTATCGCTCGGTTTGATAACATGGTGTTTTGACATAGGGGAATAATAGGTTGCCAATACATACTAGCGATCACATTTGTAAAATTAGCCAGGAACTCACAGAAAGAGTTTTATATCAAATTGCTAGCAGTTTAATTTGAATGAATAAATATGAAGCAATAACTATGGTAAAACGAATTTTCAACCAAATGAGCTTAAACTTGTTCCGTTATGTTCTCAGTTACAATTTATATTACCCCATCATTTCCCATGGGTATCGTGAGAGGGGGACAGAGGTATTATATGAAGGGTATGGCCGTATTTACCTTCTATCCTTATAGGGTGAATATAATAATATTAGACCCCCTTCATAAATTATTATCATGGATTGAAGCCTTTTGTGGGGAAGCATTTCGACATGTTTCCTCCGCGAAATCTTATCCTCAAAATATGGTAATCCAAAAATAGTAGTAGTCTTGCTCTATCTGTGGGTTATCAGCAAATCAACGTTATAATAGTTTCCATAATAATTTTCAGTTTATGACTTGTAAGAATGAGTTACAATATTGTGTTCATTTTGTTTAAATTATACAATTTTTATTTTACCTATTTCATCAAAAGTTATTCATGATTGTATAACTGATTGGTTTACCTAGACGACTTGCTTATTTCTAACACATTCTTTGTCCCAGATGGTGACGCGAAACTCCCGTGGACTGGCCACAAGAGGTTGAACCGTGACGAGATGCGAACCTGACGCACCATGACCCGAAGAGAGCCATGCCGGAGCTTCGCCATCAGCGTCATACAGATCATCACTATCATATGTCAAGGTAAGCTATAGTGTAGCATAATCTACTGATATAAACATTAACGTTTGTATGTATGAACGTAAAGATCATCATCAATATCAACCTCCCACCCTTATCCAATTTTTTTAACTAAATCTACTGAACGGATTTTAATGAAACTTAGCAGTAGCATTGCTATCACATAAGAGTAATATAAGCTTCTTTTTAAGAACTAGATTTCTCAGGAAACCGGCGGAAGTAAACAAAGTACTGACATTAATGCTAATAATCTGAGAACACACTGCTGTGTTATCTAATTATCAGCAACGAAAATACAATGAAAATTGGAGAAAGTTATGAAGTAGACTGAACAACTAAGTAAATTAAAGTGATTAAAATGAGTGCTGAAGCTATAGATACATGACAATTTAATATTACACGACTATACGATAGATTCAAAAATTGCTAGATCAATAAATATCACTATAACTTGGTTTCATCTCAGGTAGGTCGGTATATCTACTGAATTTACACCGGGTAACAGCAAGTTATCGGAATGAATAACAACATATCGAAGAATCATTCATGTATAAATACGTCTCAGATCACAAGAAATCAAGATCACTGAATCTTTTCACCTCAGCTTTATTCTATTAAGAAACACATCTTTTTCAATAAATGATAAATACATACTTATATTTCTTACTTTTCCTTCAGAAAGGAATTTAGATGAGGATGTATATTCTACTTCATAGAACTCGCAAATTCTATAAATACGGTCCACTGCGTTTCAGATCAAGTCGTAAAATAATGAACGATACATATAAAAATATATTGGTTTCCACAGAAGACATTCTTTGCGTTCATCTTCCGTAAGACTTCATAAAATAAGAACAAGTCTTGGTTGAACCATTTTTCTATGTCACAGTCATTAGTATTAGTTCTAGAAACTTTATTACGAATAAAAAGATGCTTAGCTAATCCTGAAGTTACTCTAAACGCAAGTAGAGTAATGATTTTTCAAAACATGTAAGTTACATAGCGTAAAAAGTAAACTTATTGTAAGACATAATTCAGAAAACAAAGGAAGCCTTATCGCCGCTACCTAATAACCCAAAAACAATTCAAAAAAACCGGCCAAGTGCGAGTCGGACTCGTGCACGAAGGGTTCCGTAAATTACAGTTAAATCAACCTATCTCAAAAACTATAAGAGATACTTTGATCAAACCAAAAATCGTTGAAAGAGTTAATTAGCATGCATCACCTCTATTTTTTTTAGAATTTTATACCCCGTAGTTATAAAAATAGAGGGGGGGGACATACTTTTTACGACTTTGAGAGCTGATATCTCAAAAACCGTTCACTTTAAGAAAAATGTTTTTTAGAAAACTTTATATCATTTTAAAAGACCTTTCCATTGATACCCCACACGGGTATGTACATCGAAAAAAAAAATTTCATCCCTCAGTTACATGTATGGGGGGCCCCACCCCTAATTCTTTTTTTTACTATTTAGTGTCATATTTTTGTAGCGGTTCATACAACACATATTCCCATCAAATTTCATCACTGTAGTACTTATAGTTTCCGAGTAAATCGGCTGTGACAGACGGACAGACGGACAGACGGACAGACGGACAGACGGACATGACGAAACTATAAGGGTTCCGTTTTTGCCATTTTGGCTACGGAACCCTAAAAAACATCAACACATTTAAATATGATGAGAATCAGGAACGCGAACGTTAACAGGCCACCTAACTAAGTTTTCCGAAATTACACGCGAACTTTTCGAATAAAACGCGACACAAAGGGAGCGGCCCTTAATGAAGACAATATTTTGAGGGGCTCTCAACTCCAGTAATTAAATCTCGCGGCTCATATCTACCAGTAGTACGAATATTGTATAGACAGAGTAATTGCTTATCAAATTAGTCGTGGTGTCGATCAATTTGTTTCCGCGGTTTCACTGTAGTTTTAGGTTCAAATGTGGTTGATTTAGAGTATATATATACCACAACATAGGATACTAAAGAGAATAAAACTACCGGGAAACGACTCCAGTTTTCTTCCAAAACTATGAAAAATAACGTACAGCGTGAACACATGAATGCTGTGTGATGACGTAAAAGACCGATTGTGTTGAATGTAGAATAAAGAAGTCAAAACAAAAGCGTTAGGAAGGCAGCACAAAGCGGAGTATAAACCCCGATAAACCAGTGCCTCTAAAACAAACGTGTTCGTATAAAAACCAAACCCTGAAGCGACTAAACTACCTAATTTGCTAGAAGATATACACACCAAATTCGAAAAGGCTTTCACGAAATACGTTTATAGAACGCGTGAAGCGCACACTCAATTTAGCGGTGTTTTATAAATGCCAAGATACGCAGATGTTGGTTTCGCTACGGTAAACAAGTTGAAAAATGTCACAGTCAAGAAACAATATTACTTTTTCTTTGAAACGAACTCCGTCTAAAATATAAAATTTATTGCCATTTCGACTTGCAAATTATTCAAAGAGAAAGCTATCGGGGTGTCGGACAGCGGTGAATTTTGGTAAAGCGATAGACTCGGTAAATATTGCGGCGAGTTAGTCTAGCATTCCAATGTTTGATATGTTCAGCTATCGTTATGATAACCTATTGTATGAAATGTGCTGGTATTTCACAATATCGTGCAATCATTTAATGAGTTCATAACACCAGCGTTAGAAAATTAATATTTTATCCATGCTTAAAGTAACGCGAAATGTAAGAGTAATTTTAAAGTAAGACTTGTGCGTCGAAGAATGTGCCTCATGAACAAGTAAGTTAATTAACGGCTGACGAGGAGAGAGCAAAACTGTGTTTTATATCCTTTGTGATGGATCCTACATAATGTTACGATAGTACGTTACACCGGAATATTATGGCGATGTGCTGAAATTCATAATACCCGCACACTCGTAAAGGCATAAGTTATTATAATGATGTTGCTCAGGTATGCCAAATTATAATCAGTCTCTTCAAAATAATCTGTCCCAAGTACTTATATTAAAAGATATTTTTTTCTTAAAAATACCGATTGAAAAATTATAAAGAAGATTTTAAAATAGAACATAAACGCTGACAAGGAAATCATGTTTTTCATCGAGATGTCTTTGTAATATTAATACGCAAATAAAAATCTGAATTCTGAGAAAGTAATCATTGCGACCGAGAGCAAAATAATATCGTGCCATTGATACACAAAAATATCTATTGATAAAAAATTATCGTCGTTCTCTAAAAGGAAAATGGTAGAACATTTACTAGCGATGTACTTGTGTATATAAAGTCGCTTTTTTGCTTGGAAATGTATACATCTGGAGTTTACAAGCTACTTTTAATTACCATACTCGGCGAAGTATGAATCATTAGGCTGTGTGCACAACGTCGCGATTTCCAGCGATGAGTGGCGAACAAATTCCGCTTAGTTTTGCTTTCCCTTTTATAAAGACGTGCAGTAATTCCTCGTTTGCTGTATTTTGTCTTCCGTATAATGACGGTACAGAGTAAATGTTAACGGTTTCAAAGTAAATATTAGATCAGAGTTTACAGGGCCGTTAAGGTATTGAATGTTGTAATAAAGTTAACGTTAATCCTTATCGAACCGGTATTATCCGGTTATAAACGTTAGATGAGATTTAGGCCTTTCATGCATGGTTAATGTTTTAATCTACAATAGATAACGATCTCGTATTATGTTAACATTTATGTAATTTCTTCATTTATATCATCTTAATTTAAAAAGCAGTACAACTTTGTAACATCTATTTTATATTCATTTAACTAACTAACTTGAAAGTTTTGAAGATGTACAACACACAATAGAATTTATTAAAAAATATTTTGTTCAACACATAATTGGTCACAAAACTTTTATAGAGAGCTTATTAAAACTTAAGTTAAAAGGTGCACTGACTTACATTTGAAAAATACCACGAATACCTATAAAACTGCCAGACAAGTAATTGATGGCCTAAAGTCATATAAATGGCTTCAGCAGTGAATTAAAATAAAATATATGAAGGCACTCTGAACTTTCAGTAAAAATATGAACATCTGCAGTTTAATAGAATGCCTAGAAGGTAAAAAGTCTAAAATTGGTCGTGGTCCGTGAGTGTGTTCACAGGCGAAGTTGTTCGTACCCTTTACAAGCTCATCGTTATCACCGCCGCGATCCGGAATGGGGAGAAATTTGCCAAAGTTCCGTAATAAACAATATTTTGCTTGTCATAACGAGCCGACAACTCCCGCCTTCCTAACTTCGCGGTTGATTAAAAATATCAATCTAAGCGCTTTTACATTCTACTCCAGGCAAATGCCTGTTCGTTATTTTATCAAAGTTACACTTTCGTGCCACATTAAAAAGGTCGTAAGTCTGAAGGTTATATTCATAGCTCGTTACTATGAACTTTGCGAATCGCTCTAAAATATTACTTGTCCCTCAAGTGCTTGTTCGTAATTTTAATCTCAAATATTACTCGTTCGGTTGTAAAAATATGTCGTTTGTCGTGATTTATGCGAGGGTTGATATCTTTGGTTTTACAAACTGCTTTAAAAGATAATTTTGTTGGATTTATGATGTTGCGAACGTCTGATATTTTGAGGATGTTTGCTGTAATTAAACCTCCAGTTATTAACGGGAGACTGTCCCGAGACGCGAACCGAATACAAATTTCATAGAGGATAATGAGCTACTTTATACTGCGCGATATACTCCAGAGGTGGCTTCAAACCTTCGCTTTTAAAAACTAATTACGAACGAGACACTGTCTACTCAATTAACCAAAAGGACATTAAGAGCGAATACATTTCGGAATCACATGAAATTGTGCAAAATGGAAAATGTTCATTTGCGTAGTTTATGGAAAGGATATTATGAAGTAAATGTACCGTGCGATGTTGTAAACGTCAGCCGATGCATCCATTTATTGGATTTGATCGCAACATTATTTGAATAGCCATTGTTAAACAAATGAATAGTGCTTAAATTCTATTTTGTTCGATATGAATGAATATTTCGTTTTAACGTTTCATTTTTCAGATGAACTTTTGCTATGAATTATATTCAATAAACGAAAGAAAAGGCATTTAGCTGATGATAGTTTTGTAAAAAAATATTCATTATTTTCCAGTTTCTATCTTGTGCTATACGGAACTCGTTGTTAAGCATAATATTTCAAATTATGATTCGATTAAATATTTTTATATAACCGACAATGGCCATATAATCAACCCATTATTTTTCAAATCTTCATACAGTTACAGCTTTTTTATCGTCCCGCTGGGCACAGGTCTTCTCTCGGAGAAAGAGAAGGATTGTGCCTTAAACACCATACAACAAATCTTCATACAAAGTTCATAATTTATATTGATTTCTGACACTTACGCACGCCTAAGCCATTTAAATACAACTGCTGGTTACGCGGGAAACGCAATATGGTTCGTAAAGATGCGAAAAATTTGAAAACCTGGTGATTGCAAATGCGACGGGAAAATCGGCATACTGCGGGCGACACAAAACAAGAAAGTATGCTTAAAGGAAAGGAGCACAGTACCTGTTGTCTTCTACGGCGATTTCTTGTACGAGGAGCACTGCCACAAATAAAGTTCAACACAAATCACACCAATTTTCCACTCAATATCGATTTTTGTATCGGAGAGAGACGTGAGCTCTCGCGCGCGTTGTCAGCCATTTTTTTGTTTGTTATGTTGCACACACTACTCAAGGGCGCTAGTGTCGCCTCTCGCTCCAACGAATGCGTTGAGGTATGTGCGGGAAAGGGAAGGGAATAGGATTGCAAGCACCAGTGAAATTACCAATATAACAAATTATGAGTATGAAAATTACCGTGCAACCAACTACTTTTACGGTTTTTATAGCGGTTAGGCATATAATATTATCTATTCCGTGAATAAAATTAAATTCATAATTTTATTTTCTAAGAATGTTTTTCCATTGTTCAGTTCTGACGGAGGAGCCTCGATTCGCGGAGCCGATCCCCAACGTGACGGTGGCGCTCGGCAGGGACGCCAGCCTGCCCTGCGTCGTCGAACACCTTGGCACTTATAAGGTAAGACTTCATTACAACATTGCTGGCAAATTGCTGCAGGTATTTGAAGAATGTAGTAGTAAAGGAAATTTGAGAAAAGTACGTTTTCGAAAGAATTTCAGCTGCAACCAACCAGCAGAAATTTCAGCAACCAACCGGCAAATATTTTCTGTGTTAGGGAAAGCAGTGTTAACTGATCAAACCGATGACTGTTACAACTAAAATATACTATACAATTTTAATTAAAGAACCAGTATCCATTTCACCTTAATCAAATGGAAACTATTGAAAATAATACACGTAATGTAAAAGCTATTTAAATTCTGAAAAATTCAAAACCTGTCAAAGTTAAGCCACACACGAGACAAACACCGTCCAAAAATACAAATTTTAATAAAATATAATCACATCATTACGTAACTAGCTACACCCGAGCTCCAAATTCCTTCCCAAATTGGGCACAAAAAATTTTGAACATAATTTTCAATAACCCTCCGTAAAACGGAACAATAAGAGCTTTGTAACCCTATCTGCTAGTGAACTTATAATATTTTAAAATGTTAATGGGCTCAGTACAGATCCGCCGGCATTCGGCCTTCGACTCAATGAAATATAACGTAATTATCTCGTCAGGACTCGTTCCAGCTATATTATACGCGGCTGTACCAACCATTATTAAGCCAATTTCGTAATTCCTAGAATTAATTCTGCCAAGTTTTATGCTTAAGTATTTATAATGTAGTTTAATGCTGTCTTTAAATTATAAGTGTTGGGGTGAATTATAATTTGTAAGTAGTTGAATTAAAACGATTTTGTAATAGGTATTGGGTAAATGTCACTATTTTTTGTGTCATTTCACCTAATGGTAGATACGTCATCGTCATTTTGATTGATAGATACTAAAAGCAATGTAATTTTTTAATCTGTTCATTTAATTTTAAATGATGTTACAGCATCAATATCTAACTTTCCTTACGTAAGCTTTATAGGGTCTAGTTTGCAAAATCAAGCGCCGTGAGAATAATAACTTAATTAAAACAAGAGTATCTTATCCACCTTTTCTTACACTGTTTTTCTCATCTTCCCTCCTTAGAAGCATTAATCATCCTAATTAATTGTATAATTTAACGTCTTTACACATTTTAATAAAAAGATAGGTCTAGGGTTCCGCGACACGCCCCTTTGTTCCGGAGCCCCTGTCTCCTCCACTAATTATTACGCTATAATAAATATCGCTGAAGGAATTAATGCAGTAATTTCAGGCTGTATTTCAGTCGCGCCACGGTTATTCATTAAGTTCAACGTCATAGCGGGTACAAAGGTAGCTAAGTGTACCGCCGTACAATGCCGTTAGGCTCGCTGCAGATCTAAGACAAATACTGGATTTAGCTTTCAAATCCGATTCTATATTCATCTCTATTTTTCGAATCAAATATTTTATGAGGCACGCATTAAAGATTTATCAAATATTGATATAATAAATTTTGTTTCATAATCTGCAAAAAGGGTTTTGTATTTTTTATTGGGTTTGGCGAGCTTATTTTATATTCATATTTTTGAAAGTACAAACAGAATAAAGTTCATTGTTAGTGGGATAGGGATAGACAGTTACCGAGTAAGACTAAACGTTATGTTGCGGTTATGCCGCGGTTAACGGCGTGCGGTATGTGTAACTAACACGGCCAAACGCGCGGTTAGATCCACGTTAACCTTTGTGTATATCGCACTACGTAATCCTTTTTTAGATGAGTCGCAGTTATACTGTGAAACTATACAATGTATGTACTTACATAAAGTGCGATTACCAACTGCCGGGTTAATGCTACGTTTAATGATTAAAGAGAATATTGTAAACTAGGTGTTCCCCTGCTTTACGTAGCCACATAAAAGTAGCCTATTTCAGGTTTTAGACGTTTTGGCGTGAACGCTGAACATATGGTCTGATATAGGTACTTTTGCATTCATAATATTCCTAAACATTCCGTGATTAGCCAGTCAAAGGTTGCTCTATTTTATATTGTTCAAAATTTTTTTTGAGAATATCTTGGGTTTAATTTTATGTACCATTACCAAATCGCTTTTGTACATTTATGTACCTACATCAAGTTTACAACAAGATAAAAAGACGATTTCACTAAATGACTACATAAAATTGACAAACATAAAAATTCCACAACATCTCACTTTCTTTTTTTGCAAACCGCTTGACATATTTACTCTCAAAAAAGGCAGATGCTACACAATTTTTATGACGTCACCTCGTGTGCACCCCGCCTAACGCTAACAGTTGCAGTGAACCAATTAACTTATTCATGAACGGCGCATATGAGCGCAACATTTAGATATAATGTACGCCCAGACCATTTCACTAATTATCGCGCGAGCTGTGCCGTGTACACTCGCCTTTACAACTCCGTTTGAACAAAGAACTTGGTGCTGTAAGTTCGTCAACAGTTTTACGTGGATTCTGTTTGATAACTTGCGACGTTACTTACGAAGTTTAATTGTACCTACATTATGATGATGACTGTCAGCGGGTTATATACATTGCCATTTGATACGTAGCTTTATGTGTCTTGTTATGGAACACAAAAATAATATTCGGATGCAAATTCAGCATTTATACTGAAAATGAAATCAGATATATACAAAAATTTTCACATTTATTTTACCTTTTAGTACACACAGACAGTAAGTTTGACTCAAGTGCAGACTGACATAAAACACATAAGCATCCAGCTAGTCTTAGTTAACCACTTACCCTCGTCACAAGTAATGCATTTCTGCCACATTGCATCCGAACTGCACGTTGCGACGCGTCTCCTCAAGGGGCTTATGGCTCACGACTTAGGGAATATTTTCTCACGTGTCTGTAACGGATTAGGGTAAATCTTTATACGTATGTCGATGGGATTTAAGGAATGTAAGAGGAAAATAATAGAATGTATTATCTGTGGATTGCTTAACGAAAAACCATAACCTTCCTTTTGTCGCTACCTGGTAAAAGGCAAACAAAATTGATAAAGTTAAACAAAATTGATAGGGTCTATCAATTTTGTTTCCCAAAGGAACTACTTCTTGTCTTGTCGTGTCTTGTCTATATCTTTTTTCAAACTCTAGACTTCCTGTTTACCAAATTTCATTTAAATCGAGCCAGTAGTTTTGGTATGAAAGCGCGACAGACAGACGAAGTTACTTACACTTTATTTGTTACGGTTTCACACATATCCTAAGAAAACCTCTTTCACACATGTAGATAACAAAAAGTTACGTAGTTTTACTGAAGTTTAGTTTTCAACATCAGAATCAGTTTAGCTGAAACTGAAAGCATAGCCGCCAGCCAGTAAACTTGCACCTTAGTGATTACTTAGGTTAATAAGTCCTTAATATTTTATCTAATCTAAAACACAATAATGTGCACATTATCACGTCAGTATATCAATTTAATTTGGTTTGGCGTCTCTCATTAAGTACATTGTCTTGTTCGCCACAATGGATGTGCAAGCTAACTGCTCGGCGACAATTATGTGCTCGGGACACCTGCCTGTACTTATATATAGGTAGGTATATTGTAGGTCAGTTGGTTGGTATATAGAGGTAGGTATGGTGATAATTGTAATTATAATTTGTGTTAGTGTCTGTTTGTATTAAATTATGCATAGTAGTAGTTATACATACATAGCCCCCGATATATTTAAAGTTATTTACTACAGACCAGCTTTTTTTCGCTGATAAAACTAATAAATGAATAGCCTATGGTACCTGGGAATAGTGACGCTTCCGAACAATAAAATATTTTTTGGAATCATTTCAATTTAATCCTTTCATAGTCAAACACAGACAACATCGTTCAATTTTTTTATCTTAAAATTCCGAGTTATTAATAAAAAATCACCCTAATCGTTTAGGTAAAGGTGTCACCTCTCATTAAATCCACGACACCACAACCCTGTACGTTTAGCGTCCTCTACAAACAAGTTTAGCTCACAATCCTTCAGCCAATAACTTGCCACTGTCATATTTCCCCAACAGTAATTAAGTGAAGGAGCCCTTGCAACAATTAACTTATTCATGAATGTGCTTCAGTCCTAATTATTTATTTTATTTTACGATCCCTATTATCCTGTAACGTTCTCCTCGTAAATACTTGGTAGAAGGCAATTTTGAATTTTGAGGCAATTTCAAAGAAGGTTTATTTCGAATATCAGTAGATGTAGATGACTTGATGTATGTTGGCTTTCGAGTCGTTTAGCTCAAGTTTATTTGTTTAATCTTCTGCTGTTTTGTTTAATGGTTCATCTTTTGTGGATTTATGCTGAAATTGTTTTTAAATACGCTATTAATATAGTCTTTTATACGATGTACTTGCCTACCCTAAGTTATCTTTAAGACGTAAAATACGGGCTAACAATAAATATTATGGGCTTACCACATGAAATATAATTAGTTGAAAAATATAGGCAACGTCAGTCTAACAATGATGCAATATCAATTAGTTCATAATTCGTTAATAGTTCCATGAATATCAATGACTGGCGGCTCAGAGCAAACATCAATTTTGTTAATTTGATTGTCGGTGTGTTTATAAAACAGCGAGGTGTGCTAACACTGAATACTATCCAATTAGCCGGACATTCGCCACGATTATTGGTTTTCATATCGAAGTTAAACAAACACTTCATTTTATAACAGACGTGCAAATGTACTCGGTGTAGTATTTGAAAGATGGATATTTTTTGAAATTAGTAAGGTCGAGTCAAGGTCAGAAAATAAAAATTACCTCGATGTAGTCATACTGTATGCCACTTTAAATCTTACTCAAAAGTATTTCTGTCGAAGTAATTAACGTAAGTGGGAAAGTAAAAGAATGATTTGAGCCGTCTTTAAAATTGAATGGCGTTTCAGTATGAGTGTGTGATTTTCCATGTTTATTTTGAGCCAAAAAAAGGTCCTTCACATTAAATGCACAAACCCACAGAATGTAAACCAAAATATTATCATTACGACATCCAAATTAAAACCAAATAAGCTCTCATAATATTATTATGTAGGATTCGAATAAATTGAACAAAAGGTATCGTTTGAAAACAATTTAATACGAACCAAATAAAAATAGCAGTATGAGCAGAGAGCCCAAGGGACCCTAATCAAATATACCTTAGGCGGGGCCGACTGCGAACCCAAGTTTATAACCTGCACGGATTATGTTGGGACCTTAAGTGATTTTTGGAAATACTTTTATTCTTCTCCTTGATCGCACCTGCGACCAATTTCATGTTCCAAACTCCAGAACTATATCGATGTAATGATAGCTTCCATGGAAAAATATATATAGTTTTATATTTATAGAGAGACCTTTTTTGCGAGGTTGCTACTACGAAAATATCAAAATAAAGTCAGCGTTGGTGTTCGGTAATAAAAATAGTCATTTTTATAACGTTTTCTCTCCGTACACTTGTTCAAGGTGTCATAAACGATTTTATGTGCAAAGCGAGTACCTATCTACTGGAAAATATTATTATTTTGCTTATTAAAGTAGTTGTAGGTAGTGGTCTTATAATAACGGAGATTCTATTCTGAGTCGTTCACTTATAAAATTTCATGATACTTTTTTGTAGGCTTAATATTAAAATTAACTGAAGGCTACATAACTAACTACTCGACTTATTATTGCATTCGTCATTACAATTTTAGAACAACCTCATCCTCATCATTCTCCAAGCCTTTTTTCCAACTATGTTGGAGTCGGCTTCCAGTCTAACCGGATGTAGCTGAGTACCTTTGCTTTACAATTTTAGGACCACCTCCTATTTCATATTTACAAAGAAAAAAAAACTTGAAATTGTACCAAAATCTTAACCTTACAACGCAGCTGATCCCAGTCTTGACTTAAAATAATCTGGAGACTAAGTTCAGTTAATCCCGTACATAAGTCTGGAACAAGGATGGCAGTTGTGGCGTCACAGATAACACAACACAAACACGGGGCCGAACAAATACTTGTCGAGCAAACATGTTTGCTCACTCGTGTGGACTGCACCTAATAAATGGACCGACGCTATGTGGGTGTAGGGAAAATACGATCATTTGGATTATATTAGGCGTTTTGTGAGGGTTTTTTTGTTCATTTATTTTAAAGGTAATCATTTTATTATGTCTTAAAAATGTGTAAAATATTTAAACTTTACTAAGCTTAGACTTACACTGTGGTGAAGTAAATGAATCTCATGATCTCTGATAAAGGTACCTAATGTCTTGTTGTTACATGAAAACTACTTTTAATCGAAAGTTACAAAAACTTAAAAAAAACTTTCCGTAATTCCAAAAACGCTCAAAATATTGTATCAAAAACTTCTATCACAAAAAGTATTGATAAAGAAAACAATATACAATACATTGACACCGGATCGAAAACTTTTAGCGCCGTCACCGAACAAAACAAAACTAATATTTCAAAAGTCAATAGTTTCGAATTCGGAATTCAAAACATTGGAGCGCGGAGCTCAAACGGGCCAAAGTACCATTGGATGAAGGCACGCTTGAAATTGCCGTTAAGTATGTGGTGGGGATATAAAAAGGGGGCAAAGAGGCTTAAAGGGCTTTGCGCGGCTCGCGAGTGCCAAGTTTTCACGGAGTTATGCCCTTACAGCTTGTTTGTTCACGTGCCATTTCCTATGTGATTAAGTGGTGGATTTTGTGTGATAAAGTTTCAGAAGAAACGACGTGGTCTCTGTAATATGACAGCTTAATTGTGCTCCTATATACTTTCTTGTTTTTTCGTTGTTGTGTTCGTCTGTTTAGGTTTTTATGTTATTGTCTTTGTAATAGTTGTTCAGTTTGTATTTGAACTGAAAAGGTATACATATAGCAAGGTAGGTAGTAAAATGTATGATTTACTGAAGTCCCAAATAAAATATCGGATATTCATGTCCTACCGATATTTGTATTTCATTACATTTTTTGATTATGATTGAGGTTTATTGTTTTATTTGTGGTATAAACAAAACAAGTAAATAAAATTACTCCACCAAAATAAATGTAAATATATTTTTAACATAGGTAATCTACAAAAGGTTATTTTAACGCAATTTGTTCGGCGCTGGTACAAGTTTCTCACCTAAACTTAAAATGCCAAGAGTTTATTTAACAAGAAACTCATTAAAATATCTTTCAACACTTTATGCTCAAAGGAATATTAGCCGACAATTTCAATATTTTGCATGCAGCGCAAACTCTGGCGTAATGCAATTACATGGCACACGTTACGGTGACAATGTAGCACGTTACTCTCTTCAAGATGCATACTGTCACCAGTCCCACGGTGGGCGCCAATATTAACGAAACTTAACTTCTGACTATTTTAAATTAAAAAATTCTGACTGATCCCAAGCTTTCTATATTTAAACTATCATAACCGATTAATACGTCAAAAGCTGTTAATTTCTAAGCAAACTTAATAACCATCCCAACCTTTTCTTAGAACAAGTTTAATTTATACCGTAGTGAAGTGGGAGCACCTACTTACGAACAAACTTTGAACTAGCGCACAAAACCAGAACATTGTAACTGATATTCAATAGACTATAACTCATCTCGTTGAAAGCTAATAGAGTGAAGGTGAGTAGGACTCGCAGCCGGCGCCACTTTATTAATACCAGGAACTCTGCCAGATAAATTATGACGTCACTTAATCACAAATCCGCCATTGCTCTTAATAGCAGCAGAGGTCGAAAAGCATTGATTTATAATAACGACTAATTCGACCGAGAATTATCCCAGTGTGGCGCTTTGTGATCGAAATTCAACCGTTAAGTTTCCAAATTGAGTCTTCTGTATTATCAATGAGCAAAGAGTGGGTTCGTTAAATTGTTCATGAGCTTAGAATCGGGGGCGCAGATCGGGACCACGACAAATAAAATATTGAAATTGTGTCTGTTATTAAACGGGCTTTTCGTCTGGAAAATTAAAAGAGTTTTAAACTTATTTTGGTTTGTGGTGAACAAAACAGTAGGTACTTTTGCATATGTATATAATCTTCCTACCAAGCCTATTATGTATCATGTATGGCTTAAGTAAATACTACTGTACTTTTTATTCTTACAGACATTGAAGTCTTTCTGGAGTCAGATAAACAAAACAAGATGGGTTTTATCGAAAGTCTCGCTGTTGAATAAATAATGTATCATCACTCTTTGTCTGAAGGGGAACTGAAAAAGTACATTTTTTTGTCTGCCCTCAAATGCTCCGCGCTCTCTGGGAGTAATCAACCATTATTTATAATGCATGATTTGTTTATCATACCGTAAAAATCAGGAATAATTCAAGCCATTAAATTCAGAATTTAAACTTCTTGCTACGGGATCAGGAACAAAAGGGTAGAAAATCTCCGATCTCATGAATAGAGATATATAATTCAGTACGCTATTGCAGCAGTGTTCTCCGCAATCGTCGCCTCACAAACGTTCCCGGTCTGATAATTAGGATAAATAAGTAAGTGAAGGAACTAAAATTCCGATTGTATCGCGAGTCTGGGGTATCCGAGTCAGGTCTCGTGAAATATGCACTGTATCGAGTGTTGCGCAGTGCGGCAGCTGTGAGTCCCGCCGGCCGCCACACTTCGGGAAAGTAAACAACGCCGCGTGGGTAAGCCAGTTTCGCAGTTTGTCGTTTGGTTTTAGGATTGTTGGTGGTCTTATCTGTTTGTCTATCTCGCCGAAGATAGAATTATAGAAACAGATTTGGAGCTTTAGGAGTTCCGATCTGAGGCGGCTTTTATTTATCTTTTGTTTGGGTGTTTTGGATCTTTGCTTTATGGATTATATTTCTCAATAGTCTATAGTTCAATACAAAGGGTGTTTATAAAATCTTATAATACGATAAGCTTTTAAAAATAGCATTTGTATGTTTTTAAAAGTAAGTTTTGTTCATCTTGTGACATATTATTTTGAAGTAGAAACTTTAGCAATAATTTTGCACTATCCCAGATATTTGGCTATGTATGTATATCCGTATGTCAGTAGTTCGTCAGTGTCACTCTAGTCACGTGTGGCCGTAAACTGGGAAGTTTAAAACGGCTATAAAACATAAGGAGCGCCTTCTTCCTCACCACTCAACTACTAGTGGAAGGTGTATGTTTTACACCACTTCCTAAAATTACTTGGGGTGGTTTTGGGGTAAGATATATAAATAGGTCTTGATATACATACAAATATTTCTGCGAATGCTTTCAAATTCAAAAGTATACAAATTGTATTATTAAAATAGAATTAGGTACGTGGGAGTAATAAGTGCCTAGTTTGCTGCTAACTTTGAAAATTAAATAACAAAAACGCAATAACCAAAACAAATGAACTTAAACGAATGTACCCACTAAAATGAAAATATAATGCACAAAGAGAACAATCAGTTTAGATACTACATAATAGGACGGCGGTATGTTTGAATTCAATTTCCGATCGAGTTAGAAGTGAATTTATACTACAGTTCAATCCATTCCCGACCAATAACGTGACTTCAGAGCGGCATAAATTTCACGAGGATATAGTAAAAGCAGCCGCAATAAACTTTCTATTTTAGTTTTATTACTCAGGTAGCGAATTTGTAGTACGAGTGGCTTGCCTCGATATATCAACTGGTCCGACGGACAAATGATAACTCGTTCCTTTGATGGCACAACTTTTGTGGGATATTTAGTGTTCTCAGTTCATGGATTAGAGCTTTTTGGACTCCTTTCTACTTTTTGGTTGAATTCAGAATTTCGAATGGAGACATTTTGGATTAAAACACAATTGTAGAATATAGTGAAGTATGGTTGTATTTTAAATCCTACTCAAATTCATTGAAGCTATGTGCCTGGTCTACCTTTATGAATGAGGTGGTCTTACTTCCTATATACTTAGTAAAAGTGAGAGAATGTATTTTTCCCATGTCATCTTGCATCTTGAGGAAAATTCAACTCCAAGAATTCTTTAGTTTATAACCCTGTGATCATGGCATGTCAATATGACACCACCTATCTTCTTCATTTCAGATATACTCTACATACCTTTATAGACAAACCGTTCTCTTTATCCCCAGGTGGCGTGGATCCACATCGACCGTCAGATGATCCTCACGATCCACCGGCACGTGATCACCCGGCTGGCGCGGTTCAGCGTCTCGCACGACAATGCCATGACGTGGCTGCTGCACGTCAGCCAAGTCCAGCAGGAGGACCGCGGCTACTACATGTGTCAGGTCAACACCAACCCCATGATCAGCCAAGTGGGATATCTGCAGGTTGTTGGTGAGTGTGTTTTTTTGTGTATCACTGATGGTGTCTTCAATCGTGGTGGCCTTGTGGGTAAAGGACCAACCTCTCGAGTGTGAGGGCGCGGGTTCGATCCCAAGTCAGGAAAGTACCAATGCAACTTTTCTAAGTTTGTATGTACTTTCTAAGTATATCTTAGACACCATTGGCTGTGTTTCGGATGGCACGTTAAACTGTAGGTCCCGGGTGTCATTGAACATCCTTGGCAGTCGTTACGGGTAGTCAGAAGCCAGTAAGTCTGACACCAGTCTAACCAAGGGGTATCGGGTTGCCCGGGTAACTGGGTTGAGGAGGTCAGATAGGCAGTCGCTTCTTGTAAAGCACTGGTACTCAGCTGAATCCGGTTAGACTGGAAGCCGACCCCAACATGATTGGGAAAAGGCTCGGAGGATGATGATGATGGTGTCTTCAATGAGTAGCAAAGTCTTTGTTTTCTTCAGAAAAGAAGTTCCAGTCTTTCAACTATTCTTCATAACTTAAAAAAATTGGAACAGTCTAAAAAGTTTCATAGACTCCTTAAAGAAAAAGGGGAGGCACAATCTTTTAGTTATTCTTTGCACACAAAAAAAAAATAACAGTCTAATAAGTATCCAGACTCAGTGAACTTGTACCATACCCAAAAGATGGGTACATCCTCAGGTACATGGTCAAAAAAATAACAACTTTCTATAGACTAGTGTCCTCCCAACATTAGTCAGTGAATCCAACTGTCCGTGATAGCACGGAGCGTTGAACTTTTCGCCTGTCGTGATCAAACGCTGAGTCCTGGGGGACGCGCCAGCTAGAGTTTAGAGTTCGTCGATATACGGCAACGCGCACGATTAACTGCGATGGATGCCTCGCTCTATAACTGGTTACGATCTACTACAAATGTTTGTGACCTGTGAACGGTTATTTGGTTGGTAAACCAAAAATAGATTGTAAAGTATTTTTGACAAAAAATATTATATTCATGGGTGTAAAAGTACGATCCATTTTTAACGACCAATTTGTTCTCAAAAATCAAGCCCCATATAATGTTTTACAAGAAAATTATTTTTTTGAATTCCGATACTTATAGAACATTTTCGCAGAATCCATTAGCACGTAATTATATGTTCTCATTCACAACTGAAGCTATTTTGGAAATATAATAGAAACTTATTAATCAGGAATGGGAAAATATCGACGGGCCCTGTTTACCGCTGATCCTGCTCAGCGAAGAAACTTTTAATTACTTTCCTTTAGCATTTTGAAAGGGGTAATAGCTTCTTCTTTTGGTTCTTATCGCTTTGTGAAATAAACTCTTTGGCGAAATTTAATTGTTGTTTCATACTGTCTATGTAAATTATCCAGTGATGTAGCGAAAATGATTACGCTCGCCTTTTGTTTGGTGTGGAAGCACGCGTAACAAGACTTCGACATCATTATTGCGTACTCAATTACAATTTTGGGAGAGGAGCGGACGTGTGGATGATAGAACATAATTGTACGTCGGCGATACCATATCATCTAAGCATAAATTGTTGTTTACGAGAGCAATATAACTGTCATCTTACTAATCTGCACTATCAATAATTTACCTGTTCTTGGCATTCCCTGCTTGTACAGCTGCCATTGTTTACGTCCCAGCATGTATTTACTCCAGTGCTGCACAACTAAATTTGTCGTTATTAACAAATAATTTTAGCGCTCCCAGCCGAAAATCAGCAAATATGGAACGTAGCCAAAGTCTCAGTTACAATTCAGTGGAGATAACATTCCTATCTGGTGCCCAGTGGAAATGTTAGATATATAAAATGGCGTAGGCGTGGTTCGCTCCCAAATCACCGATACGGGTAACACTTAGTCTTTTATATGGCCGTTTCCTACAAACTTTTAAGTGGAAATAAAGCGGTGGTTTTTTCTCGTGTTTGCATTTTAAACGTGCCACGTAGTTTTTATCTTGTTTTTATTGCTTTAGGGCACAACTTGTGGCCGCTTACGTGTTCTAAATCTACATCTTTTATTTTTAGGGATGGTTTATCAAACGAAAGAACGGAAAATGTTTCACATTGTTGTGAGCTTTTCAGCAATAAAAATTTTATTTACAGTTGGTACCAGAGGATTTTGTTATTTACTTACTCAGCTATTATTTTTGTGTCATTGAATAGATGAAGCCTTTAATTTACTTAATAACACTGTCTTCCTCACCAGTGCCCCCCAACATCCTGGATGAGGAGAGCACACAGTCAGCAGTAGCCGTGCGTGAGAACCAGAACATCAGTCTGGTGTGCAAGGCTGATGGCTTCCCCACGCCCAAGATCATGTGGCGACGGGAGGACGGACAACCCATCTCTGTGGATAGGAGGAAGAAAGGTAAGCAACGAGGAATAAAATGGATGGTGCACTTATTTCATGAACTTTTAAAATTAACGCTTAATATAAAATCCTTGCACTAATATTCTAAGATGCCAGGAAGCTATTAAATTGATTAAATCTACAGATAATATAGCAATAACCTACAAAAGTTTTTGAGCGTGGAAAGCCTTCTCATCAAAGAAATGATTTTCAATACCAACTCAACTAATAGTGAAGTGTGACACATTAGTTGACGATTGCTCCAGTTACCTAAAAAACTTAGGTCATAATTGCGAAAACTTACAAAACTCGGCTCCCACAAGACACAAAGTAAAAGCGCATTTGAAGGCAAGCAACCAAAGTTCAGTAGCGTCAGCAAAGTTGTTTAATTGCGTGTCAATTAGTAGCGAATGCGCCACTCGATTTATCTACACTGCACACCGTACTGATAGCCCACTGCCAATTGCTGTTAAAATGCAATTCATCTTCTCGTTATTTTCAAGAGAATTTTTAGGGTTGTGAATATTTATTTTTTGTTGAATGTTGTAATGAGCCAAACTTTGTTTTGAGGTATTTTGTTAGGTATTTATAATTATTTAACACTGTTTTAACGTCATAACTTTGATATAATTTAGCTATATCTACGACTTTATAGAATTTATCTTATTTGGAACAACTTCATCATATTTTATTATAGTTGATCCTCCTCAAGAACACTAACAATTACAATATTGAAACAACAAAAGTTTTCCCCCAAAACAGATAGCTCTAGGTTTTCTAGAATATGCCTTTGTTTGATAGTAAAGTTTCTAAGAACCTTCACTTGCATACCTACTACTGTACCTACAAATGGTATTAAATGAGCATTGTCAGTAATTGGAGAATCCTTAGAGAGTGCATCAACAAAGAGGTAGTAAAGTAATTACTAGGACAGGTAAATACTATTTTGTATAAGTATAGATATCAATAAAACTATGAAAACGGTTCATTTAGTTTTTATTGGGCACATTTCTTCTGATTGTGCCGTCGCGACTTCTGCACGGCGCTCGCAATAAACGTGAAATAATACCCAGTTAGTTTTAATTTTGTCATAAAAACGAACTGTCTCTACAATATCTTTATCCTCATTTTTCGATACAAAGTCTTCGGGAGTTAAGTTGGTACAATTTTGTACAATTCTCTCGCCGGTACTGTAAAATATACCTGAATAGCAGTTTATTAGTTTGATTTTTTTATAAGTGATACAATGTTACATTGGATGTAGGAAACTGAAGGTAAAATGGATTGTTTGAGCTTGTGAGGTCCAGATTCTTTGTCATTATAGTAAGCACTTTTCCATAAGAACAATACCCACATATATGTATTAAGATTTTTTTCTTACTTTCAACTACTCTTCCTCAATTGACTCTTAACCCTCTCCTTACCAACATTGTCTGTACTAAACATCCACGAGTCGCAGTGAACATTGCTCGGTGCACTACGTGGGAGCATGTTTGCTGCGCGATATAATATATTTGTACAACCCGCAGAGCGCAGCTGTTGCTGCCAACTACAGATCTTAGGGCTGCTACTGCTGAAACACTAAATTAAACTTAATTAAAGTCGGAATAAAAATGTTGTAAGCTTAAATAGAAAATGGGTTTGGTTTCCTATTGGCTGATATAGGTCTTGACACGGACGAATTTACAAAAGTGTTGCTTTTTGTAAATTCATCTGTCTAAACTAATATTAAAAGGTTGAACCCTTAGTTTAAACGCTATAATCTCCTGGACTACTCAACACACCTATAGATCGTTTTAGATAGTCAATTCTTCAGCACCTTTTCAATAGGGAACGTAGAGTAGTTCCCATGGGATACGCGTGAAACCGCTAGTTAAAACTATGAAGTAGGATATTTCCTTTGAGAAATAACTTCAGCAAGATTTTTGAGTGCAGCTTAACCCCTTATTGTATAGGAGTATTATGTATGCTAATGCCGCCTATTAGTACCCCAAGCCATGTTAGTTTCCCTTCGCGGAATCCGATCAGAATTCTGATTCCACTAAGGAAATCATTACGGCCATACCGCACCAACATTTGGCGTTTTATCGCTACTTATGCAATTGTTTCCTCCCCTTTTCCCATAAAGTTGGTTTTGTTTGCATTTCCTAATGCGGCTGTAATGGCCGGCGATGGCCGTGTAGCTAATACTATTGCAACGTTCCCGAACCATTAACTAATAGAGAATAAAGTGGAGCCAGCATCCGTGGACCTTGCTGGCTTTTATTACTATCTACGGATAGTCTTTTATTTTTATATTTTGGAACTTTGTCGTGTATTAGGAGTTATGAAGTAGGTTATGAAATTACATTAGTAAAACATGCTTCAAAAATTTTGTTATATGGTTGTTGACCCACACGATATTCTTTGGAATTGATCAGGAATAGGTATTACTAATAATTGAATACTAGGTACGTCGTAATTTAACACAAATAGGTACTTACTCGACAGCTCATTGCACTTTACAACGAGTTTAATTAAAAAAAAAACAGAACACGAGCTCTTCTCTTGCTGTGCCATAAACACAACACCCAATTACGTGCACTTGAGTACACCCGTGCTACCACGCTGCAGTTATGATAACAAAACCACTTCGCGCCATCTTTACCCCGCGTCCAACATGGCCCCCACTTCAGCACCAGGATTAAGCCTAATTTCGAGAAAGAAAAAACCTCTTTATAGATAATTAAGGCACGGAAAAGCTGAGTTGTGCCACCAAATTAAACCGGTTGAGAGTACCCGACGCGCGCCGACAAAGGCGTCCAAAAATTGAGTTTAATTTCAAGAGCGATTTCCTTGTACAGAGTAAAATTAACGTGTGGTGTGGAGAGGTGCTCGTCGCTAATTGTGTGTGACCCTCTCCCCTGCTGTCATTCCCATGTATGTTTGTGCCGACGGATGTTTTAATTACGGCCGCCATCGAAAAACTCCCGTATTCGATTCTATACGTGTTAATCTTTTGTTTGAATTAATACGGTCGCGGTGTACCCTTTCTGCTCGCGCTGAATGGGAGGACTCGAGTACCCCGCGCTGATGAATAAAACTTGTTATGCCAAGTTTTTTCTGAAAACATTTAGATTTGACGCTGAAGAGTGAAGCGCGGAACTCGGCGGCGGCTGTACTTTATTCCTTGCCTCAATAATGTAGCAAATGGGAAAGAAGAAACAACATTTTTAGCTCCAGAATCTTTTTAAAATTCTAAAATGCATTGCAATTTAAGAAAATGTAAGTTCATTTTTGCCTCCTAGATTGGAATATAAAAGTAAAAGGAGGGAACAGCTGTCATCTGGCTGAGCAAGCTGTAATCGTCTCACTTAGTTAACTACTCTAGCTAGCTCGTTGTATAATGAAAGGGTGACTAGACGAGCTCAATTTTAATTTTGTGGAGCTGTGACATTGTTACTCAATTATTTATGTGCTAAACGCTCCGCTTTAGGAGCGCTTTGTGTTAGGGACTTGTACATTTTGAATGGCACTTTAGCATAATTAGTATTTCAAATTGATTATGTACGGCCTGATTTATATACAAATTCAACAATAATAATATGATTCAATTGGATATTCCAATCACTTTCCAGCAACAATATCATCGACAAATAAACTAATCACAAACAGAGCAGATTATTCAATATCGCATTTTTATTGTGGCCATTAACACGAGTCTGAACAGTTGGAACTAAATAGCGCGCCAGCCGATTGCCAAACCTAACCGGCTGTATAATAAACAATGTAAACAATAAAATAAACATTAAAAACAAGTAGAGGGTGCAGGGTGAAGCACTAATTGCTTAATGTATTCAAGTAGCGAGCGAGAGCGTTCTCTCATTACATTCATTGCGAGGTGCACGGTACGTAATTGTAAATAGAGGCAAACTCATTTGGCCACTTGATGGCCGCCGACCCGGCCGCTACGAGCCACGAATTTTTAATTTTTATACCTCCACCTCTAGATAGTTTTAAATGACCTCAATTTTGCTAGTTTGGGAGCACGGATGAGGAAGGTTTTAGTCATGACCTGGAAAATGATTGTCTATTAGTCATCAGTATATAATAAAGCGATTTCTTTATTTCAATTCTGCTATGTGTATATACAGCGTTGCATTTTATATATCTGTTAGGTAACTTCAATGAGACTTAATTATAGAAATCGCTGAACTTTTCGCTTTAGGACACAACTTTTACAGCAAATTGGTCTGGAATTATATGTGCAACTTGAAAAAGTTGCATAACGGATAGACTATATTTTAATGTTTTATATAATGAAGCTTCTATATTGTATAAATAGTAATGTTTTCATTTTGATCCAAGCGATTAACGAATTAACAAATATTATTCAATTACAATAAAAATATAACGAAAAAATATTAAGTATCCTTATTCAGAAATGTCTTTCACCTTGGTAACATCAAAATAGGGAGTAAAAAAAATCACAAATTTTTCATTTAACACGAGCACTCTAACACGTTTTCCAACAGCGCACCCTGTGTCTCTTACTACCTCATCTAACAGTACTGTTTGTTCTAGTGACGGTGTATGAAGGCGACACTCTGAGCCTACAACGCATCAGCCGCACGGAGATGGGGGCGTACCTGTGCATCGCCACTAACGCGGTGCCGCCTTCCGTTTCCAAGAGAATCATTGTTGATGTTGAATGTGAGTATTGATTACTTTTTTTACACTAGCGGATTTTCAGCTCGAACAGCCAATAATTGAAAATTGCAGCCGGTTCAAACGATGACACGTGAAAACGTGCGTTCGGTTTTTCGTCGCCCGATATAATGAGTAAAAATCTCGAATAGATTTATTTTTTTAGCTGTAAAAGAAATTCTGCTTAATTCTATGCGAGAGTATTAAGTAAGTAATCTTCAACTATGGAAATATGGATTACTATGACTAAAGTGTTTTCTCCGAGTGATGTTATGTTGACTCGACTACTCGGTAACAGCTGCAAGGCGGAGTATGTAAATCATGACAAAGTTAAGCTTTCTGCGGTCCGTGAACCACGTCGTTGTCAGACATAAACCACGTGAACCGGGTATTGTTCTCAAAACAGTTTAAGCCGTTATTCTCACATCTGTTTAATTTCGAAAATCAGCTACGGTTATCAGTACAGACCTCAGAATAGACCCACGGAGTAATTTATTCAGAACAGCGTGGCTATATTTTATTTGATGTTGCCATTTTAAGAAATTACCCAAAAAAATGGGTGTCAAAAATTAAAATAATTTCACTTTTAGTTTTATCCAGATACATTCTTTTGGAAAAATAGCTACCCAGTGGTCGAGTAGGTTACAGCAGATTAGCAATAGCTATCAATATCTACAGTAACTGGAAGAATTAGACCATAACATGGCCAGTTCTGGTTGATTGTCCAGCACAAGATATTGCTCAGTCGGATTCAATCGGAGCAATTGCGTGTAAAATCACTGGGGATTCGCCGTAATCCACAATTGTCTCACGTACACTGGCGTATTACTAGATTACAGCTTCTTGCTCGTTTTCCATTATGGACTGAGCGAATTTGCAGCGGTGACAATGTGGACTGGATTGCTGGTTATGACGTCACTGTTGCTACACTTAACCAATTTTATTAGGTAGAAATAAGGTATATTTGCTTGGTAGAAACAAGGTATATATGCTTCCCACCGTAGGTTATTGACCTCTTACAGAACAGGAATGAACGTTAATCACCATGCCTTGCTCAAGGCGGATTTGCGACTTCAGACTTTAAAGTCCTGTTTTTCTCAATATGTTTTCCTCACCTTTAGTCAGTCAGTATTCAAGATGCACTTAGAAAATGCAATCATGTTGATGACTAATAAAAGTAACATTGGCACTTATTTGTCCGGGAATCATACTTGAGGTAACCACTTATTCAATAATTCAGAAATATAGGTACAAAAACAAATGACTATATGTAAGAAATGTTTGTTTAATCCTTTATAAACCCACGTACTATAGGCGCATTACACACTCACTGTATTGTTATGTCATTATTGATTTCGACCAGCCGGCAGCAGGGCTGAGATGGCTCCCAATTGCGAAGATTTCAATGCATTATCGTTACGAACCTGACCTGTTTGAGCGAACACAAACTGTCTTGATTTGGACGATATTGATGCAGATATGTAGGAACCTGTAATTTATGCACTTGCTATGATGAAATCTGTCTAGTATTTAAACGCAAGTTGAAGGAACACTATCTTTCCTTGTCATCATAGATGCTTATAGTATTTAGTGTATTTATATATTTTTATACATATATATATATATATTGATATATATTTTATATATACTTATTTAGGTTAAGTTAGTGATTATTTTATGTTAGTTATAGCTTCTTTTCTTTTTACGCACTCTATCTGCATCTCTTTCTATTCTAACTCTCTCATAACGGGCCAGCTGGAAGAGATTTCTAATGAAATAAGCTGTGCCTTTGTACTATCTGTTCTATTTTTCTTCTTCTCTGTATTCTGTGTGTGTACATAAACTGTTAAATAAATAAATAAATGAATATATTGTGGGTCACCATTTCTTGTCGTTTCATCCGCATTCCATGGGAACTATATCGCATATCCAGATAAAAAAATATCTAGTTGCCTTCCTTGATTAATGAGCATCAAATCGACCCAACGCTTACAAAACAAAAAAAAACATCTTTATTTCTGTTCCTATCAATCAGTCCGTAAAGTCATGTTTTCTATTATTGATTCATTTCCCTCAATCTACATAAACCTGTTTAAACTCTTGGCTGCAGTTCAGGTTCTGTCAGGCGACATCACTGCCTTGCACTCTTCACGACAGCCTAGACTAGCTTTGATCTACTTGGTTGTACTACATAAAAATAAGTAGTAGCTTTAGTTTTAGTCTACTGACAGATCGTTTAAAAATTTTTGGGCAATTATTTTTGAATCAAATAACTTGTTACATTAATAAACAAGACACAAAGTAAAAGTATTGCACTTAAGATTTTTTCCAAGGATTAAAATCTTATTCTTTTATATGCTTCTCCCAGAATCCATTTAAGTATCTTCTTCCCATAAAATAAATATTATGTAAAAGTTGATTATTGTTATTCTGAAGTTAGTTACAAAGAAATGTATGAACGTTTCTTACGACTACACAACAAAGTTTTACCATCAATCTTCGCGGAACTCCGGTATTCATTGTTTTAATATCCCCTGAGACAGATACCCAGTAATGCACTTTTGTATCAAAAGTCAATATTCGACTATGAAACACAGAGAAAAACTACGGCAGGGTTTTTGAACTGTAGACTTTTTCTAAGCTTGATATTCCAGGAAACCATCTGTCTGAATTTATTCCACAGACAGACAAACTAACAAAAGCTATATTCGTTTGAGCTGTTGAATACCGATTTTATGGTATCATCATTCCTTTATGGTTATAGTAATAAAATCTTAAATAAATGCAGTTGCGTGTAGTAATCAATCATTAACTAATTATGCATAGAATTTCAACAATATAAGTAATATAATTCACGTTATTCAATTTAAGCAAAATATTATTATAGGTAGAACAATGTGCAGTAGTTTCGCTCAGTAATAATGCATGAGCTTCCAAGGTGAGCCTACGCTCAAAAGGGACGTCTTCCGGGTGACCGGGTAAGAATGGCCGCACGCCTCCTGATGCACACATGACCTATTTCCTTATATCACTGCATATTTTATCACTAGTTTTATGTCTCGCATTCACTATGTTATTCCACGTTTTTCATCGTCTACGGCATTTTCTTTAAGCTGAAAAATATTTTAAGAATAAAAAATCCTTCATTCGATGTTCAAAATGAATAAAAGAGAGAAATCTTAAGATTCAATGGGAATTCGGAGCGTGGTTCCCCTTTATTTTCAATTCTTATAACAAATTGCGGCTGACTAAATAGACGACGATGTTCCGCAATAATTGAAAGATAATATTTTTTCGCGGTGCACGCTCTGACATGATTGTGCCTGCAGATCATTTCTGCTCAAGAAAAGCCTTTGAAATGTTTGCAAAATGAAATGTAGTTTGCGATTAATCGCTTTTGAAACGCTAAAACGTACTCAAGATTTCTTCGGCAGAGTTCGGAGAAAAAAGAGTTATTTTTCAATGATTTTAAAAGCAGCAGAAAAGATTTTTGTTTAAATATTTAGTCCGATGTACGTGTAATGGGGCAAGTTTTTTCACGTATCTGGTTATGAAAGGACGGTAACGTGTGACAGTTAATTTCTGTGAAAAATTTTAACGGTCAGAGGAATAAGTGAATCGTCAATATGCATGAAACAGCAAAATAAAATATGCTGTAAAATAAATTGAATTTCGAAAAATACAATATTTCTCTTGAAGAAATTTTGTTACAGTATGACAATTTCCAGACAGAATATCTAACGCTCTTCACAACTTGGAAATACCTTCTCAAGTTGATATCGTTTAAAATTCCGCTCACTTCGCATAAAACATGAGCGATACATACATAGCATGAATGAATATCTATATTTCCATAAAACGTTCTAGTGAGAAATAAATAAAGTTTAACAGTATAGGAAACTCTTTAGTCGTAATTTTATGAAATACATTTACTTGATGTAAAATTTATGGAAAGTAACATCTACATAAATTCAGTGTTAATTTATTGTCACAGCCAGTCAACACACAACGTGATAATGAAGTCGTTGGAACATAAAAAAACGCAAACTTTATAAATATTTTAAAACGTCGTAGAATATTAAAGTGTATTACTGAAGCGAGTATTATACTTCGCGAAAATTGCCACCATAAACTCGAGCGTAGTGAATTACGTTTTCAAAGTGTGGATTTTATTATCTGGGCGTTATGTGAAAAATCGTCGGGCGGTGTTCGGGCGCGCTCGGCAAACTTCGGGCCGATCCATCATTATTGAAAGTTTATAAATTGCTTCCTTCAAGTTTGTATGTACTTGCAGCGCCAGTAGTGCTGCTTCAATTGATAACTTATAGGGTATATTACAGGCTTGTTTGTTTCGAGGAAACAACTTGTGTAACTAGGAATCTGTTTCGCGTTAGCATTTCATTCTGTGCCATTTTCATTTATTATTATTTCAAACATGCATTGCACTACAGTACACAGCTTCCAGGACAGTAGCTTACTTTATCCCTATTTTATCACACACCAACACCTCCTCCTAGTCTCAATCCAAAACTTCTGTCACCATCACTCACTTCAAATGAACATCTTCCAGTAGTGAGTCTCCTAAGCTACAGGCATACGAGTAAATTACACCATGTCCCGGGTACGCATTAGTCCGTTTCTCGCAATTGAGTTCATCTGCCAGCAGCTACTAATCACTGGAGCCTGTTTACACGAGCCGAACATCATAGGCAGGTAATATCTTCATGCTGCCTACGTTGCAGGCCTTTTGTTGCTGACGGCCTATCAATGCGGCCCTGCAGGCAATCTTACTGCATTGTTGTCTGATAATCTATGATGTTATCAGTGTTTGTATACGCTTCAATGCTAGTGGAATTTATACGCTAAAATGGTTTGGAAATTATCTGAAATTATGTGGTTAGTACTGATATATGTGTTCAGTTTACTATCTGATGAATTTGAGTCGAAAATACAGTAAGAAGTCTTACCACGTCTACTTTCTTAAAAAAGTGTTAAGCGTAAACCTTATACTTCTAGACAATTAATCTTCGAAGACGTAATTTAATTGTAACACTGTGCTCATTTTCAACATTGCTTCCAATAAGTTTATTAACATAGTTCGCGCTCGATACAACTTAGCAACATTTTAGCTGGATTAAAACTTACAACTTGGTGGAAGATTTTGATACGAAATTCATATTTGTGTAATCTGCTTCACGGATGCCATTCGTCCGTTCCGAAAGCGTTTTAAGTCAAATTATCTTAGCACAGCCTTCGCCTGGCAGCGTCTCTGTGAAATACACTTTGTGAAATACTAGTAGATAGCTTTATATTTTTCGTGATTATTTTTCTGTTAAGCTTTAGATTTATTAATGTTTTGACTTGGCTTGAGAGTTATAATCATGATTACTATGTTATGAATAATTCGTTTATGACGATGTAATTTAAACTTGCATTAAGATTCCTCACTGTTATGATATCTAAAACTATTTCCAAATACATATGTCATTCGGCCAAGCCACCACTATAAACATACACATTACAATCTAGAAGAATAAGTAGACTCTCTAACATATAAATCCCTTAATTTTACACACATATAAGCAGTATACTAACGTGCCTCCCTAGTTCACACACCGGTATCGCCTAACCTGTAGTCTGCAGAGTGTATCATGTATGTATCCATCAGAATCAAAGCATGCACGTTCACACTGTGTCGGAGACACGACGGACCTTATCGCCGATAGATTGTGTTCAAAATGTCACGTTATATATGTATGTGGGTTTATGTAAGTAAAGTAATCGAAATTCAGTTTAGTTGCGTTTAGTGAACAGTGGTATACGTCCTGTTCAAAAATAGATCAATGCGAGTGTTAATTGTGAAGATTTGTCACTACAATTTTGAAATGTCTTTTCAAAGATCTTGAAGAAATATAAATGTTCATTGTGTGTTCTGTTACTGAACACCAAAAGTTCCACTAATAAAAAATACGATTCGTTTTATTATAGCATTCGAGTAACAATCACAAAACGCATAGAGCAGACAAGCATAAGTTAAAACAACACTTAGATTAGATCTGTTTGCACAAAACACTAGAACTATGACGGCACGAGTGATCTCGCGGCGAGGGGCGAGGGGCGAGGGGCGCCGCAATAAAACTTTATACTAGGAATTTTAATGTTCACCGTATTATTCTTGTCATTTTAACTCTTCACTTTGATTTTCTTTTAGATAAATCACTTTTAGAGTGCTCGGATGATACAATATTTAAAAGAAAGCTTAGGAATATCTTGCAGAAATGAAGATGATATTTTGCATAAACTTGATAGAAAACTTTGTGGACTTTAACTGTCAAATTTAGTTTAACGATATTATTTAAAACACAACAGCAAGTATTTATACGAACGCAATATTTTTGTCGTTTATAGTGCTAAAATATCATTAACATTATCGTAAGGTCGATAAATAAAGACCGACCTGCAGTTAAAACCTAAAGTATTATCCAACTTTAGATTTATTAAAAGGACGAAGTTTCAAATAAAGCACATACCAACTACTCGTACAAATAACCTATTGGGATTTGAGATAGAACGGAACTTGGTTCATTCTTTTTCTAATTGTTAAACCGATTGTTATTGGTTAAGTTATCTAAGTATTCTCTTGGGATTTACTCGTAAGTTTGAGATTATGCCTATTAATAAGATTCTGAATAATTCTTGCGGAAACGCTGCAAGTGAGGTTTTGGTGCAGATACTCTGATCTATTCTAAGCCGCAGACAGCTGATGATATAGATATTTCCATTGCAAGCTCAATGTGTTTGATGAGTAGGATTAATAAATATAGCTCAATGGGTCTACATTTTTGCACTATCTTCTAAGCAAATGGATTTATTATTATTGAATGGTATCATTTACGAAAATAATCTAAGTCAAACACTGAAAATCCTTGGTATATCAGAAAATGGCGCCTATCTCCTGCCGGACCCCAACAAACCCTACCTATGTTACATTAAAACCACCAGCTCCAGAACTGATTTCAAGCATAACTGTCTTTGTTCCAGTCTCGCCGATGATCTGGGTACCGAACCAGCTGGTGGGTGCACCAGCCGGGACGGACGTGACGGTGGACTGCCACACGGAGGCACATCCTCGCGCCATCTCCTACTGGGTGTACGACAACGTCATGGTGCTGCCTACTAAGAAGTATGCCATCAATACTGAGGAGAACTCCTATAGGTGAGGGTTTTATTATTATATTGTTTTTTTTTTATAAATAAAACTTACTTTCAAAAACGCAAAAAAAAAATCGTTGAGACTTATCTCTAGGAGTTGGTATCTAAGTAGGTTGCTGCTGTGTTTATTTACCCTTTTATACTTGGTTTTATACAAAATCTTTATGTCTAAAAACACTGAACGAATGTTCATGCGATTCATTAATAGAGGGATATAATATGTGTGTCAAGGGTTGATATTAGTACATATTAGTTTATACTCTTCTACAGCACAGGTGCTATCTATTAAGTACAGAAATATTTAAGAAGTTGAGATTGTTTATGTGCCGTATCATTGTAGCTAGTAATGATGATTATATGTATATTGAAAGTTCATATTGAAGAGGATCTGCTTCAGCAACGATATTATTTGTATACTTTATATTGCGCAAAGCCGCAAGCAATCGCTCCCATTTAATAATACGGAATTGCATCCTATATATCATCGATTTCACTTGCATCTTAGAGAAATACTTCAAATATCCCGATGAAAGGAATCCAATATCTTTCGTAGAATTATTTTCATCGGAAATCTCATTAATATCGCTTCCCTGGTTTAATTTGTCACACACAGGCATTCACATTTATAATTATTCTAGTCAAGATTGTCGTACGAATATGCATCGCTGAACTTGAGCCTCGGGTGATAACATAAGAATTAGCGAAATTGAAAAACAGATTGTCATATTCTATCATCATCTGTCGTAATATGTACCTGTATAGCCACTTTATGCTAACTGCAGATTTAAGTATATTCAATTTTTTACAAGTCTTTAGCAAAGTTATAAAAAAGGTAAACAAAATACATAATTATGGCTAAGCAAAAAAATGTTTAGGCTAGCTCTTATTCTATAAAATAACTTCACTTGTATGCATTATAATAAATCCAGCATTTCCTTTTTCCTAAAAAATATAGAACCACTCCACACTTGCGGGATACCATCGAGTTAATCAAAACGGCCAGTTAAAAAAAATATCGTTGTTTTTCAATCAAACATTCCAGCACGCATAAATACATATATTAAATAAATATTAATTAACGTAGGTGTAAATGATTTTTCATTGAGACCTTTTGTGAATTTTAAAATTAAAATTAAATTGCCGGGAGATATGCGCGAAAATGTATTTATCGACGCGCGGGATTTACTGAGCCCGTCACGTCATATTAATATCCAGTCAGCTCTTCTTGTGAATAATTCACTTGGCGATGTGCCCGAAAAACTGCGAAACTGTGTGCTTACTCTGTTATAATAATCTTTATCGTAGCGATTAATAAATTGTTACTGGCAATTGCTTCATCATCCATGTCTATATTATGACCAAATCAATCTTCAGTGAGTTGAGTAAGCTAGTTAAACCATACAGATTTTCGTATTCAAACATAAACTGTAACCCTGACAACAAATAAAGACGTAACATGTACCATAGCTCTTAACAAATCTCACAACGGAATGAAGCCGTATTAAATATTAAAGGAACAAGTTGATCCGGGCGAACTAGCCGGAGCCGCGGGCTAGCGTAGTGTAGCACAAACAAGGAAATTACCCGGCCCATTTGCAGAGGTCCCTTGTTCTCGAAGCCCCACGGTAATAAATTTGAATATTACATATCCATTATTGCTTGTTATTATAATCTTGTTTAAGCTTACGGCATTGGGGAGAATGAGCTGGATTTTTGATAAACAGCGTAGGTATTTATGTTTTGTATTTAGGATTTTTCGAAGCTATCATTAAGTGTAGGTTATGGGAAAATTAGGGCGCACATATTGTTATTCTAGCTAGATATTAGATTTTGTGTTCGAATTGTCAACCCCTACTAGCATAACATGTTCAACACATACATAGTTGACTAATAGCAAAATTATATTCGTCATATTTACCTATCTACAAACACACACAAGTTTAGCTAACAAGGTTATTTGTTTGACAGAGCGCACATGAAGCTAACAGTTCGGAACCTACAGACGGGAGATTTCGGCAACTACAGGTGCATCTCGAAAAATTCCCTCGGGGAGACGGAGGGCTCTATCCGACTGTACGGTAAGTGAAACTCAAGGCATTACGTATTCTCATTGTAATTACGCTTTGGCCGTCACAAGATACCTTACATGTGTACTTTTGCTGCCAATTTGAGACACTTTGTGACTTTCAAATGTCAGACGAAGTTTATTTTGATGTGACTGAGAGTTATAATTAGATGTACTTATTTAATTCTGTGTAATTGGTAGCAAAGCTTTATGTTTTATACGATTTCATTTAGTGCACTAGTCATGAAACACATATTCTGTTTTACATTCAACTTAATCTAACGAAATGACGGTTATTTAATTCAGAACCATTTATTTCGTAGAAATCCCGATGCCGTCGACGTCGCCAAAGGCCACGGAAATGAAAAGCAATGCCAACAAAGAGAGTAAGTTCATACTATAAACTGAATAAGTTACAACACACGCTGTCAAACACAAAATTTCGAAACTAGACTAAACAATATTTCAGTGAGTTACCGATTTGTTTGTGACTAATAAAAATAAACGTCCTCTGTGTCATTGAATACAATCTAATATTATCTGGTTACACGAAAATAATAAAAAAGAATACAAAAGAGAAAGCAAAAAAAGTACTACAGCTATGCTCTTCGCTCGTAAAACTTCGTAACAATATATAAATAAATGTAAATACATAAGCCGGTATAATTTGTTGGTTACCACCACTGCATACAACAGTCTGATTTACAAAGTTTCCGAGCCGCGACTTCGCCACTGTAAACATGTAGTAATGACTCATTTAAGTTCTGTGTTGACTCCTGTCTTGTATACTTGCATTCATACGCCACGGCAAATGTGTTGGCTTTGAATATATCTATGTACCTAGTAGGTATCTTATTCTTGTGTTTAAAGTGTAAGATAATGTTGGTTCTACAAGGCAAACCCATAGTACAAGCGTCACCTAAATGTTGCCTTGTAAGATTGCTAGCGTGATAATAAGCTGGAGAAACTTTAGCCACCAAATCCAGAAAAATTCAAGCTTTAGTTAGTTAAAATCATTCCCATACAAAAGCTTTAAAACATTTTCAAGGATGCTTTCATCGAATTTAAGAATGTATGTTAAAAAGCCATCGTTACTGAGTCATATGCGAAAAAGATGCATATTATAAATTATTAAACATAGTAAAAGCTATTTATGTGTATTCAACTCGTTACGTTACGTTACGTTTAGGCGGCAGGTGACAAGTCGCTTCTAGAATCTTCTGAAAACAATTAAGTTTAAAACTAAAGGTGCGAACCTAAACACGTGTGTATACTTAAATTAATATTATTTTCACACTAAGCTAGAGCGTTTACTTTTGTTTATTTATTCATGGAAATAAAATTCGAGCAGAAATTCTCGCAGCAAAGCCGTCTCATAAAAAACACGATCCTCATAAAGTATGAAGTTCAAGTGAAAGTACTTATCATTGAATAATATCGACATTACTTTAATGTGAATCGTGAATTTCTTTACTCGCACAATCTCCGAAATAAAACATATTACAGTCAGAAGAAAAATATTACGTCTCAAATATTTTTATTCCTCAGAATATTGAAATTTATATTGCGTTGTCTGTTCAGCAGTATCAGCTGCAGTATAATAATAATCTAAATATTCGTGGCTATGGTGCGTTATTTAATAAGCTAATAATTTAGCTTACGTCACCAAGCTAATTACAAAAATGAATGTGTAACAACGTGCGCCACGTTCGCAGTCGGTATTATCGCCAAATTGCAAAGGTTTAATCATTGTGGGTCATTTTAATACGTTCATCGGCGCTCGGTAAACTATCGCTCTAATTAACATTTTAATGACTTGTTTTACGATAGGTCCCGTAATTACGTACATCAATGTGGAATATTATCTTCACTAAATAAAATCTACAGATTTTTGCCAAAAAATATTATTGAAATTTAGTTTTATATTTACTAAGAACTTTATTTAGAAGTAGTCTATATAATCAAACTGTTCAAAGAAGTACCTCTAAAATGTTATTAAATTAGTTTAATATAAATCTTTCAATTATTATTATTTCTCAGAAATAATTCGTACTTAAGATCAACTATTTCGTGATCATTTCATTGCAATTGCTTGTACAAAGTAAACACTTACATGCAACATGTACTTTTATTTTAGACGAAAACCAAGTCATTTATTATTAGACTTACTTCATGTAAAATTCTCGTAAACTTTTTCACTTTATTTTTTTCACGTTCATTTTTCAATACGACCTCACTAAAAATACAGCTTTAAGTTTTTCAAGATTAATATACACACGCGAACTGAAAAAAGAAGCAGCATGAAAACATTAAACTTGGATTCCCAACGGGGAGCAGCTCAACGCAGCTTAATGCTCGGCGCACACATACCCACTATGATAGGGCTGGGACATAGTTACAGCCTATTTATTGTCCCACTGCTGGGCACAGGCCTCCTCACACACGGAGAAGGATTGAGCATTAATCACCACGCTTGCTCAATGCGGGTTGGTGATTTCAGACTATATAGTCCAGGTTTCCTCAAGATGTTTTCCTTCACCTTTTTATCAGCCATTGGTGTCTAAGATATACTTAGAAAGTACATACAAACTTAGAAAAGTTGCATTGGTACTTGCCTGGCCTGGATTCGAACCCGCGCCCTCATACTCGAGAGGTTGGTTCTTTGCCCACTAGGCCACCACGACTTTTTTTCTGGGACATGTTGCGGAAAAATGCACGCGACAATATCGGACACAACTGTGACGTTTACAAGCCGATAAAAATTTGCGGAAGGATTGATTTAGCAACAGGCAGATTTCTTTTGAGATTCATTTTTGTTAATCTGTGCTCACATTTTTGATTCCAATGGTTAACTAAGTTAGATTTACCTTCATTTTCTCACGAGTTGTTACCATAATTGATACGTGTAATGAATCATGCATTAAGAGTCTCAGACCATTTCATGCTACTTTCATTGCTTGCAAGGGTTGTAAAAAAGGGAGTTTATTGCTTAAAAATTTGAAAGGGCCTTATACAAGTTTTCTTAATGTGATGCATTTATTTTTAGTTTTTAATTCTCTTCAAAAGGTCTTAAAATTGAGACTATTATGAATCTTGACGAGATTTTTATATTTTCATGACTTTCAAAACGATTTCAATGAAATAAGTTATTTAGTATATTTGTTGATCATTTCATCGTAGCTGCATGTTAATCCGAGGCGTATTGCAGGCGTGAGGCGCGTGAACGTGAGTCGGTCGGTGTCCCGCGCCGACCCGGGCACGGAGCGGCCCAGCGTGGTGCGCGCCCAACTCGACCGCGCGCCCGACCGCGACGCCGCGCACCACGTCTATCGCCCGCCTCACACGCAGCACGTCTCAGGTAATGCTATGTCAACTTGCAGTGGATGCTGTTCATGTGATGCTGTCGCTTTTGTTGCGTTCATTGTTTGTTTACTTTGATTGGTTAGTGACAAATGGCACCGCATGATCAAGCAGTTTGCTTTAGTTTGGCACCAGAGTACTCCGCTGTGGTGTACGGTGCCGTATGATAATCGCTTGTTTAATGATTAATATGCTGCAAATTGACCATTGAAGTTTTCATATTTTTGTTTGATTCTCTGCCTTTTTGCTTTGATTGCTTCAGATGTACCTAAGATAATATTATTATGAGAATTTTATTAAATACTATCAGATCATAGACAAGGGTAGCTTCAAATCACTCCCATCTCATTGAGAGTTAACGAAATCACACATATCACCACAGTCAAGTCACAGGGAAAACTCAGCGATTTTACGCAACGTTAAGATATTGAAAGCGAGACCCCCATACGAGGCTCCGTGACTCACGAGGCCTGTTTATTAACCTCTCGGCCCGCTAACGATCAAACCCCAACTTTACGCATTGTTGAGTCCGCAACTTATGTCGCACCGTACGCACCATTTTACGCATCATCGTACATTGTTATGTTTATTTTATCGCAAACTCCGAACAGGAAAATCATATTACTTACACGGATTTCGGATACATGTCGCATGGTGTTCGTGCACAGATTTGTTATGGCGGTGATCAGATTGACTTTGAACTGGATCGAATTCTTGTAATAATTTTTATTTTATGTCTCCCAGCTTATGTAGTATGCTACTACTTACAGTTTTCTATGTGTATCGATAGACTCCTATATAAACATTTTCTTTTTGATACGTTTCTACTATTCCGCTGACTAATACAACCATCAAACAACCAAAACTTAATACGTAAAGCCTTTAATATAATAGCGTGTTCAAAGCGAGTCGAGCCACAGGAGGCTTTACTTACCTCTTTGTATTCTTTGTTACAATATACTGCATTATTAAAAACGTCTCTTTTCCGTCTCATGGTAAAAAATAAATGTGGCCGGAGACGTCGCGGCGGGTTGAGGAATACGTTACGAGGCCTGAACGTCGCAATTGTTTGAATGACTCCAAATGCTAAGAGCATTTCGGGCTTTTATCTTTGCTGAATATTCTGGAGTCAGAGGTATTACCCGACTGGCGTACGTCTTTATTTGTTTACTGCTACAGCTATATTGGAAACTTATGTTCTTGGTTACGAAGTGTCATCTTACCTATAAATATGCTGTTGTAAATAGTTTCGATTCGATTCACGGCTAAGCGTAAAAATATGTTTCTTAAGTTCCGTGAAAAAGAAACAATTTCAAATACCTACTTCCAAAAAATCTAAAGAAAGGCGATTTCTCTAAAAACTACAACATCCAAGTTCTGTAATAGCACAAACAAATGTAACTGACAGCTCGTCGATTTTCTCAGTAGACGACAAAGTTTTGGGTCGATCACAAAGAAATAGTTTTAAATTCCGCGTGGAGTTTACATAGGGATAGTGTGCCAGCAACATTTCAGGGCACATTATTATTGTAACAATCGCAGTCCGAGCCGGGCGCTGCGGTTAACACACACAGCTGCAATAAATAAGTGCGCATCGTATATAACGCGCGCGTGTGTGTGCACGCCGCAGCGCTGTCGGTGTGTCGCCGCCCTAACGCGCAGTCTTGACTATTGCGGTTGAGATCCACCCGGGTCGCTTTCCCGTACACCCAAATAGAGATTAAACATTCAACGAGTTCGCATACACACTTAACCCTCATAAATATTCAGTGCAGACCGCGTACAATCAATTCTTGCAGCTCTCGCCCTCTACGAAAAAGTGTTTGAACAGCCGAATAATATGATATCAAATAGAGACGCCTAACGTTTGAATAAATATTGGGAATATGAAACTTGAATATCTTTATCTTGAATTGGGTTTATTTAATGTTACCTCTTGTACGCTTTGTTGTGTGAGAATATTGCCGATACATATGCCGATATATACGGACGAAGCCCTGCGATCTTTGAACGAGGACTTAATATTGCATCAGGTTTTAGGATATCCACTGCTAACAATACCATTCTAATTTTACTTCAATTAATTAACGTCTTAATCGGAACGCTTATTTTAGCGCATAATTGTGTGTAACAAACATTATACCATTTACATATGTGATATCAATGTAAAATAAATAACGCATGAATTGAAACACATCAGACTTGTAAACAAGACAAATCCCATTGTTTGCGAAGCTTGGAGGCACACCCTAAGCTGTGGAGACACGGCTGTCGCGACGAACAAAAATACCGACAATGCGACAACCAGTGAATATACCTGACAAATAAATAAAGCGCCAAGCTACCTGTGAATACTCGGATTTTTGTAGCTAATGGTTCGAATAATAAAGTACACCTATACATATACATAGATTGGTTTTAAATGCTTGACATCTTTATTGTTCTCTTTATAAAAAAGTACCTCAAGGTACTGGATGTGTTTTTATTAGAATCTAAATGACTTGCTACATAAATTAACCTAAGGAGGTATCATTTAAATTGTTTAATAACTAGATACGTGCTAGCAAATTATTCTAAACCTCATGGATAACCGTATCAACCTACATTACAGCTAAATTACTCATTAAGCTAAATCCAGTTTAGTTTTATAACCAAAATATTCTTCAGTAGAACAACACGTTAAAGTGATTAATTTCATTTGTTTCAGGAACAAAACGGATCCATTGTTGGCGGCAATCGTTCCTGGCTATCATTGTTCTAGTACAAGTGGACCTCATTGTATAACTAGCTTTATTTACAGACCTACATTTATCAGTTCACCTGTTTTACTCCTCAACACACAGAAATTATTGTGACCAAAATATTTATTTAGATTCGTCTTCCTATAAATGTGATTTTTATTTTTAAATTAAATTATATGTAACGTTGAAACATATCATCACTAAATTGTGATCTCATATCCCGAGCGACGAATGTGTGTGAATGAATTTTATAATTATTGTACGAGTGATATTCAGTTCAAGTCCCAATTTTAAGGTGTAGCTTTAAGAATCCTGATGATTTTTAAATGGGCAGCATTTAATATGCAGCGTCAATCATTAAAAATGTGCAAACTATTGTTAAAATTTGATACTCAAAATATTTGTAACAACAAGCATTCTTTCAATCTTTCCAGTCGCTGGTGTGAGGAATTCCGAATTTGCGGAACATTCAGAATGAAAGTTCTCCTCAGAAACGTTTCTCATCAAATAATAGAGTATTTGAGATTCGTCATCAGGTGGCACGTGGATGTTCACAATAGTTCCAAGTAATTATTCATGAACCTCGTTAACCTACTCGGTATTTCCTACTCCCATTTCCATTTTAAATTATACATTACGTATTATACGTGCATTGTCCTTCCGCAGGCGACTACTCTAGCGTCATACGAATATTTGTGATTCAGTGCTTCGCCTAGAATAATCCTAATGAATTGTGCCAAAGATAAGCATCTCCACAGTTATTTATATAACTTATATTATTCATTTTACATAGAACGTAGACTTTACCTGTTCATTTTGTTGTGTCATTAACAATTTTATGGTCAACGTTATAGATATTGTTTGTCTAAGTAATAGTATAACCAAGCTTGCTACTCACGCTTGTCAAAATGTAAATATAAAAATTAATGCACAGTAAATAATAAAATAAAATTTTAAACGTAATATTATCTTCGTATCTGAATATTATTTGTTAATTCGACCTAATATAGATATATGTTAATGTATAAGGTGATCTTCACACTGCCCCGCATCACGCTGCATCTTGCGTGTCGACGCACCTACGCGCGTTCCTGCGGGAGTGCAGATCTGCATCATCGTGCGGGTTTTTCGCGCACTCACGCGCGTAGGTGCGTTTTGTAAATTCACGCACAGCGGCTCTCATCGAGTTCCATTTTCAAATATACACGTCACGCCCATTCAAAATCACGCGCGTCACTGCGGGATCAGTGTGCCATACCTTGCGTTTCGCCCCGCACCTACGCGCGGGGGTGCGTGTTTCTCCGCATGTATGTGCGTGATCCGCATGAACGCGCGTGGATGCATTTTCAGTGTGTTGGACTATGCGTGTTTTCCATACAAACGGAGATATTTCCATACAACGGAAAAAAACGCATCCACGCACTACGCTGCATCATGCGGGGCAGTGTGATAATCGCCTAAATTATATATCTTTTATTGAAAATAAGAGATAATATATCACTAGGTTAAATGCATACTTTTATTGTACAGATTGTGTGATTTTGAAAATGTAAATAAATACATTATAATAAATTAGTATAAAATTATGTCGATATGTATTTATTATTCAACAATTTCTGTCCATTCACACAGCTTTAGTGTAGGAAGCCGCAAAGACTACTCGCAGAGAGAGCAGCTTCATTGCGATCGTATCAATTTCTATTTAAAAAGTGAAGCAAAAAGCGGCGACGGCTGCAGCGGCCATTACACGGCGACACGTGATAGCGATAAACGTTTGAAATAATTAAAAGTGCTGGGGCGGGTCGCGCGCAGACAATCTTATCGGCGCCCTCACTCACTGACAGACGTTATCGCCGGCCGGATCTATGGCTCGCTTTAATTGATTCCCCACGCCCAATAGCTCTACAATCGGCTCTTTGTCTTTTTCTAATCGAAATTCAGCCGAAGTAGGAGGGAGCTAACGAATTTTTCTTGAAAAATCGCGCCGATGGGAAGCAGAAAATAAATACTGTTTGTTAAAGTGGCTCGTGGCAGTTGGAAAAACAAGTGGCGTTAAAATAGACGCCTTAATGGCTCGAGGATTCGGAGTTGGCGGAGCTAACGATACAAATATATCGCTAATGTTGATAGAAGTACTGCGTGTATCGGCAAGCGGTTCTTATGTGTTGTTTTGTTTAGCCCTTTGTGATACTGTGGGGGATACAATTTAAATGTTTAATATAATATGATAATAATGGTCGTTGTGCACAGAATTAGGTTCCATCAGATCTTGGTATCATTATTTTTGCTAAGTTCTGGACTATGAACTGTGGTTTTAATTACTTACTTCAAAAATATTCTTCTACCTACATAAAATCTCCATCATCAAAACAAAACAGAAACACAGTTTTACTAAAATCTCAATAAACAAGAGTCTGGTCATCAAAATTAGTTCACAAACTGAAACAATAGTCGATATTCAAAGTATAGGCGAAGCGAGGCTGCGGTTCCTTGTGTCAATTAAAGTTGTGCCTTGCCGCGCGGTTTTGCCGGCGGCCCGAGCAACGCCAAATTTACTGCGGAACCCAAGTTATCAGCTGACGTTGTAACTGGAATTTATCACTTAGTTACATCACATACTAAGTTGGGTCGCTCTTCGTGTTTCACGTGCGGCTTAATTGTTACATTGAAAAGGTTTACTGAACATCTTATTAAATTGGATGAAGGATAACTTATCGCAAAACAGAAGATTGAAACAAATATCCAATCCAGAGACAAGGCAAGCTCGAAGCTAAAATTATCTAAGTGTGTCCCATCCCGTATAATGCACGGGCGGTAAGGTTTGGCTCGGCTGGGTCCGTCGACACTTGTAAAATTTCGCGCTTCGTTGGTCGCCTTATCTCGCCTTGGGATAAACGGGGTATAACTTACAATTCTAGTAAAATACATATTTTTATGAAATACTATTTTTCGTGCGAATGAACTTAAATGTAATGTAAGTGGTGTGGTTGGTGGGCCGCACGTCTGATATCTGGCATCACGAATGAAATTACTGTTTAGAGTTTTAATATTAATACCTACGTGTCTTGTGTGATTTCATGATTGTAGGATTAAACACATTTTTGTGGTCCGTACTTTGTATTGTATTTGTATTATACACTACAATAAAGCAACAATGTGTTTGGAAAATAAATCATTAGTAGGTATTATTGAACTACGTCAAGACGGAATAGTGTCGACTGCTTGCTCAGATTGATTTACTCAGAAGTACTCACAGATTCGAAACCGCAGGCTGGGATATTTATCCTTCACGATTTGCAATTGTTAAGTCTAGAAGATTTCCTTTTCTTCTAAGTAATATATTTCGAACAATACAGTGCCCTGCCATAATTTTTGGCCTTTTAGGCGAGATCGCATGGCAAATACAAAATCATTTCTAATGTACCCACTCGTTTTTCCAAGTCGGCACTTTTTACTTGTTTTGAAAATACAGACATATATTTCTATTAAACAAAAGTACCTATTCGGTATTTATTTTGAACATAACTGACTTTTATTCGTATATTATATGTTGTCAGCCATTTCATAGAAGTTTTTGTAGACTGGCATGGTACCGGTGTCGTATCGTGATCGCATCGAGTAAATACAGCGACGATTTGAGATGTAACTAGTCGTAGATGTCGCACGGCCGCGGTTACCCGTTGCTGTTCATTTGTCATTGATTTGTAGATCTTTGTGATCTGGTTTACTTAACACCGTCCTATTGTTTCTTGTGGGTCTACTAAATCAATGAAAAATAAATAGAAAATTCTTCAGCTTAGTTTGACCAGTCAAAAAGTAACAACAGTGCAAGTAAAAAGAATATATGTTTCTTTTTTCAAAATCATAATTAAGGTATTCCTATTCCAGTTTATAAAAAGTTAATTTCTGGTAAATAGTCTTTTATAGATATAACATGGGCTGTACCGAAAATTAGATACCAAAAAATGGCCAGTGAATCCATTTATTTTCATACATACTGCCATAAAAGATAAGAGTGGCAAGTAGGCACAATAAAATAACGATGCGGGCTATATCAATTCATTGTTTGTACAATAGAGGCATAGCGGCAGCCCTCCGCGGCCTAGCCGTCACGTTCCCAACCCTTTTTCTTCATAATACAAGAACACTTTGGGCGTAATATTTCATATTTAAAAGCAATATCATATTTTTCCCTTCGGGCGGCTTGTTACTTTTACGAGTATGTCTTTTTGTTTAGTGTTGTAGCGCACGTTATACATATATCTGTATTGAAGTCCAATAGAGTCTTCTATTGTACTGGTAGACGAATATTGCCCGCTCCTGTAGCGGGTTGGTACACATAATTTGTTTCAGTGATAAATTAAGTAAATGCTAAAGGTATATTATATTTCAGCACTTATGCTTCTACACTACAGCTGATGGTATAGTGAATCTCCTGTTGTATTGGCGTCTGTGTAATGTGCTGACACATTATACGAAGTCCGCCGGACCGCGCGGTCGAGTAGTGCTCCGTCACTTGACCACCATTGCTGTCCGCCGTGGTACGCGGTGGTGTGTATGAATCATCTGCAAACTAGAGACCACGGAAAAACGTTCTAAACATTTGTAGAAGGTAGGGACAGAGTTAGGAACATGTTTGTAATAATACAAGTAAACTATTTAGTTTTGATAACGCTCAATGTACCAAGCTTTATAAGGCTTATATCTAAGTAGGTATTTCAACATAAACATAAAGTTTAAATATTAAGGTATTTCAACAATATATCGTTTTCAAAGTTCACATTGCCTCAATAATAGAAAAAAAAATCGTCAACATGACACATGATGATCCCGTAACAGCTGATCTTCAAGTTTACCACAACACTAATTCTTCTTCCTTTTTTTTCTTGGTAGGACTTTTCTTTTTGGTGGTCCAGACGTATTTGTTGCATTTAGCTTTGTTGCCGCACAGCAGGAACGAGCCGGAGTTCTCATCGGAGTCGGGCTTCACGCCGCCCGGGTACGGCGGCATGGTGCTGGTCGTGGTCTCGGGCGGCGGCGTGGACGGCGGCGCCGTGCTCGTCGACTCTCCCGCCGGCCCTCCTGCTCCTCCCTGTTGGAACTGGATAAACTGCTGGTTCTGGAAATATGGGTAATCAACTCGAGGGTAGTAATAAGATGATTGTGCACCATTGTATCCGGTCACGAACTGATCTACTCTTAGCGGTGGCTGTTGGTTCATTATCAGGTGTGCCTTCATGGTCGCATTCTGAGGAGGCTGATTGCGATGCTGTTTCTGTACCATCCTTTGTGGTGTCCATCCTTGCGGAGTCCTCATCAGTGGCCCCCTAGGGGGTTGCGGAGTCCCTGTTCGAATCGTCACCATAGCAGCGGCTGGTCTGCCAGGCGACACCATACCACCTGGCATCATTTGTCGCAGTTTAGGATTAGCTATCGTTTGGGGGTATCGTTGTATTTGCGAGGCTTGGGTAATCTGGTATCTTGGATCCGGCCACCTTGGAATCGTGTAGCATACTCTTTGTTGATTCCCGTGCAATGCGCCTTGTCCATTATTGTTAACGCAAGTGGTTGGTTGTTCGCAGCTGACTCCGGGGACGGGCACAGGACCACACAGGGGTTTGCGATTCTGCTGACGAGGCACCAGTCCTGGCTGAGAAGGGTATCGCATGGCCACAGGTCGCATCATGTTTGTTCTATAAATATTTGACATATCTACCAGTGAACGGTAAGAAATTTTATTTGCAGACACTGGGAGCTTCAAAATGACTATATAGTAGAGTATAATGTACCACATCACTTATCAGTAACTCTCAATTACCATAATTATTTTAAAAACCTGCGGTACACGACCACCTAGCGGTTACTATGTAAACATTTCAGATTATAATCAGATTGGTGCATGTTGTGTTTTGGTATGGAAATAATCATAGTGTTATTGTTTTAACCAAATTCTGGTACAATTTTATTGTTTCTTTTGAAGTAGAACAAAATACAAGAGATTCCATTGGCCGAATATGCATTAATCAAAGAGTTAATATTTTAAAGAGATGCTGTCTTTATATTCTAATTTTTTAAATATAAGCCTAATAACATATACGCCAGATATCCGCCATTCGTCAGGAAAACAAATGTAGGTAATCTCGTTTATACAAACCGCAGATAGACGCAGTTAGGTTCCAATGGTGTAATTTACTTCTTGAACTTATACCTCTATAAAAACTCGCAATTTTAGATATAGTCGATTATGTTAGAAATCAAATACTTTGTAAATATACCACTTTTTTCTGTTTCTTTATTCTTGTTGGAAATGGCCGCTAAACATAATGTTTTCATTAAGATGATTGCATCTTGAAGGTAAGAAGGCTAGAAGAGGCTCCCACAGCATCAGCATTGTATCAAGACGTTGTTATTGAGTTCCTTTTATCTGGGTTGCTCACGGTTATTACGGATCCCGTCTCACGGCTGACAAGGGTAAATCCCCTTTCTTCATATTCCCGCGCACGTTTCGTACGCCTGACGGTTTTTATGTCTGTCCGTTACAATAAATATAATATACCACTGTGCATGTCGAATTTGGACAATGTTTACAAGTTTTAAATAGAAATAACAACTCAAGCGTCTTGAATAGGGCTAATTGGCTAATTTGGCCATGACTCAACTGCCTGCTTTTTATTTTATCTTATGTCCCGTTAAATATTTGATACTTGAGCCAGGAAGGAGAGTACTTCCCATTTCAAAGGCTTGCGTAGCTTAGCTGATAATTTAACAAATATTCAAATAGTTTCATTTGAATTAATACTTACATTTTAAAGACTTTGTATAACGGTTGTAATAATAATAATATAATAATTTATTTATTTCAAGTAACTTTGACTCATAATATACAAAAAATACCAGTAAACACAAAAACATAAAACACAAAAACTTGTTAGTAACACTTACACCTATGTTAGTAGTTACATTTTGGGCTTAGATCTGTGTATGCCATGACAGCCCGTAAGAAATGGCACAGCAGCGACCCAAGTACACACAGTCAAGCCTGCTTGCTGGCCCGCTGCCTGCTGGCCCGCACTCTGTTCACCAGGGATGCGCACCTCTTACGCATTGTTGCATAAAAACAATCTATTTGTGCATCTGCAAACATCCCCGACGCGCTACAAAAGCGAGGCAGCCCCACCATTACTCTAAACGCATTATTATACTGGACACGGAGAGCGTTGTATGTTCTTTGCGTATATCCTGCCCACAGGCTACATGTGTAGAAATTGGTGCAGTAAGCTCTAAAGAGAGTGAGCTTGACCTTAAGTGAGCACCGTGCAAACCTGCGAGCTATCATGTTTGCTCGAACTGACAACGCTCTCCGCTCTCGCTCAATGTCTTCATCGTCCTTGAGACTAGGCGTTAACACATGACCAAGATATTTAAATTTGAATACTCTTCTCAATGCTGTTCCATTGAGTATTAGAGGTGGTATATTATCATGTGTCCTACCCCTAGTCTCAAAAACCATGATCTCAGACTTTTTACAATTATACACCAACCCATGGGATTTGGCGTACTCCTCACAAAAAGACACAAGTTTCCTCAGGCCACAGATTGACCCACTCAGCAGAACCATGTCGTCTGCGTAACTGATATTATTAACATTTATCTATATTATTATAATAACTACCCTAATAAGCACATTGATTTGAACATGTTTGACTGTACATATAGTAACCTTGAGGTGGTCAGAGAGGCAATTGCTACGTGTACAGTAGACTGCACATCAGTGGTAACTGTCATACACGTTAACTCAATAGTAATAAGTACGATTTTCCTACAAAACTGTTACCACTGACCTGAAGTTGACTGTACATCTGGACTGCATCTTGTTGGACTAAGGACAGTTGGTTTTAACATTGAGAGGATTTATGATAGTAAACCCTCTGTATATTATATTAGTTAGAACTTGTATAAAAGCAGAAAAGATAAAACGTTTATGTATTGATAACTGAACTAAAGTATATAAAGGGTACTTTTAATGCATTTAATTTATTCAGATAATATTGAAATAATCAAAATACAACTTAAATTACAAGATCATTACAGTTAGGCTTAAGAATCTATCATTCATTCAAATAATCAAATATACTCGTAGTGCTGCCACCCATCAGTATCAGGAAAACTAGATAAAATGCTTTGCATCCTGCACAGCAGCACTTGCACTCGGCGTACGCGTAGGGTGTAGATTGTTCTGCTCGAACCTGGACTCTCGACCAGCCCTCTGGACTCCAGACCCAACACGAGTTGGTAACGTCATAGTGTTGCACAACACCTCAGGAATCTGACTTTTATGCAATATCTGTAGGTATGGAGGATAAAACTTCGTTGAACAACTAGTCGGCATCTCGCAACTCAAATCCGCAAATGGCACTGGACCACATATAGGCTTTTCTTTTTGAAACTCTGTTTGAATGGGTTCGCTGGCTGCCTTGGCTTCGGCACTCTGTTGGTAGATTGCGAGAGGTATCTGAGGCCGGCGTCGCAGCGATGCCGGTGTCACCGATGGCAGGCAGTTGACGATTACCGCAGACAACAGGATCACGCTCAGCATCACGTATTCAACGCCCAACCATATTGGATAAGGATTGGTGAGCATGTGTATAATCTTGTAATCATTTGTTATGATTCGGTGTGGAACCAATTGCTGTAAGATTATTTTGAACTAAATTAGTTCAAAACGTTTTCAAAACTTTCGACAATTTTCGTCAGAAAAGTGTTTTGCATGTAAAAAATTGTAAAGAACGAGTCACGTGGGTTCAAAAAATATGAAATGGGCATGTATTTGTTACCATCTGTCTATATTTCATTATACCCAGTTGGTTGATTATTAAAACTCCCCCAACGTTTTCCGCCAAGTGCAAAATATCCTAGACTAAATATTATTTCATTCGCGGATTTCCAATTCTTTGCAGAAAGAGTCAGAATGATATTATTCTGTGGCCGTTGTGGCGGCGGGGGGTTATAATTCAACAAGAGCGACCAGATGGTGTCCCGCCGGTGTGACGGGAGAAGATAATACAAGGCATCATCACGCTACTTACGACGTTGTGGCGAAGGACCTAACTAAGCTCGAAACCTGACGGTGTTCGTCGAGAATATGCAAGCGTCGCATCAAGGAGACTATACAACTTTACAAATTACAAAGAATAAAAATCTGTTTATACTAATTTTAACTGGTGTTAAAATGAAGCCCGTGCCCTTTAAGGGCTGATGATGATGGGTTCGTGGTGCAAAGGAGGAAGCGCCGTCAGCGAACCAACAAACCGCTGTGAAGTCAAACACAAAAATCCGTACCGCCAAGCTGAACACCCCGGTGTACATCTCCCGCCTACACTACACCACTAAGGCGGAGGACATCGTGGAGTACGTGCGTCAGAAGCTGAAGTACGCCCCGAGAGTGCAGCTGCTGTAGTCGCGCCATAACGCCAACGTTAAGAGCGCTATTACAAAATCGAATTGCTCAGTTGTAGGTAAATTAGACGATAGCCGGCAGCACTTGCGCATGTGTGCGTCTAGTGAAATACGCAACGCACACCTGCGGACCGCCACGCGGCACAAACAAACTTGAGACTTTGCCACTTTTTTCCGAAACTATTTATTGTTTTTATAGTTTATGAAATATTATTTGTACCGATGAATTTTATAACCTAGAATAGCTCGATTGAGTTACAATAAACAAGTAATCGTTTACAATTTTTAAATTATTTAATCGACAACCAAACTTTTCACCATGTTTATCAATTATAAGTAATTGATTTATAAAAAAACTAAAATCTATAATTCGTCTTCCATGTATTGTATCTTCATTTTCCTGCAACAATGAAAACTAGGAATGTAGATAGTTTATTAAAACAAATATGTCACGTATAACTTTTGCGGGTGACAAAAAATACTTACCATATTATTTGTACTGGTATTCAATTGAGTCTGATAGTCTGAATTAAATATGCTTTCATTATCCTGCAAGAATCAAAGAAGTCCAATTACATTATTATGCAACAGCGAAACTAACGACGATGACATTTACGTACATATTTCTTTATAACCAACATCAAAAAAAGAGAACCCAATCTATAACATTTTCGAATTAGAATATCATGGCCTAATACTTATGTATATTACATTTCAATCAGATCATTATAACTAATAAATAAAATAAAACTCACTAGTATCAAAACGTGTTAGATGCGTAGATTGCGCTATATTTTTCGAACTCCGGCGAGTTTACGCGGCGCAACAGCGAGCGATACGTCCCTCCTCGGTAAGCGCCTGGCGCTGACTAAAGTTGAACACCGCGCGTCACAAGATTTATATTGATTTTTGCATTGCAAACAAAAATTATTTTAAAATATTGTTTTACTTTTAAATAGACCAATTTTTTTTTTCAAGCTTTATAACAATACCACCTTAATTATTAAATGTTTTTTATTTGAATTTGGATTATACTTTCATAGATAAAAAATATAGTTTCGTACGGAAAATTGTCAGTAACTCTCAGTTTTACAGAATTATTTTTGGTGTAATACTGTATGAATTGTAATAAATTGATTTAAGCACTTCCAAGTACAAGATATAGTCGTATCTTGAACATTTTTATAAATGGTTAAATTGCTATATCCTCGGAGTACCGAAGCATCAAAAGATACCCAAAAGCAACATTTTATGAAACATCCTTTGCAGAGACAAAGATTTTACTGATGTACGTGGACAAATTAAAATATTTATTTAATACACTTTCAAGATAAATGATCAAACTTTCTGAATCTTATTTTTGTTTTTTTATTGTGACTATATCCAAAGCATCAAAACTCGTATAAAACGTTTAAATTCGCGAAAATTTGTGATAGCCCTCTTAAGGCGTTCGTGGTGCGCGTGCCGACGTGTTTCCTGCACTTCGTGTTGGACGACAACTTCTGGCCACAGGACGTGGTGTTTCGGCGGTTCTGCGGACAAGTGCCACAGGACCGCACAGTGACATAGTGCATACTGAAGTGTTACTAACATAGATTTAAGTTTTTTATATACCAACAATTTTCGTATAGAATAATATGTATTTTAGTCTTTAAGGTACATATCTATGGGCCTGTGTCTATCGGATCTCTTTGTTGCTGGGGAGTTTGTTGCGCCACTTCTTCTTCCCAGTAGGAACATGTAGGAAGTGGTGAAGGGTGGTCGTTTTGGGGGCTGTCTTTTGTTTTTGACGTTCGAAAAGTGCTGTTTTGCAGCATAAAATATTTTTTTGATTTTGCCTGAAAATAAAAATATTTGATTTGATATAATGTGTTGTCATAGGATTCTGATAATCTTTCTGTCAATTTCTGAATGACCAACGGGTACTTTTTATACAAAAGGTTAGATAAATGTTTTAAAGCTTGAACAAAGTATTATACAAGCTGGAACAATAATGTGCATCTTTTGGTTGCATTTGAAATGTTTTTGTCCCATGAAATTGGATAACTAACAGGCTTACTATGTAAATGAGCTCAATAATGTTTATTTCTAATCTTTCTGCTTATCAGAGAGTTTCAACAAGTACACAGAAATAAAAGTTTACTGCTTTTGTGATGGTGTAAGCGCCCCAGCTGCTGTGCCACTTGTACATACTACGAGCGCTGTGACACTTCATGCTCCTCAGGCACTGTGCTGCTACACAAGCTTTGCATGCTGTACGGAGTGCTGACGGCCAGTATCTCGTTTGGCGTACTCTGGTAATGAAAGCCAGTGGATACTAGACCTAGTATATCATGCATTGAGGTCAGGTGATCTGTTCTATTTTTTTTTATTACACATCAGAAGTAATTTTGCTCTTAGCTATATTAAGTGGAAAAATGTGTAATAATGTACCAACCATTGGTATTGTCACCTATGGGTATTCTGTGTAGCAAAAGCTGAAGTGAAGTTAACTACACGTAACTTATCAAACCGTAATGGTAGTTGTGTTTTGAGCATTGCTGACACATGATTAGTAATAATGATATTTCTGAGACATAGTTTCAAAGTTGAATTTATTTGTCAAAGTTATGCCTTGAATTTGTTTCTTTGAGAGTGTAAAGCTTTCCACATTTTGATGGACAGAAGTGGCCGAACGAAATGTATGTCGTCAGTGCTTGTTGTGCAATATGCAAAATTTTGATTCTATGCCTGCTATGCGAGACGCTGGGTGGTACAACAGTGTTTTGTTATTTATTTTGTTCCTGTTATTTTTTTTTTTTGACTCTATCACTATATGCAAAGGATTTTTTATTTACATAGATATTTACAATAAATATCAAAAACTATCCTAGTAAAACAAACAACTAAAAAGCGTCAAAAAATTCGTCCCCATCGCTGTCAACTGGGAGCGTGCCCAAGAGGCTGGCAGCATTACCTCGTTGGATCGCCATGCTGATTCTTTGTCCGAGGTAATAGCCAGCCTTCTGGTCACGAGAAGCGTCAACCAGCCGCCTAGAGAGATCTTTAAATAGAATTCCTGTTATTTGATTTAAAGTTGATGTTTTTAATTTTTTAATATTTTTAATTCGTTGACATCGGACGCGTTTGCACTGTTCGCAGAAATTATTTTAATTTCGTGCCGAGCGCGGCGTCAGCCGCCGCTTATTTTGATACCATGCGTTCGGAAGAACTCGTGGCGAACGAGGTCCTGGCGTTCCTGCAGTACCAGCTGGACGTCATGGATGAGGTCAGTGTGACCCAAATATGCACCTCGAACTTTACCGAGGAGGAGATACGCAGCGAAAAGAAGCTGTTGTACGAGTCGCTGCAAATGGCAGACCGAATGCCGACCCGCAGGCGAGATGAAAAGGGAGAGAGAAGTCTTCAAGACACCATAAGGCTGTTAAAGGAGACCGACCCGGACGACGTGCCAACGTTCGTGGCAAAGGACTTGCGGAAGCTGCCCCCGGTCCCTTTCGATCACGTCGACGTCACCAGGCTGTTAAAGGACATCACGAGTATGAGGTCCAGCCTGGTCGAGCTGCAATTGAAGCTGGAGGCATCGCAATCCACCATCTGTGATCTACGTAGTGAGGTAGCAGAATTGCGAAACTCTGTATGTAGGTCACACGCGCATACCAACAGCGACAACACACGCCACGGACAGGTCAACGCATCGCCGCAGTGCGCCGAGACAGCAAAATTGCACTCGTCGCCTGCCGTCGCCACTACTAGTGATGCGTCACCGTGCCCCGCCCTCCCCGCCTGCGGCGTCCCTGCCTTCGGGACGCCGACGAATATAAGCACGTCTAGGCTTGGACATGTTTACTCGGATGCCGTAAAGCGAGATCCCATCCAACAGCCACCTAAAGCTACTGTGGCAATACAAAAACAGCCCGAATCTGTACCATGTAAAGGGACAGCTGATGCAGATGGTTTCGTCAAGGTGGAGAGAAGGAAGAAGAAGCCATCTAGTCGAAATCAATGCGGAACTGCGTTGACTGGTCCAAACATGCTGCTGCGTCCCGCAATACCTACGACGCAGCTGTATGTGTCGCGCCTTCATCACTCCACGAAGTTCGAGGAGATCATGGAGTATATAAGAATCAAGACGAACTGGACCTTAAGAGTCGAGAAGTTGGAGCCGAGACACAACACAAATTTCAAATCGTTTGTGGTACGTGTGCCAACTCAGCATCTCGACATGTTCCAAGAACCGTTTTGGCCGAAAGGTGTCGTTTTCCGGCGATTCCGCGGGAGGCTACGCGACACCACGCAGTGCAACACGACACCGCCTATTCGTGTTAATAAATAGAAATTGTTTTGGTATTAATGTTATTTTATATGTATTAGTTTATAAGTATTGCAATATGAATAATTATGTATGTATTGTACTTTCTATGGGCCCTAGTTGCCTGATGTAAACAAATAAATAAAAATAAAATAAAAAAATAAATGGATTAGTAGGTACGTTGTCCGAGGTTTGTAAAACCTCGAATAATGTTTTTTTCTGAAAGAACCGTGTGTCCAGAAAAAACGATGACGTCCACGATACCCAATTTAAATACGACGAAATTGAGCCAGATCCAACTCGCTTATTGTTGTGCAGTTTGTGCAGGTGTTCCGAGACTCAACCAGGCTCATCCAAATCCTGCCGAGGACGTCAGGGTGTCAGGAGAGGCCGTGTTAGCTGCCAGTGGTTACATAGAGGGCAGCAGAGACGAGCGACCATAGACACCTCGCCATTCAGCCGTGTATCTCTGCTTGGAGGATTCTTTTTTCGAACGTCATTGTGACAAGACATTTATAGTTTGACAGGAATACGATTTTGCCGCGTTTTTGATGAATCGTCGTTGATTTTCATGTTAAAACTACTTCTTGTTATTTTCTCGTTAAACAAACCTGCTTCTGGTTTTTAAGAATAGTCTAAATATCTACAACGGCGATCTCTTAGACCGTTCTCCTTAAATTGGCCTATACTCTGCACTATATCGGTTCGGAGACCGCTATCATAAATGAAAAATAAGAATCAATCTTTTCATTATCTAATATCAGTCTGTGAAATCACAAACAGCCAGTGCAAACAGCACTGTTATCTTACATGTCAAGTATTAAACTTTTTGATTCTAGCACATCGTCTGTCAAGAGTTCATTTGGACTGATTGTATACCCCGTTGCGTGCGATACCCTAAACTGCACCTTGTCTTTTGGGTCTATCTTGTTTTTATCATTTTTATCCTCCTTTGGTGGCTTGACTACAGTTTCTTCGTGATCCGACCACTCTAATTCTAAGCACCTTGCTTTACCGCACTTGAGGATTACTACGGGTACTTTAGGCCCCTTTGGTGTGATTCCTCCTGGATAGAATGGACGAGTGCTTATGGTGTGAATTATTCTCTGCAGTACATGAATATTGGGACGACGAGCGGCCTGGCCATGTGCCGCCTTTCGCGAACTCTGTAATGGATCGGTCCGACGCACATTCTTACTCACAATTTTCACATTCTCCTGTTGTTTTGACATCGTTGTTTTATAAGTAGGCGATATCATTGAACTTGACGATTGGTTATTTTTAATCGTAGGTTCTTTGGTTGAAGACGACAAAACCACAAATGAGGCATTTTCTTGTTTCATTACATTTTGAGTGAGCTTATGAGACAAATGATTTACAAAACTCAAATTACTCAATTGTACACTTTCCATTATTACATTAGATCGCGTAGAAGAATCAGTACTGTGAATTGGAGCACTGATTTGAGACTCATTTGTCTCGTATCCTGTCGTTTGCATTAAAACTAATGCGTGCACAGCATCAATGATTATTTCTTTGGTTTTATCTTTTACGGAACCCCGTATGGTTTTAGATTTTAAATTAGACGGGGGATCTGTTAGGTCTTCGTCCAAATTTTTCAAAGTTACTTCTTTGGATAAATTCTTTTCATAGTCGTGTTCCTCACAACTACTGTTTGTGGAAGATCCTTTAGAATTGATTTGTTTTATCTTGTTTGTACTGTTTATACTGTCTGTATGTGTCGACTCAGACAGTTGCAACCACAATGGTTTTAAGTCGCCAATATTCGACACGGAATTATTTGATTGATTATGAAAAGGAGCTGAGTTCACTAACTGCAGTTCTACGAATATTATGACAATGTAAAAGTAAAATATTATGCACATCACGTATCAGTTTATAGTCGTTGACCATGTTTATAACAATAAAGAAGTTTAACTAACAAGGATTGAGTATGTAATAGAATTTTAATTTGTACTATTTTGATTTGGTCCGGTTTTTATTTCAGAGCTATTGATAGCATAAACTTTATCAGCATTTTTATGTGTTTTCAATCTAACTGTAGTAAAAATGGAATAATGCGTTGGCTTTAACAGGTCAAAGGTACATGGTTCAAAAGTGTTATTTCTTGAACTCAAAGAGATAGCAGGAGACGAGTAGAATGTATTAATTGGTCAGTAAGAGTCTGACACTTTTTTCCACCCCACCCATAAAGACTGATCATTTGATGGTTTTAAATTACTCGAAAAAAATAAGTAGTAAACGGAGAACATAATTCAGAAGGTTTACCTTAATAATTTGAAATTTGATATTTTCCAAACAGATCAAACAAAAGATATTCTTCTGTATTTCTATGCGTGAGAACTATGTCATAAACGCCCATATAATTTGACGGTGTAGCCGAATAAAGGTTTAATCTTTGAATGTGTACAATGTACATGGAGAACAAAATGTGACCTATCTTCCTTACGGCAACTCGGCTATCTTGCTTTCCTCCGTGTAGGTACAAATCCAACACTCACTTAATTTTTGTAGACGTTTCTAAAAATAAGGGAGTTATAGATAAATGCACATCTTTCATCTTTCCTTTCTGAGCAAGAAACCTTAACAATAAGCTCGCATCGCATATTGATCTTCGTGTTGCATTTTCGTTCAAATTGTTTGTGTATACTACTCATACGTCTTTTTCACAATGAAACGATCTTTCAACATTTTTAGTAATTTTTTTTGTTCATATTGTTTTTTTTTGGAAATTTTGAAACTGAAACTATGCAAGATATAGTTTGGTCCATCAAAAAAATATAGTTTCGTCAGGGTGTACTTGAAGCTTAGAAATACAGCCACCAGGAAGAAATACATATTTTATATTCATGAAGAATGTCTGTCTATCAAATATATTTCTTAAAGCACAGGGAAAATAAATAACTAAAGTAATAATAAATAACCTACAATAAAATGTAAATGTTTGACATAGTTCAGGTATTAAAATAACAATAACCAGTTTATTAAAAAACCGTTTAGTAAAAACACACAACTTCAGCTCGCGACAGTCTTCTGTTTATCCGTCTGACACATAGACGGACGTTTTATTTAGCTTGACCCGTACGGTATTTATTTGTTTTGGTCAAAATTAGAAATTGCTATTTAAGTACCTTCCTGTTGTCAGATTGATCTGAAAGATTCAAAATGTATGGAGCCCCAGCCTACTCTTTGTACACCATTGCACAAAGTGGGGAAAATAATTGTAACGGTTTTCAAGTATTCAATTAATTCTAGACACACGGCAGTGTGTCCGCCAAGTTCGAGCAAAAAAAAGCGACACACCGGCCGTGGGTTATAGTATACGAACCACTTCGGGCCAAATTAGACCCCCCTAAAACTCAAAATCTATTTTATTTACGCATATCAAATTTATAGTATCTGTTGAAACTCCCCCACTTATCTAAAATATAAAATTTCATTAATATACCTATTGTAGGTTTTGAGATATTGACGTCAGAAAATCGCTATTTTTACTATACACTCACTGACTGACTCACTCATCAAAAACCTAAACCACTTCCAATAGTCGTATTGACTTGAAATTTGGCATGGAGGTAGGTCTTTATGACAAGGTAAAGGGAAAAATCTGAAAATGGCCAAATGTGAGTCAGTTTCAAAATAATGAAGATGTAAATTTACACCCCTAAGGAACTAAAACGAACTAAATTTTTCTATATTTATATAATATATCTTCGCATGGTCGTACCGATCTGAAATTCGTTACAAAGGTTTCTATTTAGTCAAAATAAAGTAAAAATCTGAAAACGACCAAGTGTGTTTTTATTTTAGCCTAATATGACCGTGACCACTTACGTAGATTGATAGGTAAGTAACTATTTTTTTTTCTGTTTTTTTATACACCTGTAAAACTTTATTGTAATAAAACGAATAATATATTATAATCTACATATATTTATTATCTAATATTTGACACTTAAGTATAAAATCTTATTCGAGTGTAGTTGTGAGCCTTATCCTCACTACTCTTTGCAGCTCTACCTAGGCTATACATTTGGCGGGTTAATTAATCAATTAATATACAGCTGCAATAACATTGATTTTCTTCTAAATACGCTGTAACACAATTTACAACAGACCTTCCTCGAAGTAATATGCATCATCTGCGTATTGTAATGGAGGACTTTCCACTCCTGTCTCTGTCTTCTTTGTCGTGCCTGTTGAAACTCCTCGAAACTGGATCAGTTGAAGTTTCTCTTTACTAGGGCGCCCCGGTCTAACAGGATTATTAGGTTTTTGATCAGTTTTTTTTTCTGTAGGATCCTTCCAGTCCATTTTCATGCATTTGGCTAAATGACAAATGTCAACTTTTACACCCTCAGGGACTTTTTCTGGAGTAGTGCCATCTGGATAGAATGGGTAGGTGCTTTTGGTTACTATCACTTTTTGAAGAATAACAACTTTGTTTTCTCTTAATGCACTTCGACCATGAACAGGTTTCCATGTCGAACTATAATATGAAGGATCTTTTGTTTCATGCACTATATTTTGAGTTGTAACACGTCCTAGGGCTTGAGTTTTTGATCCAGTATTTTGAACGGATGCAACTTTCGATATTTTATCAAATGAACTAGGCAAACTTTCTGTTACGAATGCTTCAAAAGACCAAGATGATTCATGTGGAACTGCCGCCGAAACAGTTTTTTTCCCATATGCTGGAGGAACATCAGTAACGTCCTGAAGTACATGTGGAGGACCATCCGAAGATAAAAGCGAGCTTTGAGATACATGTTCAGATAGCCCATATATTGGGCGCAAGGTGGATTCTTCAAGTTCCAGCAAAGAAGTGTCTTCGAATGACGTCTGCTTTGTTTGTAATGCATGTAATTCTTGGCAGCTATAATCAGGAAATTTTACGGAACCGCACACAGGCTTCATTTTTCTATACACTTTCGCCTGTGTAGAAGCAATTGGTGAGTTTCTAGGCGTCAGATTTGAAACAGATTGCGTCTTCAGCGTGGCCAAATACACCAAATGCAATGGACTCAAAAATATGATGCAAAAGAGAATCAAATTAAAATCAAAGCTCATTACGTACTGGATAAAACTCATTGATCACACGTACAAGAAGAGACGATGAGATATTTTTTAAATTAAATTATTTCTAGTTAAAACCTACACACTGCTTTGTTTTGGTTCTGATAACATCTGAAGCGTATTATTAAATACGACGCTAAATTATTTTAATTCTTAGTAGAGAAAAAGCCGCCGACCGTGCCTCGTAGCTACAGACCGTCCGTGGATGAGTGCAGATCTTGTCTAATGATTTCCTCCGTTTTACGAAAGCAACGGTTGTGTTTTACGAAGAAGAAGTTACATTCTGGGTTGTAAAATATGTAAACATTGTTTTAAAAAATGACTTCAACTATGGTTATGTTTGAAACTTGGTTCCGAATATTAATTTTTTAAAACTGTTCATCCAATCAAGTTCACAAGAAAGTCCTTTGTAAAGTTCTTTTTTTCTGAAAAGTCTTTGTAATGTTCTAAATATGATCTGTTTAGGGTTCCGTACCCAAAGGGTAAAACGTGACCCTACTGTTTTCGCTCCTCTGTCCGTCCGACCGTCCGTCTGTCACCAGACTGTATCTCATGAATCTTGATAGCTAGAGAGTTGAAATTTTCACAGATGATGTATTTCTGTTGTAAAACTAGAAAAAAATAATAGTTGGGGGCTCCCATACAACAAACGTGATTTTTTGCTCATTTTTGCTCGATATCCATAAATATATATAGAATACTAGCTTTCGCCCGCGGTTTCACCCGCGTCCCGTTGCCGGATGGTGACAAAAACTATCCTAAAACCTCCTCCCGGGTCTAAGTTACCTCCCCTCTAATTTTCAGCCAAATCGGTCAAGCCGTTTTCATGTTATGTTGTGACACCGGAAAGCGGGTTTCATTTTTATATATTGGATGGTACGGAACCCTTCGTGCGCGAGTCCGACTCGCACTTGGCCGGTTTTTTCTTTCATATTCTTTTAAGTTATAGGTCATTAATTGCCACATTTCCGAAATTATCAACGATATTTTACAAGGTCAGACAGACATGGCAGACCTGTAAGGGGTCTAGGTCCTAGTTTACTAAGGAAACCTAAGAAAGGAAGGCTGATGACAAGAGACTGACTGCCTCCAATCGTAATATGAAAATACATATACATACATTGTACCTACGCCAACATTAAATAAAATGAAAGTCTTTTTGATTAACCGACTTCCCAAAAAGGAGGAGGTTCTCAATTTGTCGGGATCTTTTTTTTTAAGACGCCTGGACCGATTTGCAAAATTCTTTTTCTGTTTGGTGATAACCTTGAGAAATCGAAGGCAACTTTCGAAAGTTGTAGGCATGCATAGGTTAAAAACTTGACAATGAGGTGTACGTCTGATAACAATATGCTGTCAAAGTCCTATAGGAGACGAGTTGTGATGGGCACTGCTTACTTTAAATCGGTTTTATCGCAGCCAAAGGTACTGATACTCTTCTAAATTGTGTTTATTTATGAAAAAGCGATATTTTAAAACACGTGGGTACAATATCTAAACAATAGAACGCTTTACACTAAAATACCGAAACTCTTAACATTGCCATCAATCATCAGTATAGCCCATTTAGTGCAGGTGAAAATTTTATCAAATACGCATAGCTTTTCAAAAATGTTTTAATCTAACAAAAAAGTACATTAATCATTAATTAAAACCGCATTATCATTTTTCTGAAAATCACTTCAAAAACTTTTCAAAACACTGACGAACTTTCTGCCAGCAATTAGTCCAAAAAAAGGTTTAACCAATTTCTTAGCAATTGTACAAAATTGAAATTTAGAATACACTCTCACGCATGCTCGGCTAACTCTTTTGATGCTAGAAACATACTACAATCATTAAAACCCTTTGAAATACACGTAAAGTCCTTAAAACTAAGATTTCGCATAGATGCCCGTTTTTTTTGCAAAAGAGTGTATATTGTTATTAATGTTTTCAAAATACCTTCCCTAATGAAACAAACGATTTATTTTGGAATTATATTCAAAATTATTTTATTCTACGACTACAAACAAATTATTCACAAAAGTATATTTCAATGGTCCAATGCATAAATTAAATCACAATATTATACAATCACTTCAAATTTAAATACATCCGTCATGATGTCATACTTCCGGGCTCAGGTGGAGAAGTCGAGCCTTGAAAAGATGGCATTTCATATCCAGACGCCACATTGTGGGGAATAACATATCTCGCAAGTCCAGACATAAGATTCTGAAATTCTAAGCCCTGCGGCATAAAACCGTGTGATTGAACCTCTGTCACCGTTCGTAATTTACCATCGTAATACCCTGGTTTTCGAGTTAAAATTATTTTAGGCATTACTGCTGGAGTCACTATTTTTTGTTTCATACCTTCTGTTAAACCACGAAAATAAATTCTTTGCTGCATAGTACTGCGTGTCGATATAGTTTCAGTAACTTTATCATTGGATAAGAATTTATTTTGAGCTATTTCCACTGGACTACTGTAAGCCATATCTCTTTGAGAATTATCAGTTACATATTTTGTAGGGGGCCTGTTAGTGTGATCAATTTTGCCACCCGACGCTATTGTTGGTCTAATTTTCAAATTAACGTTTTTGTACACCTCAATACGTGATGTTGCCGTTTCTCCAGTTTGAATTTGCGGTATACTATTATTATTCAATAGTTTTTCTTTTATCTCACTATGAAAATAAGCTTGTGTCGGAATTTCTTCTGTTACGATGTGTTGAGTTTTCTCACTTCTTGTATCATTTAGTATATGTAGAGCCTTTAGTTGATTATTAATATTCTCTGCTAAAAATTGATCAATAGTTTCGTAACGAGGTACGTCCATTGTTTTATTCATTGTCTCACCAACAAAGATTATTTTTTTAAGCATTCCTATTTGTTCCGGCAGACGTTCAGTTGATCTATTGACAGATATCTCCTGATGGTCCACCTTACCTGTTCTAAAATTTGCTTTGTATTTTGTGTAACCTTGTGATGGCAATCTGTCTACAGCCGCACCTGGAGACACGTCGATGTTCGGATCTTCAACTAGTTTACTGCGAAAAATCAGTTGTTTCAAAGTCTCACCTTGGGGTGATGTAGTCTCCGTTGCTGTATAATGAGAAGAGGAACTAACGTCATGAGCAGTCAAATCTGACATTGACTTTTCAACCATTTTATCTAGGTTAACATTGTGAAGTGAACTTTGTGTCGACATTAACGTTTTGTTTGTTCCTTGATTGCGTAAGTTAACAATTGTTTTTTCTGTTGTAATAATTTGAAAGTTTTGCTCTTTTTTGATCAATTCATCTTGCAATGTGTTAAATCCAGTAGTTTCACTCTGACTCTTCACACCACTTTTTGGAAATGCCGCCGATAGATCCTGGGTCAAAAAATCGTGTGAACGCGGTAATGTAATAGACTCAGCTTGCGTAAAATTATAGTCAAGTATCTTACTTAGAGAAACAACATCTTGGGATGCCTGAGACTCTTTCATCATTTGCAATGGCTCAACTTGTGGGTGCAAATTCTGTGACAGCATACGTCCAAATGCCACATTACCAGGAGTATTTCCTGCCAGTCTGGAATTTGAAATCACATTTTGAACACTAACACTTTGAGACTTTATTTTTTGTGGAGCCATTCTTCCCCTCGTTCTATATTGTGATATTCCAAGAACGGGTTTTCTTTCGGTCTTATTGTGAAGCATCATGTTCAGAGATATTTCAGCTCTTGGTTGCGTTAGTTGTGAAATCCGTTTATTCTTAAAAGTATTTTGTTGTATTTGAGTTTTTTTTCTAACAGAGTACATGGGTTGATGTGTTGTTTGTTGATTATTTTGAGATTCCACTTCAAATGCTGTATCTTCACTGTTTGATTTTAAGTCAAATAAAGACCCTATAAGTTTTCCTCTAGCGGGGTGACCAAATAATTTAGACTTCCAGGTTGTCGTGTCTCTTTCAAATGTCTTCATAAGCTTTCGAGCTGTAGGATGCATAAATATGCCCTCTTCGGGTTTCCATGTTGTAGATTCAATGTTAAGTGATGTCATATCTTGTTTAACAACAGAATTTGAAAATAAATTAAAAGGAGTTGACTTTTTAACGAATTTCTGATTGGGGATAGTGGGCTCTTCGCAACTATATTCCGGAAATAAAACTGGACCACAAGTAGGTTTCGTTCGTGTAATTGGTGAAGCTCTTCTTTCATTTACATGACTTCCCACGCTGCCCTTGAGCGACAATGGTCCAAAATCTGACTCAAAGCCAAACGGTGCCGAATCCGCTAAGTACAACATGCTAAGAACCACGATATAAAAATTCATTACGTAATATTAGGATCGGATTACCATATTAACTAAAATCAGAAGACAGAACTCGCGAGTGTTTAGCAATCGAGTAATAAAAATTTTAATTAAAATGTTGTGATTTCGATTGCATTTTATTATTATTTCAATTTTATCCAGGCAACTTTTTACATAGTTTTGCGGTATTGGTACTGGTTCATCTTCAAAAAAATAACAGCCAGCACATATGAAGCGAAATATGTAGAGCTGACGGCATTTTGTTCGTTCAGTAGGTATGATGCCACACGCGTCAATTACTACATCCCGAATAATAGCTTCAAAGGTTAACTAATTGAGAAATCTTTCAGTTCAAAGGAATTTCTTCAAACTAGTAAATAGTTTCTATAAGCTGATAATGTAACGATATCAATAAATACTTGATAATATGATGATCATTATGTCCTCCCAGCTGATTATCGGCTACGGTGGCTGTTCTCGGTTCGATTTACGGTATCTACCGAGAAGTTAGTCAGTAATATTCTTGCTCCTACACTGGCTAGGCAGGAGGTACCGTATATAGCCGAGGCTATAGATGCTTGGAAGATTACTTGTCCGAATTTAGATTTACCCGGCAACCCATCTTCCCAGAGTATGTGGGATGAGCCACTTTACAACGTAACGCGGAATAACTTACTTGAAACTGCAAGTACTGCTGCGGAGCAAGCTCACCTACTGGCTGTGGATCGATGGGACTCCGGACTTTGGCTACTTTCTGCCTCGCTAACTGCTTACGTTTAGGAGCACCGTGGTGTTCTCCGCATCGCTGCCACCGTGGAGAGGCTGTCACCAGCCTCGGACACCACGGCCTGTCGTGCAGCCGTAGTGCGGGGCGTATTGCGCGACACGCAAACATCAACGACATTATACGACGAGCTCTCGTTGCCGTCGGTGTGTACTAGAACCAAATGACTTGGCACGCGACGACGGTAAGAGACCAGATGGCATGTCGTTATTCCCTTGAAAGATGGGTATGCCTTTAGTATGGGACGCAACCTGTGTCGATACTCTTGCGCCATCACACCTTGCAAGTTCTGCGTGCTGTGCTGCTGCTGCCGCTGCGGCTGCGGAGAACCTCAAGGGGCGAAAGTATAGTGACCTTGTCGGAAACTATATTTTCGAACCGTTTGGGTTTGAAACTCTCGGGTCATGGGGTCCGAATGCCCACACCCTATTTAAAGATCTTTCTAGGCGGCTGGTTGACGCTTCTCGTGACCAAAGGGCTGGCTATTACCTCGGACAAAGGATCAGCATAGCTATCCAACGAGGTAATGTTGCCAACCTCTTGGGTACGCTCCCAGTCGACAGCGATGGGGATGAGTATTTTGACGCTTTTTAGTTTCTTTTTTAGTGGGTTTGTTTTTATATGTAAATATGTTACAGTCCAAGTAGTAAATCTGGATATTATATGTATTATCTAGCCATTATTTATAATTTCTACTCAATTTAGATAGTGAAAATTGATACAGAATTTATTAATCACATTAACTAGCAATTTTATATAATATCTTCAAAGACTAATGCTATATATAATATAATAAATAAGATAAGGGCAATGTAATAAATAAAACAAACATAAACTAAAGTGTCTGGTAGCCGACCTTAACATAATTCGAATAGGGCTAATTACACACAATAATGGCGAAAAGTTCCCTCGTTGAAGAGTGGCTCGGGCCACTGTCTCCTTTTGCGAAGCAAACATGCTAGAGAAGTTCACACCTTTCATCCCAGCAGCTGCCATAGACGTGGAAGACACCAACCATGGGTGTCGAGAGACAACTCCCAGCCACCGTAGGCGTGAGTCTGGGAGCGGTTAGTTTCTGGCCCGTCTCGGCAGCGCGCGTTGTTCCACGCGCTAATCGAAGATATTCAGCAAACCCCAGTGGGTTTAAGCCGTTTAAGCCGCTAACAGTCTGATACTTCCTCGTGCTGCTAACCCACAGCGGGAGGAGTCATTCGTGATTTATCATAAAAAAGTCGGTAATAACTTGAGTCGTTTTTAAGAATTAGTCAGTAGTAAGTTGGTTAAACCATGTTTATTACTTTGGCTAACTTTGACTAGCTATTATGAATAATTTCAAGTATAAAGTGATTAATTTATCACATTGTCTATTCAATTGGGGTATTATTATAATGACCAGTCATTATATATCTATTTAATCACTATAACTGTAACATATATTATAATAATTGATAGATACGAGATCAGCAACCTTACCTGTTAGACATGAGCACCACCGTGATGGCAATTCAGCCAATCCAACCTTTTATGCACGATCACCGCTGACAGCGATCTTTAATATGTTTTTCACTGCATATTTATTCTTATTATTCCTTTTCTAGTGCATTTATTTTATTTGTACACAAAAATACACATTTTTTCTATTATATATTGTTGTCTTTGTTTTTAAGTGTACATAAACTGTTAAATAAATTGATTGATTAATTGCAAATACATCTAATAAAATTAAAATATTAAATTGATTATTTAATTGTGAGAAATTACATAATCGATACTTTATAGCCCTCGAAGTTTACTTATTGGATCTAAGATGGACTCTGTTTTAACAATGTACAAACGTGTAACGTAATCAACCCGCAAACACCCCAATTAGAATATTATGTAATATCATATCATAATATACTGACTGATTGTTTTACTAAACATGTGTATGCATTATTTATTAAATTAGTTATACTAATTCCTGGAGAACTTCGTGGCCATGCAACTAGGCACGCGACGCACGCAGTCGCACAAGCAGTTATCTTGCCTTTATGGAACTTACGGTCCATTTTTTCATTTGTTTTGACTGTATTGGGTTAATAATTATGACAATAATTTCACTAGTTTTAATTATTTTGGGATAAAAAATTACCTATATTAAAAATTATATAAATCAATTCAGTAAACCATTCAAAACAAACTACACATTTTCAGGATTTGTGTAAATTAAGTTGCATGCTTTATGTAGCGAGTCTTTGCTACCTTCTTAGAAGTTGTAGCAGCCGATATGTGTCATCACACGATCAAAGATTTCCTAGTTATTAGACTCCTCCTTAAAGATTTTTTGGTTTGCCACACATACTTGTGACAAATAGCATTTCCATCACACATTCTGTAATCTCCCGAAATTTCTTCAGTTTCAGGCCTTATGCCGCCGGGGTAAGGTGGTCGGGTACTCGAAGATATTCTGATCATGACAATTTTATTTTTTCCTCCGAGAATAGCAGACGTAGTACGAGGCGGCTTTGATCTCCGTTTTCTTTTAGTGCTATGTGCCGGAGACACCGAGTCGCCTTGCAGCGGCATCGGGGTTTGCACTGGTGGTCGCGCATAGCGGCCTGGCATCGGCATCTGCATCGGAGGTCCGTTGTTCATTGAAGGAAACGGTGGCCGGTTTAACGGTTGCATATATGGCGACCGTGGTATAAAGGCTTTCGCCTGAAAAGGTGGATAAGCTGGTGCGGCAGGTTGTTGAATTGGACTGTTTATAACTTTGGGTTTCTGAAGCTCTGACATTCGTATTACTGGCCGGAACTGAGGCGCACCAGAAATAACCAGGTGCTTGATAATAATAAAATAATAAAAAATTGCGTACCACATCACTAATAAACTAAATGTCCATATCTGCAAATAACCGTTACAACTGACGATAACTACAAAAGAAACTAGTCTTTCGTCAGAATGTTTTGTTTTGGCTTTGAAATTAATAATTGTGTTATTTATTAAAACTCCTTTCTTTTGGTGCCGATGCAAGACGAATCCAGATATAATAATGCACGTTGTGAATGTTCGTTCTCATCGACATAAAAACTTTTAATCAAGTCATTGCAAATAATTTCATTTTAATTACATTAAATATAATATACTTAAGTTCATTTTATACATTTTAGAAAATTTTGGCGACAGCAATCAATGCCTGGACGTTTTTTTTATGTGAGAAGGTATGCTACTGAGGTGGTATATACATATATCATTTACAATTAATCAGGAACTGGTGATGAAATGAAATTGCGAACAAAAAAAAATAAATTGAGGGTTTGATTTATTTATTTTATTATACACAGATAGAGATATATGTAACTGGCTAACTGACTACGAGGGAGCGGGATCGTTTGGCTGTAAAATTATATTACGACTGCAACTTTAGGCATAGCAATTAAATATTGATAGCAGCTACCTCATGTTGGAACATATTTTATTCATATTGTGTCACTACTTTATTAAATTAGACCTTAACAATGACTTAACCCTATATAAACCGGCTCAACTTATACAATTAAACATAGTTACATCACACTATAAAAGATTTCACCGTTTTGAAATGTCGTCTCAAAGTCTTGGGCTGCTTGGATGTCCAAACATACTTGTGACAGATTGCGCGTTCATCGCACATTGGGTAGTCACCAGAATATTCTATAGAGTCAGGTTTTATGCCGTCAGGGTACGGCGGATGGGTACTCGAAGTAACATCAACAGTCATTGCCATCTTTTTCGTTGGTTTTGTCTCCCCTGGGCTAGTCGAGTTTTCTTGTGGTTGCGTGGTGGGGTCGGTGGGTTCATTGACAATGCCTTGTGGTTGCATGGTGGGGTCGGTGGGTTCAGTGACAATATCTTGTGGTTGCTCGTTGGGGTTGTTGGGTTCATTGACAATATCTTTTGGTTGCTCGTTGGGGTTGCTGGGTTCATTGACAATATCTTTTGGTTGCTCGTTGGGGTTGTTGGGTTCATTGACAATATCTTTTGGTTGCTCGTTGGGGTTGTTGGGTTCATTGACAATGTCTTGTGGTAGCCCGCTGGGGTTGTTGTTGTTGGTTTTGAGAATGTCAGGTAGCTCTTTTATTGGTCTTCGATTGTTTATCGAATACATCTGTTGATACACTTCCATGTCTTCGGCCTGACGTAAAATTGGTTTTGGCTGAAAGGTTGAAACTATTGGAAGGGAACGCTGAAGTTCTATCTCACTGTCCACAATTTTACTTTGATATGATGGTCCTGGACTGAAAAAATGTTCTTTAGCTGAATGAGTGGTTGATTGATCATAGCTGAATACTGGAGGCAGGGGGGTACCAAAACCATGAATAGGCTTTGACCTCGTTGAAAGGTTACTCAATTGTTTTCTTTCAGACATTTGTGATTTAAACTGATTTCTCATCATCATTATCCTATTCAAGTCCGAAATTTGTATCACGGGGCGTAATTGAGGTCTGTTTAAAATCACGAAATGCCTGATGATTATACAGTAGTAGAGTGTCGCGTACCGCATCACTTACAAATAAATAATTAGCTTCCAGAGCTCATATCCAACAATCAAACGGACGATGGCACCTCCGTTGTAACTATAGAACTGAGGCTTGCTTTACGAACAGTTGTGATTTGGTATGAAATTAATTTCAAAACATCGTTAAGTACATCATCACATGAATTTAAAACTGAGCCACGTGACATTGGAAAGGTTCAACATTTTTTCAGTAACTTAGAGTAATCAATAATATCAATCTCATCATCGTTCCAACTAAGCTTTTCGTATATAAACTCTTGTACAAAAAAAGCGGGCACCTATGCTAAATCTCAGTTTTAAGGACTTTACCTGTATTTTAAAGGGTCGGCAAAACACCGACGAACTTTCTGCCAGCAATTAGTCCAAAACTAGGTTTACCCAATTTCTTGGCAATTGTACAAAATTAAAATTTAGAATACACTCTCACGCATGCTTGGCTAGCCCTTTTGATGCTAGAAATATACTACAATCATTAAAACCCTTTGAAATACACGTTAACTCCTTAAAACTAAGATTTCGCATAGGTGCCCGCTTTTTTTGCTAAAGAGTGTATTATACCTAAATGTGTGTAAAAAGCATAAATGTATTTATTTTTCTTATAAAAATATAGATAGGTATCCTACCACAGCTTTGGTAACGTCGACTAACAGCACTATGAGTTGTATTCAGAGCTACAGCCACAGAGCGTTGCCGGGAACCAGCTTCTATCATTCCCACTTTCTGATCATGTCTTCAACGTTCACTTGAATTGGTTTTAATCAGAAGTAGGAAAATAGTAGCGCTAATAAATAATCTTTAATGTTTTTTTTTTCTGATTGATTTACTTTTATTGATTTCTTCCTGTTTTCAATTATAAGTTAATTTAATTTTCAAAAGGGATAAGTATATAAATTAGATTTATTACAAACCCAAATCCCAATCTCTAGAACACCCAAAAAAGTGCTTGCCCCTAAACACTCTTGATGTATGTACATACTGTAGATATACTCTGCTTTTCAAGTATATAAGTTTATAAAACGTGTGAATGCTTTTAAATCTAAACAAAAAAATACTGGCCATTGGCCGTATGTGTTGATTAATGTCCATATCCAAATAATTTACATTATTCATTACTAATACAGGTATGGCATTAAAAAGTCCACAAAAAACTAAAGCGAACATTTCAAAAGTAAAAAATAGTAAGGATATATAGATAAGAACACACTTGACTGTGAATTCGTGAGTCATCTATAATGCTGCATACAGATTTATAGACACGTATGAAAACACATAGAGTACCCGCACACTGCAGATTATATATTATATTATAGATTTAGTTGGCCGACAGATTGGTCGGTATGAACCACTATCCGGCATTACGACGGTATCAGAACAACTAAAAAAATAACGATTTTCTTACAAAAAAAGAACTACCTGGTAGTACTACCTGGTAGTACTACTAGACAGTAGTAGAAGTTTTTTTTTCTGTCTGCATTGTACAGGTACTCTACGCTCGATGGCGGCATCGCGCGTAACGTCGGTCAACTGCCGATAAAAAACGCACAACCAAGTGGAAAATCCGCCAATGTGAAAAGGCTGCTGAATACATCATACAATAGCAAGCTGTCCAGGTGTCAATGGTTAAAAAGAAAACTGTTGTTAATTTTTAAAAGCAGTAGTAATAATTTGATGTCCTCCTAGCCGATTATCGGCTACGGCGGCTGTTCTCTTGCAAGGAGATTAGCCAACTACGTAGGAGATATTATAGTGCACAAACATTTACGCAGACACAGGTGCACTCACTATTCCTTCACTCTCATAGCCCGATGGGACCGCAATCCGACACGACCGGAGAGATATCAGGCGCAGGACTGACATTTACGTGCTCCACGATGCACGGGTGTATCAATCACCAACTTCCAGGCCCCGGGCTGCTTTGTGAAAGTCTTCTAAAACCCACAAAGCAATTTCGGCCCGACTCGGGATTCGAACCCGAGACCTCGCGCTCAGTAGCCATACTTGCGACAGCTAGACCATCGATGCAGTTATAACGTGATAGTAAAAATTTATCACAAAAATGAACCATAAAGTACAATTTAATATTAGACGTTACATTTATACATCCTTACATATACATATTATAATACTTCTGTCCCTCATCCACGCTTTCACTTCAAAGATTCTGAACCGATTTAAACGGGTACGCAGATAGTCTACATCCTGAGAAAGGATAGGTTACTTTTATCCGGCTGCGAGGAACAGCTGGTTAACAGCAGTACAAGAATTCATATTAGAATAGATTTTAAAATTACGATATGTCTTCTCTTGGGTTTCCTTGTAGTCCTAGGAGTCCAAACGTACTTATGGCACATAGCAAGTCCATCACACATCTCATAGTCACCAGAAACCGATTCAGTTTCTGGAATGATGCCGTCAGGGTAGGGTGGTCGGGTGCTGGAAGATACTCTCTGCATAACAACTTTAGTAGGTCTTCCTTTAGTCGTCCCTGTCAAAAATTTCGAATCCTGTTCATATTTCGAATGCTCTTGATATTTTGCATCCTGTTGATATTTTGCATCCTGTTGATATTTTGCATCCTGTTGATATTTTTCATCCTGTCGATATTTTGCATCCTGTTGATATTTTGCATCCTGTTGATATTTTGCATCCTGTTGATATTTTTCATCCTGTCGATATTTTGCATCCTGTTGATATTTTGCATCCTGTTGATATTTTGCATCCTGTTGATATTTTTCATCCTGTCGATATTTTGCATCCTGTTGATATTTTGCATCTTGTTCATATTTTGAATACTGTTGATATTTAGAATCCTGTCGATATTTCAAATCCTGTTCATATTTCGGCCACGATGGCAGTGTCCATAACGATTGGTAGGACTGTAGCAACGGTTTTACTGGTGTGTTTCTGTTATTCGAAATAATCGGCATCGGCGGCAGATTCTGCTGTTGATTAAGTCTGGGATATCGTTCCCTTGTTGTTGTCTGGGTTGTTGGATGTAAGTCGCGGTACTTGACGTACGTGGTTGATGTCAGATGTTGTGGTTCCTCAACTCCACACACAATTCGATTTTCTCTCAATTTTCCGGATATGAAATATTGGCCTTTTTGGATCGAACAAGTGGTTTGCTTTTCACAGTTGAAGTCTGAAGGCGCTCCAAAACCACATGTGGGCTTCGTTTCAGGTGGGTACGGAACAAAAGGCTCTTGATTTTCAACCTGTGATTGAAATAAATTACTTTTAAACATCATTGCTTTATACAGGTCTGAAATTTTAATCTTAGCAGGGAACTGAGGCCCATTTGATGTCACTAAGTGCCTAACGATTAAACAATAGTAGAATGTTGCGTACAACATCACTTCAGAATTCACTTCCAGAGCACATGTTGAAGAATATCTAATAAATTAAATTTTATTTTGAACTTTGTGTAAAATTGTTGTGTTTTGCTATGAAATTGTTTCAAAACTATAGCACAACCTTTTCAATCTCCAGTTGTATTCATAACGATAAATATTGATGATATGGAAAATACATTTGAAGACGGCGATACTGAAATTACATGGCATAGATACCATAATCGCTGAATTATGTCCAAGTAGCTGCAGTAAATAGTAATTTATGGAGCCTAGGATATCTTGTAAAGACGTACTGGATTTTTAATATTAAGCCAATATATAGCTATTGAGTTAACTGTTATGCCGATTTATCATCTGTTTTTACTTTTTTAAGTTTTCCAGTATTGGTTCAATTTTACTGATGTTTTATCACTGGGACAGAGAAATAGTGCTCGAAGAAAGAATTCGAGCAAAGAAGCAATGGATGGCTTGGTACACACGATACGTTGGTGGAACACGATATTATTGCAAAGAGTGTTACTTGTGAGATGGTTGACTTTGCTTCAAGACGATGGTATACTTGTTCAAAACAGAGTCTCGTCAGCATGAGCTTTATCGTCCCACTGCTGGGCACAGGCCTTCTCTAACACTGAGAAGAATGGACCGCCAAGCTGGCTAACTGCGGGTTGATGATTGCAGACTTTATGTTCGAGGTTTCCTTCATCTATAAGACGCTGACAACAACCAAATTGGCTTGTCTCAAAAATATTTATATGTATTCAAAATATTTCCAAAAACCTTGTAAAATCCAAAACACGTTTTTGAACAGTTTTCTCGTTACAAAATGTGTAATTATAAACTAACTTCTTAAAATGATCTTTCAACAAAAATATATTTATTACTTATCTAGGTACATTGATAAAATTTATAACTAACTTATCCATATGTGAATACAGAACTTAGTTGAATTCAACTTATTTTAATGTTATCAGGCTTCTCTTTCTTACATAATTTGTTTTGGCTGTTGTCAGCGCCTTTATCAGTCATTGTTGTTCAATATATATACTAAGAAACAGAGCGTAGTTTCTTACTAACATAAAAAAAAATTGTATTGTTAATTTCTCCGACGCCGCGACGTGACTGTGTCAGGGTTTCAAGTTATTTAAAAACGCAGTATTCCTTTCATTGCAATTCTTTTGTTTCTACTTAGAATATTATTTTACAAACTTCCCGTACCCGGACAAAATATAGCCTATGACAGAAAAAAGCAGCGCCATTTATCAGGATATGACAAGACTGGGGACAAACACACGTACAGAAGAATTAAAATACCCATATTTTACGTTAATTATAAACAAATATTAATTATTATCAGTTGCTGTTAATCACGATGAACGATGAACTAAATATTGATTATTTAACTAAATATTTATAACTAGCGAGCGAGTCCTTATGTTAAGACTGCCCTTGAAACAATATCTTTCAAAAGAAGTTTATTCTACTGATTCTACATGATCCTAATTTTATAATGTACATATATGCGCTCCCATGATACAATTTTATCTTCGTTTAAATAGATGGTGGTTTGTATAGCCTTGCCTCAAGCCACCCCTCCATACTTTCTTCTTGCAGTTTGCCCATTGGACACAATTCATTTGCTCTTCCACTGTCGTAACATGCATCGGCACCATCGTACTTGATGTTTCCTGCCCTTGCAATTCATTTTGCTGTTCTAGAGCTTCCAACCACACCAAGTCCTGTGAGTCGACTGCTGTTTGAACTGGTCGGTACTTGGGTGTCGACACTGGGGAGTAAGCTGGCTTCGAGAGGCCGACTATCCGTGCGATGTCATCCAGCTCGTTGTTACTGAAGGCGTATGAGTCGAGCCCCGCCCGCGCCGGCGCGCGCGTTGTCACGTGGCCCCGCGTTATCTTCTTCCTGTGTAGATCTTCCATCATTAGGACAGGGCGGAAGTGTAAATCTTGTGACGTCACACAGTACAATATGTCCAGCAGAACTGCAGACTGCACTAGAATGTACCGCATTCCGTATCAAGTAACTAGCACTCAACATATTTTCACATTACAGGAAAACTAATAAAACGGATAATACGGACGAACGAAAATTGATTAAATGTTGTGTTTTGGTGCAAACATTTTTAGTATATTTGATAAGAACCACAGTAGTACACGCGCATATTACAGGAGTTTGTTACCATACTATGTTCCATGTTGCTGACAGATGTGGAGTTAGAGAAGATTCTTCTAAATTATTTTATTTCAGGGGCCTGTGGGTTACTATTGTGACACAAATCGTTATGATGTTCGAAAATATAACAACGATGTAATCTAAACACCAAAATTTACATTAGAGGATTATAAAAATACATAGGCTTTATAAATACCATAGAGGGTACAGTTCAATGTTTTAACAAGGCATTTTCTATTATCCAGCCAACTTTATGTCACATAAAATACTCGTATTTCGTCATTCTAAGTAACTATACAATATAAAGTGCACCTATGCAGAATACTAATTCTGCAAAGGTGCACTTTATATTTGTCAATTTTCTTTTATAATCAAATCGCGGTCTTGTATGGTGGAGGTAATTAACTAACTCCTAATAAAGGTACTACAATAAAATACAGCAGGAAATATTATTTTTTAATCTTGCATAATAACACTGATAAAATACTTTTTTGCTTTGAACTTTGAAAACCACTGAAAATATAATACATACATTACATATTTATGGAAGGCTGGCAATTTATATTTATAATTTTAAGGAGGATTTTAATCCAGAATAAGAAATGTTTTTGATGTCAAATCCTTTTTCTTATGTTTAAACTTGATGTTTACCTTGACATGAAGACTAATTCATCTAGACACCACTAACAGAACCTTTACACGAGCAACAATTATCTCGATTTAAATTACTATTAAACGCTATATTTTCTTCAATTGACGATAAATCATCAGTTACGTTATGTTTTTGGTATCAAAACAGTGCGTTACTCGGTATTTTATTCCTTATTTAAAATGCAATGTGAAGCTTTAGCTGTATTCGGTTTGTGATTAGTGACACAATTTCGAACCAGCTTCTAGAACTCGGGCGTAAGATGACCTCCTTCGTACCACAGAGTAACAAATGACGATGGATGTAGCCGGATACTTTGATACTGCCTCAACTCAACCTTCTTTGATGAGCCTCTTAGAATTGTAGCTGTTCTAGGTACTCTGAGTTGTATTCAGCAGGAGGCATATAACAACGTTTGTGGGTCGTATGTAAAGACTTGAATAGTATTCATTGATACCCGTTGTCGTGAGGTTATATGTAGGTACAGTTCAACTCTTTAATACGTCTTCTTTATTTACTTGGTTACAATTCTATTACTGGTATGATTTTCCCCTGCATATTTACAATCACTTCAGGCTATTTATGATATTAAAAAAGATTACTACAGTACATAGCATGTGAGGCACTATCAAAACATCATATTTTATGAAAGTAATTCACACATGAACTATGCCAGCAATCTAACTTGCAATCAAGTTTGTTTTGATTTAGTAATGAATATTGTTTCGTAGCGCACTGTTATTGCAAACACATTCGAATCAAATACACTGGTCATTTATGTTAAAGGATGATCAACATAAGGCAACTTTAGTTTAAAAGCCCCTAAACCATTTATGATTACGTCATGAATAAGATCAAAGATCTGCACAACTGCAATCATGATATTGTTAAAATCTAACTCTAAAAGTAAACCCTTTAACGAAAAACGAAAGCCATACAATAAAATTAACATTACACACTTTATAACATGTATGACAAATTAGTTCGATCTTGCCTTTACGACAAAGAATTACATGTCGGTAAAGTCAAAAGCAACAGAAAACATACTCAATAGTCAATAACTTTATTGCATTCCATAATGTGTACAGGCTGGTGGGTAAAATTAAAAGAAACAATTATGGACCCTGTCTTGCACAGCAAAGTTAGTTTTTAGAGGAGAGGACGAAGAGCGCTTTTTAAACATAATAATATTGAATTAAATGTAGAAAATCTTATATTTAGATATTTGAGTAGGTATTATTTCTGTGTAGATTTATTTACATTTTACTTATTTATTATTTATTAAATTTATATTCGTTTATTTATATATTAATAATTTATATTATAAATATTCTATATTATGTATTAATCGTTGTTAATTATTTTATTTATTTATAAATTAGCTGTAGTTTTTTTATTTTTTAGATATAAGTATAAAGAGTTTTATACATTTTGGAATAGCCCGCATGTAAAACTACATTTGTAATTGAAACATACGTTTTATAGTAGGCCGAGTGTTATCCATCCATATGATATTAGTGCTCGCGGTTTGATTTCCATCCGATGGGGTTTCTTTTTCGAAATAGCTAGGAGTGGTAGTGCTTTTTGTTTTGGGCGTCGGCGTCGTCGTCGTTGTTGTCGTCTTTGTCGTTGTTGTCGTCTTTGTCGTTGTTGTCATCTTTGTCGTCTTTGTCGTTGTCGTCTTTGTTGTCGCCGTCGTCCTTGTCGTCGTCGTGGTTGTGCGTGGTAAAGGTTTGCTAGTTGTATTGCTTGTATAGGTGCTAGGTCTGCGTGTTGTCGTCGTGAGGGACCTGGCTTGCCTGCTGGTTTTTGTCGAAGTGCTCCATATCGGTGACGTGCTCGGTTTGATTGTCTTATTTATTTTTATGGTTGCACTATTGCCAAGACGTACCGTATTAGAGAATTTTCTTTGAAGCACCACTGTGTTCGATTTCGTTGTAGATGTCGGCTTCTCAGCTGTCGTTGCCTCACTCACTGTTAACCCACTACTGTCTAGTTTAGGTTCTAGATTCCGTAAAGCCAAAATTTCCCTGATAACTGGACTGCCACCACTAATTCTTATTTCAGGGACTTCTTGACAACCGTAGTAGTCATCTTCGAGTGAATCTATTCCACATATTAGTTTAACGCTGTATGAAAACTTTCTGTTTTTTACACTGTCTTGTTGATCACCGTTTGTTTTCTTGGGTGTTGGTGAGTGGCCCGGGGCGAAATATGCTCTTGTGCTAATGTGTGCAGGGACAACACTATGCGTGTATAATATAATAACTAACACTAGATTTGTCTGCATTATCGTGATTGTTTATATAGTTTGGTGAGTGTGTGCGTGAGCGGCCACATTATTTACTGGAGTGAACTGAGCAGTGACGTCATCAGCTCGAGCTTCTTATCAGAGTGTTGCTTGTAACGCTCTAGTGGTGTGTGTCGATACCTTCATATCGATTCACTTATACCGAGTCGCCTGATTCTGTACATACATAAACACAACGTGATATTGCAACAATAACAACAAAGAATATTAACAAATAGTTTGACTATAAAAAAATATTTAAATAATAATACTTAAGGAGGTCGTAATAAAAAAAAACTACATTGTAGCGAAGAAAATAAAAATAAATGATAGTAAAGAAACGCTAGGGTGTAAACATCAGCTGTTCAGAGCTTAACCCATGTCACGGACGACAGACGGACGGACGGATTATAATAACACCCGCCTCAGCTGCCCCTGGATCTCTGTTTATACTGGGAATCGTAAAAACCGTCGCTTACTTTGAGTCTGGACCCAAGATATTTTTACAAGACCTACCTTGATGCAGACAGTCAGTCTTCCTTAAAATAAATTATGAAAATATGCTGTTCCTTTGAACTAGTTATTTATGTAACAAGTTCTTTATGTAGCAAATATATAAAGTAAATCTTAGCTACCAATTAATAAACGTCAAGATAAATAGGCAAGCAGTATTAGTGTCATGGAGACAGCTTTCATCGCGACAAGCTTCTAAAGCACCCTTTAAATGAACAGTACAACTCGACAGCTAACAACTCATTTGCATAAGATTCGCACTTGACTAATTGCCGGAATTAAGAAAAAATGTCAAGAGTTTCGTAAAAAAAGATCCCATTATAAATTGGTAGTAGATTTTGAATGTTTCCTCAGAATGATTTCGTTACTGGATTTAAGTATCAAGTCTACACTCAGAAAATGGTTTATCTTAAGCGTTTGATAAAAAATAAAAATATAATATATTATTCAGTCTACGGGAACTAGGAATTTCCCACATTTTCACAAAACTGTAGACGAGACAACTAGGAGACGTTTTAAAATCTGGCTTAGGTTTAAATATGTATGGAAATAAAAGTAAATTGAAAGTTTATCCGCTATTTACAATAAATGAAATATACCTGTTTTCATTTAACAGCATTCGCTTACAACATATCTATATATTTCTAGAAGATTCGTTCTCTCATAACACGGTATCCATCTTGTTTTTTGAGCAAGATAAGTAAACGGTTGCTTTCACCGTTATACTAAATCTTTATGGCGGGCGGAGTAATTCGCTCTAACTAAAGACAATTCCAGGCGGATAATTGTATCGTCTCGGTCCATATTACTCGTCGCCGCGAGACGAGATAACGCGCCCTGTTTGTATGATGATTACTTTCCAAGTTTTTGTGGAATCGCCGATTGAGTGGCGCGACCTCGTCCTGTGTGCGCTTCGGCTTCATCTACATAATTGGAGCCGCGCGAGGTTAAGTGACGTTTGTGTTCTATAACAGAGCTTATCTCGTCTGCACGTTTGTTTTCATGATATTGGTTTTTTGTTATTTTAAGTGGCTGGTTTATATTCCGATGTTCGCATTCGACAGTCTCTGTTCGCTACGTGATACCTGGCTGTGGGAGCATTACCTTAGATCTGCAATTCTGGTTAGTTATGAGTGGTGAGCAAGTTTATTTAAGTACGTAGGCACTTTATCTACGTCTATTATGTCAAAGCAATACTTACGGGCTCCGGTCACGCAGCCGCCGCGCGCTCCCGCCCGCCTCGCCGTGCTGCCTTCACACGCACTTGCTTAGAACACTAGAGTGATACACTCGCATCATATGCAGCGAAAACGACGCTAACAAATAAAGCCATTGACTAACATCATTTTAAAAACCACATCTTTCTCCGAAGGCATCGTTAGGAACTGCATCGAATATTTAATACTTTATATTAAATCAATTTAGTCAAACAATAACAAGAGAACAAAGTAATGATTAAATTTTGCAAGAAACAATTATGGTGGCAATCATTTGTCAGTTATAATGAATGATGATGGTCCTCACGAATGAGGAAAAAGTAATTCATTACTTTTAATTTCCTCAAATTATAAAGCGATTAATAATTTATCAAATTACGGTGAGTCACTCACTGTTATTACTCTGAGAAGAAAGTAGAACAATCTATTTTTACATTAATATACGGCATAAAGGCAGGTTTCTGATGTCAAGAGTTAAGGGTGATGGTAAACTGGAAAAAAAAAACTGATAAAGTACGTAACAAATATTTGGTAGCAAGCTCTGTCTAACGGCTCACTACGGCTACTCATAAGCTTTTATTAAAATAATTTTTACTATCACATTCGTAATGCTAGTGAGTGTGAAGGCAGCACGGTGCAGTAGGCACGTGCATTGCAAACGCGGAACTTACTTCTTTACCGACTGCAATGTGTCTTACACAGAATGAAATTTTATTTTCATTGTTGAAAACCTTCCGTGTATGTATTGGCGGATGAAAAAATCGTTAGGCGAAATATTTTGGAAGTATTGTTATTGAAAGAAAAGAATTTTTGAAAAAAAAAATTTGCACTTTTAATTCTCATCTTCGGATTAATCAACATATTATTACAGTTAATAAAGGGAAAACGAGAGTTAACTTTTGTTCTGAATCTTATACTTTTTATAATATTATAAGACAGTGTTAGTATAGTAGAAAACTCGTAAACTATACAACGAGTACAAAAAGACGAGTACGTAGGTGCAGCACTAACAGGCTCTAACATGCAAATAAGTTTACGTCGCGAACACCCATTACTTGAGCGAGCGAACACTTTGCCTCGCGACTCATTTGTTTACACGTTTTGATTAGACACCTCATTAAATAACACAAAATAACTGTTATGCTCCAATATTAGAAAGTAAAAATATCGCTTGTAGAACAAATTAGTCACACATAACAACACAGCTACAATTTTATTAAAATCATGGTAGTTGCTACGTATCGTAGCGCTTGCTACGCCACACGTAGCGGAAAGCTACACACAGATGTGCTACGGCGCGAGCGGCGCACTCCAACAGCGTTGCAACTTTTATTGGAAAACTTCAGCCGAATTTACATGTCCCGCACATTATTAAAAACGCTTGTAAAACTTTAAAATGCCCACTTTACTACCGCAGCCAACTCTAACACTTTAGCATTAAGAACTAGTTTCGAATGCAATTTAAGCAAGTTAACGTTGTCAAAGGATTTGTTTCGGAGCCAAGAGTTTGAATTTTAAGTGTGGGCCCGACTCCGGCGTTTACCTGTGACGCTGAAATACTTGTTTAATATACAATAGGCTTTTGCGGTGTGGAATTTATTGGTCATCTTTACAAATAAACATATGTATTAGTTCGGATTTCTATTTAGATTTGTGTAGATAAAATATTTCATTGACAACCCAATTTTCATGGACTCGATGTTTAAAATAAATAAAGCACCTCTTATTATTTGCTAGACAACCTTCAGTTGTTGTTTAGTTGTTGTTGTTGGTTTGAAATGAATATTATATGTATTTTTTCATCTGTACATGATATTGTTTAGGGCACTATAACGAGGTGCATGATCAGGCGGCAAGTTGTCTATGAATTGGGCACTTTGCTCGGCTGCTATATTTACCCAATTAGGGAGGTGTGCCTTGCGACTGCGAAGTTTCCCGCACGAAGTTAGGCGTGCAGCACACAGCGCTTTTGAGTTCATGTGTCCTGTGAGCGCTGAGTCAACGGCGCGCGCGACTGTTCTTGCGTAGATAGGCCTAAAGATTCATTAAGCATTTGAACTTTTTTTGGATTATTGAATTGAATTGAATGGTTCCCACCTGATGGAATTACACAGCCACAGATAATGTCGTAACCGTCGTAATTAGATCGGGTGTATTTAAAACGCAATCTATTTGCTTCGATCATATTGTCATCCCTGGAGGATGTAAAGAGATATTAGGATTTATCCAAAAAGACGATTACCATTGTTATAATTTTTGGTGGCACAGCCATAAAAAGCGACAAAGTTCACCATAGCCAAATAAATTTTCCTCTAGATCCGCATTGCAAAGAACATACAATACAAGTCCCCGCTTCCAGGCGTGACTTGCACCACAGTCTCTCAGAGCTCCTTCCCCAGAGGCAAGTTTTATTGCAAGTTGCGAGCAAGTCAACTGCGCTCTGCACATAGTGTAACGCATACGTCGCGAGCCCGCGGTGCTACTCATTAATACTACCACATTACATAAATAAACTCGATACACTGCCGTTGCTGTGTTGTTTTGTTGAACTCTTGTACTTTGGTTACCATATTATGTGTACTTGTTATAAGGTTTTTTATGTTCACCTTGCTCCTTGCTACGAATGGCACAGTTTTACCTCTAAGGTAAGTCACGTAACATTTTTAAATGACTATTTTCTCAGTTCATATTATTATATAATTTCATTATAAAAAATAAAAAACAAAATCATGTTTATAAGTATCTTATTTTAATAAAAATATCGTAATACGTATAATACTGCACCACGTGAACCAAACATAACAAAAAAATATTTTCATAGACGAAACTGAGAGCAAACAATGTCAGTGAGGTCACCTCTTCTAGAATAAACTTCCGAAGAAGTTATTATTTTAATTTGGAATACTTGATGAATTTATAAGGTTGCTCTCGAGTATCGCGGCGTCGCCCGCTCCCGTGGGGACGGAGTGGCGACGCACTCACACTACCACAACTGCTGTGATTCCATGCTACATTTTATTGTGTCAACTAGCCACTTTCCCGCGGTTTCATCCGCGTCCCTAAGGAACTACCGCCCGTACCGGGATAAAAATATGTAACTTATGTTACTCGCAGATAATGTATCTTTCTAATGGTGAAAGATTTTTAAAGAATCGGTAAAGTAGTTTTTGATTTTGTTCATTACAAACAAACAAAATCTTAACTCTTTATAACATAATAGAATGGACCTCACTAGATCAAAGTAGGAATCAAAATTATAAAAATGTTAAAGTAATAAAAAGGCAAGCTACAGGTACTTTCGTCACAAATTACTTCTTTCGTGTTAAACTATTAGAAAAGTAAATACGATCGAACAAGTTGTTGGCGTTAAATAAAAGAAACTTTAGCGAACCGTTGTGTAATGGTCTTTATTAATGAAAGGTTTTATATGGAACATTATTTATCTTCTTTAACACTCAACCATGTACTATTTCCTTCTTCATTGGTATTATATTTAATATTACAAATTAAATCGACAAGTATACAATTAAAAAGAATTTTTTTTTGTTACCCGAATATTTTTAATTTAGGTACACTACATCATAATTTTATTCACGTTGTAAATAGTTCAAAGAAACCACAAACATAAAGTCACCTGTCTGTACTAAGTGTAATGGTCAAAGAGTTGGCTCGGCAAACATCCGCGAGTCTCATTGTCGGCGACTGTACGTTAATCTGTCCGTCTGTCCGTCTCAGTAACATGGGTACGATCCCCAGGATACACTATGATATGTATTTTTTGCGGCGACAGTATTTCTTGGTCGTCTCTATTTAGTTAAGCTGGTGTTATTATTTACATTATATTCGGAAGCTAGTGGGGGAGCGTGTGGGCTCAATCGTCAGGGTATGTGTGAAGGTTTGATGTTTAACTGCATGCACTTGCTTACCTATATTTGTATTTATGTAGTACTTAGTAGTATTTTATATTTGAAACTTAATTTTTTATACTGGGGTTTTCAAGCGGTCCCACCCTCGTCCTATGGGAATTTCAGCCCGTACCCTGATAAAATATAGCCGATGTTACTCAGGAGTACTGTGGCTTCCCAACAGTGAAAGAAGTTTTCGTATCGGTTCTGTAGTTTCGGAATCTTTAGAATACAAACAAACAAACAAAAAAATGATTCCTCTTTATTATTCTATTTATCTGTAAATAAATACGCTTATATTTAGCAAAATATGCACAGGAATCTTATTAAGCAAATAAGCATACAGAATCACGCTCTACTCCGCTGTAAATAAAATGAAAACGTTAAACGAACACGCGCTGAAAAAGATCTATTCATATTTTATTTTTAGTACACCATATTAATACGGTATCAAATAATACAATATTGCTAGACGATATATCTCGTATAAAATATAGCTGGGCCACAATATGCGAACATTCCAAAGCCTTATTTTCGCGTGTCTGTTATTGCGTTATCTCCAAAACGATGAGAACGACTAGTATATAAGTATTTATGTAAAAGCGGCCATTCTGACCGTCCTTTCGCCCGACAACTCTGATTACGCAATTTCAGAAATTGTCTCACTATTTTCTTGGGTTACAAGCAGAACGAATTGTATAAAAGGAAATTGCATTTTAAGTTTTTGCTTTATAAGTTTGGAAGTTATTACGGTGAGGGATGCGTTCACATTTGCATGATGTTTCTGCGGAAAGCTTGCGTTTACTTCGCGGTGCAATGTGCTGCTATGCATAATGATCAGCGGTTAACATTTACATTTATGTCTAATAATAGCGCTTAACTTGTAGATGTGGCACCTACTTGGATTTCAAGAAATATGAAAATACGGTACACTTTCTGCCGAGTCATAATTAAGATTGTTACTCATTATATTGAAGTAAAAAGATTTATTTTCCTATACTTTCTTACCTAAAAAGCTAATACTTAATTAACGATATCCATAAATACTCCAACAAAACTCTTCATCAGAATTCGACAAGCAACACCATATTTCCCATGGCCCATCTGTACAAGGTACTCTCTCTCGTCAGTAATCCGACCGTCCGACCGATGCGAGCGAGTACGGAGCGATCCGTCGCGTCGGCTGCGGCCCGCACAACTTCGGCCCTTCTCAATTGCTATAATCTCTTCGCGATTGCCATTCATTTATTGTCTAGGGTTAGGGCGGGATTTGAGTGCTGAGATGCGGCGGAGAAAGTAAGGTTTAAGGGAATTTTTTTGTGGGGCATGGTTTATTTAAAGTAACATTTAGTTTTTAATTTTTTTCCAGACAAGCAAAAAAAAATTACTTTCTTCTTCTTAGTACCTATATAATTAAGCACGTACACATTGCTGATGAAAACAGAATTGTAATCAGACGTTTTGATTATATTGCAACATTGTTTGGCACTAATCTCACATCTCTCACCCTAAACGCATATACCTGCTCCGTTCCGTCGTGGGTAAAAATTAATGTCACCTTTCGTTGTAATTTTATAACTCAAGAACAGGATGACCCATCCAAACATGATGTTTAGGCTTTGATCGGTCTATTAAGTAGATGGTTTTACGTGAAGTTTGCACAAAATCGGTCCAGCGGTTTTTCATTTATCACATTATACGTAGTGAAGCACATCTTGGGCCGCTAGTCAATTGTAAATTGATGAAGTTCTAACGAGCATGAAATAATATAACTCGGAGTAGTTTTATTAATGTCTAACTCGTTCTTCATCGCTAATTTAAAGCAAAAGGATATTCAAAGTTGCACCGCTGCCGCTTGTGGTATCTCCGCTACCGCTTGTCAGTGTCCCCGCTGCCGCCTGTCACTGTGGCCGCCGCCAAGCGGGTCTCACATGGGAATAGTTGCGTTTCGCAGTTTGGATGTGCGAAGTATCCGGCGGCAGACATTAGCCCCCTCCACTTATGTGCGGCCATTGAGAGCCGCGCTTGATGTATCGACGATACTTGTTCTTTGATTGTGCCCGCAACTAACTGACAACTTGCCTTTTAAGGGTCCAGTTTAAGATTGCTTTGGGAAGTATAGTATATCTATGTATGTTTAGGGATATTTTATGGTAGGTAAAAATATAGCATTGGTAAACCAAGTAATCAAAGTTACAAACCTCACAAAACTCGCTCCAATTACATAATACCAACCCATTCGCACAAGACCGTAATCCAAACAGACGCTAATATAATAACGTAACTCACATGACACACAATCTTCAAATGAACTAATATAGAATAATTACCTGAGCGGAACACCTCAGGAGGTCCTTTGTGCCTCACACGTTGATTAATCATCTCGTGACGAACTCGCAACTTCCTCGTTACGAACACAAATAAAATAACTAACTAGACTCGTGCGCAAATGAAAATGAAGTTTGACAAATTGTACTACTTAGATTATGTCGAAGTTTGATGAGTGGCTTACGTGTGCTCTGAAGCTTTGGCTTTTATACAACTAATTAATAATTATGATGGTTATCTTGTTTGATTAAGGGCGACTATATTTTTATCACTGTTTTAAGGTAGGTGAAATGCAGAAGTCGTTGATGGAGCATTGACAGGCCTCCTTTGTATGCATTTCAAAGCGTGAATAGGAACATAGGGAGGGGTTGTAAAAAATCTCAATATATGAAATCCCATCTTCATTCCCTACTATCTACAGAGTCACAAGTGAACAAAGCACTGAGTAACTTCTTCACAAGTTACTCGCCAACTAATGAAGTATACAGTCGCGCTACATATACCGCGTGCATTAAAGGGCGCGCCCCGCCGGCGGGAGCACGGCGCCGCATTGAGCGCGCAATGTATGCAAAGCGAGCGATTTATGCCGCAGCACATGTATATGTAATGCGCTCGTTGAATACGAACACTAGTAAACGGGGCCCGATTACACCGAGTAGTTATGTGAATGAAAATTATTCGTTTGTATCGATATTATTTGCAAAAATCAAAAAAATATAGTAATCAAAGTTTCCTAAGTGACACTATTGTTTTTTAGTTTCCTTTTATTGCATTATTAACATCAGACATACAAGAAACTAATATAGCAATGACGATGGGGGGAGATGAATGGGAGCAGAAAGTAAAAAATGCCTTGTTTCTAACTAGAAACATCAACTACCAAACATGATTATTATTTTTAACATCTTATGCAGACATTATTATGGCATCTTATATTAGACTTCGCAATTTTGTTACCAACTCAAACTTGCAAACTGACTTTAAAATAAACTTGTTGTTTGTTACGCGTCGGTGTGAGTTGTTCCCGCGCATCAAGTGTATTCATTGAACTAATTACGTCTGCTGCTCGCTTTGTCAATCATGCAGCTGCCTTGCGCCGACTAATTATTTAACTTGGTTGCCTCCTCGCCACTTATTATCTCCTGGTATTAGCTGATTGCGAAGTTTCCAGGTTAAACTGCTTCTGCTGATTTACTGCACTGATAGCTAGTTTGTCTTGTGTTTGTTATCTTCAGAGCATTGTTTATTTTTTTATAGATTTTCAGGTTGTGAGAATGTCGTTTGTTTATGGTGAATTTAATAAATGGAAGAATAAAATTGTAACCGGGACTCTCTTAACTAAGATATATTTTTAAATTAAGGCCTATTCATTTTTTAAGCCAAAAATAACTGAAGAAAATTCTAGAAACTATAACATTTTAATACCATCTGACGAACTTTTAATAGGAGTTGAAATTACCTGATAAACTAACTGAAAGCATTTAACCTACATCGTAGATGATACGTTTAGCAAAGACGCGTTTAAACTTTGTAATGATGTACAAAGTAGCGATAGGTTGCTAACTACAGTTGCGCTACTCTTCCCACCAGCCGAGAAAACACACACTAAACACACTTTGCATTCCTCTTACACTTAGCTCAGCGAAATAGGTGTTATCTTTATAAACTAGCGTCAAGCTTTACAACCGAAAAATAAACCAATAATTTCAAGGCATAAATTAACATCAATACAGGTGAATATCACCGCACAGTGTATAATTCACACCAACACAGGGGACAATAACAGAAAAATTGAATTTGTATTAAAACAACATTTTTGCCGCTTTATCTGAAGCTGTACCCTCTCGTGGGATGAGGCGTGAAGATTTGTTTGCTTACGAATTTCAAAACTGAATTACAGATCATTTGCGGGAATAAAGGCGCAGCTGTCACTTTGTTTCGGTGTAGGCGCGTAATCCCGCCGGGCGGCGCGCGTCGCGGCGGGCCCGCCTCAGCCCAACCAACACAAATATAATTTGTCGCTCACATTGTCATGCTACGATAATTGTAATGCAATCTGGCGGTTATATTATGTGGAAACCTTATTACTGCGTGCCTTTAAAAAGTATAACCAAAAAAGAATTCATTTTCTAAATTAAATTGGAATACTCGAAAACAAAATAATAGTTCTACTCAATTTATACACAACTTCATAAAATACCCACTTAGTTAATTTAAACATCGTAAATTCGAGTAAACCCCGATAAATAATTCAAAGTTTAAATATTTATAACAGCGTGTTCATTGTACCCGGAGATTGCTGGAAAACATTTTATATCGTTAACGGAATTTCGAAAGCTTAATCCACTTTGTTATCACGCAAACATTGCCGCGTAACTCGAATTACAATTAAGTATTCATACCGCGTGTGCCAAATGTTACTTACACCTGCTTTTATAAGCTTTCGCCTCAATTTCACGTGCGCCGCTCACAGGGCAATCCTACGCCTTGTAACTACAAGTACGTAGACACGGCTTAACAAAACCTTCGGCTGAATTTTAATTTTCTCAGCCACTTTAAAATTTATATTTCAAGCTATATTTTTGTTGCAAAACATTTCTCGAGGGAAATTATAAATAGAGACTGTGAAATAAAATTAGAAATATACATTGAAATGACTGAAGAATAACGTTTAATTTTCAATTATTAAAAGTCTGCGATTGCATTGAATGGAAAGAAGAAAACGAATAGATCTTTTAAATGGAGGTAATTTGTCAGCATAAAGTTAATTCCAACATCTAACATTTTATATTAGTTAAACAAAATACTCTCTGGTATATAAGTTTAAAGCGGCACTTATCTAATTACATATAGGAGTTGAGCGGTCGTCAAGGCGATACCAGAGCCGTTACACAGAACACCGGTCGCTCAGCTACTAACACCTGATATTAATTTCCCAGCGGACGTATAATTTTGTCCTGAGATCGAGACGCGCGACACACTGTGCGGTCACCGACAACTTCCTTCGCACCTCTACTACGTGAAGCTTGTCATTACTTTAATGAGTTAAGTATAGTTAAACTTACTAAAAAGTCTATTTATTTCAGTGGTACAATAAATTATACAATGGTATTATTTCATAAAGGCAGCTAAGTTTGTGCTTCTAGGCGGTTAATCGAAACTATTGTAACAAGGCCTGTTGTACAAACAATGATAATACAATCATATTGGGATCTCGAAGCCTATTTCTCAACAGAATTCCATATCGAGTGGTAACAAAGCTGGTGGGAGCGGCTCGAGCATACAATATTCCTAGATCAATGTGTCAGGCACGTGACCGGCGGAACAAATTCCTCCATTATTTCCAGCTATTTTTCCTCAGTTACGTGTGTAATCTCCCAGTGATGATTGTCTTCACTCTTCTGACAACTCTACTCCACGCAATATTGAGTAATAGCCGCTCTTTACATCAACTTATAATTTTATTACTCCCAAATGTGTCATACTAACTCACTTTCATACTTTTTACACACTTTCCGTATACAGCCAGTTTAAAAGAGGGATCCGTCTCGGTTGTAAAATTATTTTTCTTAAAGTTCGCTTAAATACCGACAAGAATATTGCGAAATTCTGGAAGCGTGAAAAATGTTTCATGTTTCTGAACGATGGAAGTTTTAACTTTATTTCTTGTTTCATAGCGCAGGGCTATTGGAACACTGAAAGGTTAATTATTAATTATTTTGAGACGCTCATTATTTTGCACTGGGCTTAACGAATTCGTAGTAATAAGTTCACGCGCGGCCGGTAGACCCTATTTTCCCGGTACATTTTGACACAAAGACGAAATTTCATAAAGCTTCACCTATCCTACGGCGCTCGAGCCAACCCTTTCGGGACTCGCTTCTCGTAAATATTCAAGGTTAGAGTCGTGCTCACAATTTTTTCTGAATTTACTTGTCCCTAAAACACTGGGGCCGCGTTACGCAGGGCTCGCTTCCACGTAAGCGATCCGACTTAAATATATACGTGTGTATGTGGAGGGAATACCGCGGAAAACATGTTTATTTTGCGTTTTCTTTACGCTTGCTTGGAACTCAAACAAAAGAAGGTCTACGTTTTTTTACTTTTTATCCGGCAATTGAGCAAAATAAAAAGTTATTTATCATTCGATTATAATATTCTCACAAATATGTGTATTGATATTCCGTGCTATGACATATTAGTAACTGAGGTAAATATTCAGTAGTTACTATACAGTTTTTCACTTTCAAGGGAATGGCTGCCCTTCTCAAATGAACTGCAGTCTGGAGTGCACCCAATCCGCTGTCAGTCACACCTCGTGGCCCCAATCTAAATAAGTTTGTAATATTATCACTGTTTCCCCTCCCCCGGCAGGCACACCCCGCGCCCGCCCCGCGGCTCCTCATTTGAATACACGCTGTTTATTGTAGCACACTTTTTCTTCCATTCGCGGCGAATTATCGAATAATATTTTCTCAGAGGTTGAGCGTATTATCGTGGGATTCCGTGTGAGCACTCCCTGTCAGCTGAACATTATTTGATTTAGTGCCGTCTCTTACATTGATGGCGCGAAAATTCGTTTTTATTCAGTGTGTTAAGCAATTATGTTATCCGCTGTTTTTCGTAAGCACATTACTTTGTGTGGGGTGCACGTATTGCCTCTCAATTTGTTTATTTTGTGCTCATTTTTCGTCACATTCATTTCCCGTGTTCTTTCCCTATTCGTTTACAATTCCAGTCGAATTTTGGCTACAAACATTTTCTTTTAGGTTAATGCGATTAAAGATAACTACATAATCCGATGACCTTCATTCGTATTCTGGTTGTTTGCAAGTTTAACAGATAATCCAGGTGAATCCCCTCAGTAATACGCTCGTAAATCCCCATAAAGGTAATTGTAAGATCATCGGCGAGTTCGGGTCGACTACTGTTGTGCGTACAAAACTTATGATCATCTGAATAGCTCTTGTTTCATGAGTTCGCTTTCAAATATAGGCACTAAATTAACTCGCGCTACGGACTACTAATGCAAATTAATGAATTTTAAAACTGATTTAAACGAGAAATTATGAAGTGCATTTTTTACAAATCATATTTTCTCTAAAACCTAACTATGGCAGAAACATGATTTAAAATGCGAATAAAATAAAAACATGAAAGAGTTGCCTCTAACCCGGAACCAAACCGCGTGTACTGGCTTTGGAACATGATTTTTTATTAAAATCTGAGGACCGAGTTCACAATTTAATTTTCGTACAGATGAACATAAACTATGTTTTTATATGAACTGGTTTTGTGAAGTTTGGCGAGCAGTTCCGAGTTCATAACATAGTTCTCTTGTTTTTGTTCCACAAAATAATGTATGTGCACTCAAATATTCCGGGAATCCTGCATAGCTCTCTATTGATTCGCGCATGTAAGGATAACACAATTAATACTGGCTTCCCGTAACTCTTTGTAGGAATTATTTAGACTCACTTCTAGGTATATTTGTTCTTGCTGTCAAAATAACAGACAGAGAACCGGAGCATTTTCATACTGTAGGAATACAATGGTCAAGACCGCGTTGGCGTTCATTTAGGGAGGCCTACATTCAGGACTAATCGACGATGATGGGATAGAAGTCAATTGTTTCAATCTTTTTTAATCGATTTGAATGACATTTTTACTTTTAATCCTAGCATTATAAATGTAAACTACTCCACACAATTTCCAGCTGAATCGTCACTGCATTGTACATGCGGTAACGCAACGGCGGCATCCAGCCGACTAACACTTAGTTGGTCAATTTATTGCGTGCGGCGTGCATCAAACGAACGTAAGTGCGGCAAATCACTACTAACTGCTTTGTAGTCCACTGAAGTACGCAACTGTTTATACATACCTACTCTAATTGTACACCATTTCCAGGGACAAATATAATCAACAATGCCAGCTGTGTAGTATTCTAGTGATTAGAAGCGAAGCCTCTTGTAATAGCTATTGAGAAGACACATTTGGTCGATCATATAATATAAATTATGTTAAATATTTATAATCCAGATAACTAAAATCCAAATAATAATACTCTATAGAAAAATAAAGTTTATATGATGTGTAAGTATGTTATGTTAAAAATATAATGTGTAGGTATGTATCTTAAAATAGAAAGCAGACATTCCATGTATCAGCATGGTCTGCTATTGTTGTTGGCCATAATCCTCATGCTGCTCAAACGTGCTGACACCGTCAACAATACGACTGCTCCCACGCAGCGGTCTATTCATATTCATAACACCCATCATGAAGATAATAATAGTAGTCTCTAGACTATGTAAAGGTCACAGAATAATTAGAAAACATAGGAGCTCAGTGTGTGCTAAAAAAATATGTTACGCATAATTTTGTCTTTTAAAATACACCCACATTTCGTTACATATGTTGTTTCTCTGTGTAAACATAAGTAGTTTAAGTAAACTCCGGCTATTAAGATCTAGGAAAACCCAGTAATGCTGTATAAAAAAGTATCACTAAAAAAATATAGTTGCGCAAAAATGTCGTACGCGATGATACCTCTCAGCGTGAACCAAAAAGACTGTGCGCCATTCAAAGTGCCATCTTGTATGCATTTGAGATGAAGCGCCTGCAAAAGGCAGAGTCCATTCGGTACATTTTTATCAAAGGGGGTCTATTTACGGACGTACCCTTAATACTGCACCCCCTATTTACTAGCTCTGCGGGGCTCCTGCACAATGCGTGCGGAGACGTACGGACGTCCGCGAATGCAATTTGCCATGCTTTGACGACGCGAGTATAATGTTGTACAACCTGTTTGCAGCACTGTATGACGATCCTCGTTTGATTTATCGTGACGTCGATGATTTGGTCGCTGAGTTATGATTGGTAGTATATCAACAGTGCAATAACAATAGTTATTGGGCATTGATAATGTTCTGATGTATATCTTTATATAAAGCTGTATTAATTTTTTGAATTTCATATGAAAATTTAGAAAATGGTTAACATTCACAGTAAAAACGTGAACTTAAAAAGTCATCGTAAATTGAAATCCTTTACAAGTAAAACTGCAGAAGATCTTTCTCAATTTGTGTAAAAGTATGAAGTACTTTGCTATTCTTTTGACTTCAAATGCAGCAGGAAAATAGTGTTTCTCATCAAGTTAGAGCAGACAGCCGCAACTCCGATAATAATGAATAATAAAGCGGGTCTTTATAACCGACCTACAAATTACTGCTAACTAGAATAAATGAAGCACTTGTCAGAACTTCAAGCCTCTACTTAGAACACTTTAAGCAACTCTTATTTTACTCCGACTTTAATGGAAACGAGTGGAAGTTATAAAAGTAAACTAAATAAAATTATAACACTCTTTAAACTTACAAAGTACTATCTTCGAACTGTTTTTTGTGGAATATCATAAAAGTTCTTCACTTCATTCATAATTTTCATATAAAAATCTGTGTTAAGATCCTCAGGAGTAGGTAATAAAGTATTGTTTATTTTCGCTACCGATGTGGTTAGCAAAGCTAATTTCTAACTCACACTTAGCTGTTAATTTTAGAACGCAAACCGCCGTCTAACTTTACACTGCAAATAACTGGAGCTCGGTGGAAATACAGTCGAGCGAGCGCTAGACTAATCCTAAGAAACCGCCGGTAACACGCCCTCGGTTCAACTGACACACTTCACTGATCAACCTGACGAATTCAAAGAACGTGGCATTTAGTACTAATCTAAGGACGCAATCTACGCAAACTCGCATACTGACAATTTGTTTAGATGTAATGCTTATTAATACACAAACAAATTCATTAAAAAACCTCGTTAGTCGACTAGGCCCTGTATTCCCCTCCCCCATCCCTTCCCTCCCCGCCGTCCCCCTCGCTGGCCCCGGCCGCGGTCTCTCGCGCCTCGAATTAGCATTTATATTGTCTTCTTGCAAAGCGCGCGCGCAACAAGCCTTTTGCTTTCACCTGTTATGTGGGCCGCCTGTCACACCGAATGACGAACTTGTATACAATTTCTGCCATTGACATCAAAGGTCAGAGAGAGACTGAAATTCTTAGTAATGAAATCCTGCAAATTCAAAGAAAGTTATTAAATAAATCAAAAGACAAAATACTTAGAACAGGTGCGGGATGCATGAACTCCTGCGAGTAAACAAAATGACAAACTATTCACGAAATAATAATATCTACGTTAGCCATAGCGCAAGTAATAAAAATAAATTCGAAAGCAAACCATATTAATTAAAAACCAGCAATTATCCGTTATTGCGTTCATACAACATCTTAATGTGTTTCTACTGTTTTAATATCTAAGTGTTATAAATTGTTCTATGAATTTTAATATTCCCAATTGTAAACGTTCGCTCCGCAGCTCTTTGTCTGAATTTAATTAACTCGATATTTTCTTAATCTACCAGCGTCTAAGTAATTAATAGTCAACTATTAGTTTCGTTTTTGTAATTACAAGCTATGAATAAATAAATGTTTCTTTTTTAGATTCACGTTATATACCTTTGTTTGGATAAATCTGAAAAGAAGGTTGTCTAATATTATTTACCCACCTTTTTCATATTAAGTAACTCGAAAAGAATGTAATATATTTTCACAATTACTCCTTAAATTATTTTTGAGTACAAGGAATACCTCAGAGTTGCAGCTGTCTATTGCATACCTAGTTGTCCTATTGTAATATACACTGTAACATACATGTGTACTATACACATCGGTTACGCGTCGGTGTGACTGCGGCCGACAGTTTCAGCAATAGGGTTACGGCTACCGGCGGCGGTGTTAGCAGCGTAAACACCGAGTGTAGACTTTATTGGTCTTTTTGTACACTGGACAACTGACACTACTTCGTTTGTACATCACAGAAGGGAAATGTGCATGCATTGTGTTTTGAGTACTAAAAGAATTGGGTATTTAATCATGACCTGAATAACGTTATGGAATTAAGTATTATTAGCTCTAATCATTTAAATGTAAAAATATAACTCAATAGACATAATCCAATGTGACCGTCACCCAAAGCTACAAGTCAAGCTGTTAACCAAAAAGAAACAATTTGCACACAAGTCTTCATCACTTGTTAACAAGCGCTCATCTTCCTTCTTATAAATCTGAATTAAGTATAAAATATTTAAACCGAATATGAATTTCCGAGCGGCAACTCAAAAGATACGTTCGCTCCTAATTAGTAGCTAATGGAGCAACACGAGGTACATTATAAGGGCTGAAACCATAAAAAAGTCAGATCATTTTTCTCCAAAGTCACAGTATACCGTCAAGGGAAAAGCACCATTATTTGTATTAAGTTTGTGAACGTTCGGAGCGGTTTTTCTATGCGAGCGCGTCGTGTCCCGGGGGGAACAATTTCTTTCAATAATTCCCTGGTAATGGCCTAACTAAGCCAGTTAACAAGACACTCTTAGAGGCTCACTCCAACAAAAATGAATACAATTTGAACTTTTATTGAATAATTCGCAAACGACCAACACTTCCTAGAGTTTGTGGCCATTGTCTGAGGTGCCGCATCATAGTTACTACTAAGTACCGTTAAGATTTAATTTTGATGCTTCTAATAAGCAACGGTTGCTGTACATAATTTTAATATCAATTTAATAATACCGGTCAGTGAAAATATTTTACATCCAAACTAATATTATAAATGCGAAAGTAACTCTGTCTGTCTGTCTGTCTGTCTTTCTGTCTGTCTGTCTGTCTTTTCTTCACGCCTAAACTACTGAACCGATTTGTGTGAAATTTAATACAGACATAGTTTAAAACTTGAGAAAGGACATAGGATAGTTTTTATTACAAAAATAAATAAAAATAAAATTATTCCGGACATATAGCGCCATCTATTGGTCAAATCAAAAATCTGCTGGTAGTCACTATTCCACGCGAACGAAGTTGCGGGCAAAAGCTAGTTTTCCATAAAAGGCGTTACTGCATTACTTTTATTACTGAAACATGTAAAAAGCAGACTGAGTTCTTGAATAACATTATTACTCGATACGAATCAAATTGTGAGTGAAACCATCCGCTACTCCATTACGGGAAAGTGCTACATAAAGAATTATTTTATTCGGCTATCAATAAACATATAAAAAGATTAAAGCACCAAACATACCATTACCTGGGGAGGGTTAAAAGGTCAAAGGGTTAAATATTCATACGATGCCGTAATTGAGGCAATTTGTATAATCGCAACTGTTCCGCAAACTGAATTCTATAATAACATCAGGGGTACGGCCGTTTGCACAATGTACGCCATACTAAGAGGCTCCAGGCTTCCAACAGATATTTATTTTAAGGTTCATTTTGGCCGGATTATAGGACCTAAATTAAGGAGAATTATTTAGCTCTGAGAGCGACTAGATGAGAAAATCTATAAATAGATTATCTACAGTTTTTTTTTTAATCTCGGCCATTAAGAGACCCTTAAACTACAATTTGTAACGTGTATAAGCGTAATGACAGAATATTGACGAGGATATCATCAACATAAATTCGTGGGTTAAGAACTAGAGTAGCGTAAGGCCAAAATGACAACTTCTCAGGAGAGCCCGAAAACAACTCAAATTCACCTACTGTTATCTTATAGCCCTTTTTGTGGCATATCTATAGTAGTTAGATATCTGATTTTTACTTATAATAAAACTTTATTTATCGGCTACAGAATAATGTAACTTTTTGGTCAATCAAAATACGGTTTCATTTTAATAAAATTTATTTTTCAAAAACTGGTTGACATACGACATTTTGGCTGTTACATAAATTAGTGCCATAGTAGCGTATCCCACCCTTACGTTTTTTTGGCAGGAAGAAAAATTACGGAAGCTTACGAAACAAGGACCCATAACCAGTAACGGTACTTTACGTTTATTTGGCACGAAACAAACTAAGCCTACATAATCAAACTTTCTGCGTTAATAACGTATAACAAGATACGTTATTTAAGCGATTACATTGAAGGCATATTTTGGTGTCTTATTCGCTCTGTAAATCGAGTTACGATCGTTGAGCTCGTAATTTTTTTTGAGAAAATAATGTCAAGATTATTGTAAGTAGAAACACTTCATTTTGGCAATAAACAAATACCTTTTTTTGTTATACGTTATTGTTGTACTAAGCAATTAACTCACTACATCGTTCCAGTTTTTTGGCACATAAAAATATGGGGATTAAAAAAACGAATGGTGAAAAAAAAATTTTTTTGTATTTTTGCCCTTACGCTACTCTAGTTCTTAACCCTCGAATTACTGTAGGTAATATAAAGTGTGGTCCATATCTCCGCAGATCCAGGATTTAGTAGATTACTCGCAACACTCACGCTACCTGACTATGAAGGTCAGATGTTAGTAATAATTGTGAGATAAGCACTGACAATACATGCCCTCATAATAAACGACAGACTCCAGCGTAAATGCCTTCCGAGTTAATGAGAGTCTTTTCATGAACGTGTCACGAGTAGAGCTTATAAAACTTACTCCAGCTTAATTGTATCGTATTGAAGTTATAATTCTCTTCTATTACTAAATACTATGTAGGTACATATACTAGGAAAGACTAGACCGATTTGAAAAACTCTTTAAGACTAAGATAGCCCATTGTCAGTGTGTGAACCAGTCAGCGAGTGAATCTACTGGTGGGGGTAAGTTTTGAAATAAATTGCAGTTAAAATCTTTGGTAGACAAATTGGCCTTTTGTTCCGCGATGATTTTAACCGTCGATCTGGTAACGTCAGCAGAATACAAGAGTGCTCTGTTGACTGTACATTAATATTACATCGGTTGTTGTGAAGCTTGCGGTTTTGTTGTTTCACGTGGTTTTCTTTGTGCTGGATTTAAAATTATATATTATCTGCAATTTAATTCTGTCTGCAAATGGTGCTCATAAAATACTTTTACCTCAAGCTTGTTATATTGAAACAAGATCTGAAGGTTTTGCTGAGAGCAAATAAAATACGATATTACGTATTAATATCGTTTCTAAAGTCTATGTAAATAACTTTAATATAAATATAAATATTTTGTTCAAATAAACAGAGTTGTATTGAATAAAGATAAATCTTTTCAATAATATTATACGAGTACAGAGCAAAAATTATTTTATAACATGTTAACCATATTATGGGACTACTAATCAAAAAATCTTATCGCTTATAAATCCATTTGCAAAACACTCCCATATGCAAAGCCCTATCACATCAGTTGTGAGTGACGTTGATTTTGACGGACAGCTAAACGCCGGCCATTATAGTAACGCGATACCCTTCAAACGGCAATTGCTCACATTCGCCGATGCATCGGCAATGCAAAATGATTTTAATAACAGCACTGTTTGGCTTAATGCAAGTTATAGAGGGTTTCAACCTGGATGTGGCCAACTTGGCAGCTGATTATGTGAAGCACAAAGATTTGCGACACGTCTGCTATTTTACGTGTCATAGTCGATATTGTAAGTATATTGCTTAATACATAGTATACTCTGTTTAGATTATAGAACATTATTTTTTTCTTGAAAAATACATTTTTAATTATTTATTTGTCGCGACTTATTATAGTACCTTCAATATGTACGAGTATGTATGATGCCTTGGGACATCATTTATTCTCTAGCACTGAATTCACATGCGATCCGAATCAATATTCAAGCCTAACATTTGGGACGTTACCCCTAACCTATTGGAATGCCCCCAGACAACACTATACTGGTACACAAATTAACGAAGCAGAGCGTCCGTGTGTCCGTCCGGCGCATTGATGAGAGCGTGAACAGAGACGTGGTGCGTGCCGCGTACCGGAGTACCGGGGCTGTGGGCTTGCTGCTCGACGCGCACTGCCGCGGGACACCACTAGTGCTGCTCGAGGTAACATTGTTCCGAGCTTATGGCGTCCTATACATACAGATACGAAATACGATGTGTTGCACAAAGGATCCATTCGGCTGTGATACCCATAGCGTGGATACATGTGCCGGCTGTCTTCAATGAATGAATTGGAGTTGTAAAAGCTCTTGTTAATTATGTAATATACCTAATATTGAGCTAAGTATAATAAGTATAACATCATTTTAAGGATTATGAGGCTTTTTATGTTCAGAGCCAAATTTAAGAAAACTTGCAGCCCACAGTTACCTAGAATTATTAATGTCTGGAATTACTGTCTTCCAAGAATTACTCATTGAGTAATATTGATAAGTAACCCTTAGAGATTAATTGTATGTTTTGCAGGCTTCCGAAAACAAGCTGTTTGATGCAGTGCACCCCTGGCTCATCCTGACTAACATTGAAGATGCTGACAACTGCACTGATTACATTCAACAATCATTTCAACAGTTAAACTTAAGTGTTGACGCTGATATTGCTGTGGCCTCTTACAATGGCGGTAAATCTTCGGACGAAAACAAAAAAAAAGAATTTATAAATGGTTGTCAGTCACGTTTACTCATGCTTATTTATGAATTTATAGGTGATAATTACACATTGACAGACTTGTATAATTTCGGCAAAATACAAGGAAATAATTTAGAGGTGAATCAGCTTGGTATCTGGCGACCTGAAACAGGTAAAGTATTATTTCACAATCGCGGTTTGATGATCCAAAAAATTCTATGCATTCTTTTTCAACAGCGTTGTTTGATTCTTGCAGGCTTAGATATAAAATTGAAAGGTTACAAATATTATAACCGATGGAATTTCCAGAATTTAACACTACGGGCTATATCTGTGGTTTGTAAATTGATACTTCCTAATATTTCTGTGAGTATTTTCCTGGCAATGACATAACTAGGTAAGCAATTTACGTCATGTTCAGATAGTGGATCGGCCGGAGATGTTCTACCCGGAGATGCTATCAGAGATGACGTACACGGCGGGAGTGGCCGCCATGACGAAGATCACATCCCAGATGCTCAACACCCTCAAGGAACAACACAACTTCAGGTAACAACACGTCTTAGCATATCAGGCGCAATGTGATGTCCGATTAGCCTCCTTGGTCCTAAAAAGTTACTTTTTTCCAGATTCAACTATAGTATTGCCGGTCGTTGGATTGGTTCTCCAAAGAGGAATTCTACCCTGGTAATTTAGTAACTAGTAATTACAATAGTTTGGTCATTTATTAACAATTTAGTTGATATGTTGCAGGCTGTGACCAATGCATTGTTTTGGGAAGAGCAGGATCTATCCAGCACTTGTGCTAGAATATTCCCAAAATGGCTGGACTGGGTTGACATAATCCACCCTCCTACCACCAACCTTCAGTAAGTATCCATACAATACTACATGCAAGCAAAGAACAGATAATAAAATTACCGTTTTGAAAAAACAAAGCAGGGTTTGATATGTAGGTATATTATTTATTATATTATCCACCAGGACCAAGTTCTACTACCTGATACCGGAGACAGGTGTGGGCCAGTACGAGAACCGGTTCCTCACGCCCATGTCCCACGGCGTGTGGGGCTGCGCATTCATCGCTGGCATCGCATGTACCTTGGTCCTCACAGGAGCAGCGTGGATGGAGAGTAGACCCAAACCTGGGCTATACGCCTTCTTCAGCGTGTTTGCTGCTGTTTGTCAACAAGGTTTGATAATAGAGATGATTAGCAGGCTAATAAAGAAAAACTACAAGACTTAGATACGTTCAAAGAAGTCTTGAAAATAAAACACTTTCATCTATGTATGTCTTAATCTCCATGGCAACGACCTTCAGTTCACATAACAACATGTTGTTGTGATTCTAATAAAGCCGTTCTACGTTTGGAAACATGTAACACAATTTATAATTTTGGTTGAGCTTTGAAGTAGGATTTGGCAATTTATTCTAACGACGTATTTTAATGATAATTTATTATGTACTCAGGTTATGAAGACGGAGTACAATTGTTGGAATCGTATTCGAGTCAAGGTGCGTTATGTAATAGCGGTATTACTTATACTACATTTTCACATCTACATCAGCAGAAAACCTATTTAATCTGGTATTGAGACAGCTTCAGTTTCGACGTTTGATCAAAGTTCTTCAATTGATTATCTTTAGGACGCAGACTAACTCTACTGGTGATTGGGTTGACGAGTATGTTACTGTACAACTACTACACCAGTAGCGTGGTCTCCTGGCTCCTGAACGCTGCGGCGCCATCCATCGGCAACCTCGACGGACTCATCAATAGCGACTTCGAATTGATATTTGAGGATATTGGTTACACAAGGGGTTGGCTTGCCGTATGTGCTTATTAAAGTTTCATTTTGCTTTAATAGATTTATTTCCAAACAAACATTCACTTATATAGTCCTTTCGGGCTGTATTCTGTAGAATCCCGGATTCTACTACTACAGCGGGTTCAACAACGCGAAAGAAGATGAGCTGAGGGACAAGAAGGTGACAAAAGCTAAAAGAACTGTCCCAGTACTGCAAACTGTGAACACGGGTGTCGATCTACTGCGAACTGGCAGTACGTACCACTATTTTACTTACTTAAAAAGTACAATTTAATAAAGTTCCATATATCTATCGGAATATTCTAGAATACGCATTCCACACGGAGCCGTACACGGCAGCTCAGGTGATCTCCAAGACGTACGAGGATGAAGAGCTGTGCAACCTTGGAGCACTGCAGATGATGCTGCCAGCTCACGTCTACATCATGGCGCAGAAGCGAAGCCCTTACAAGGAGTTCTTTGATTGGAGGTCAAAGAGTTTTGACCATATAAAAGGAAATATCACCACTTTTCACTGATTTTTATGCCGGTTTTTTGGGTCTAGAGACTGCCCTTTTCATCATAATTGCAGCAGGAGAACACTAGACTAAACTAGGAACAAAAAACTGATCGCACTGTAACTAAAACTGTGTCTGATCAATGGTTACGAGGTCGATCCCTCTCGTGCGACAATACCTTCGCAAAATGAGAAGTAAATAACAATACATTCGGGCAAACCTCTCGGGAAGCACCCGCTAAGATAACGGGAATATGTTCTTACTTGTATGTTTCAATGAAACACGATTTGTCCTTTCATTATAAATCTTTTGATTATTTAAACATATAAGTAGACGTAGTATTCGACAGTCTGCAATCTGATATTATCATCTGTAGACTATGCCGATAAGAAAATCGAAATTTTGCACTTAAATACGATTTTTGTTTCATTTTGCAGTCTTCTACGTCTCCTAGAACGTGGTCACGTGAAGGCCATACGCGCTCGCTTCGCCGGCACCATGCCTGCCTGTTCAGGAGCCAGACCTCGAGCGCTCGCCCTCGGCCAGGCAGCTCCGGCCTTCCTGATGCTGCTCCTCTGTGTCCTGCTGTCCTGGATCATACTGGCATTCGAAGTACTCTGGTCAAGGTACGGCTTCAATCGATTGTGTTTAAAGCGCAGTTTAGTTTCCTATAATCGGAGTACCTATCCCAAAATAGTTTCAGTTTCCCGAATCAGGGTTTTGATATTTCAGATCGCTCCACCCGTCAGCTATATTGGATCAGTAACTGTTTCTATTAATGTATAACTATCGAATGCAGAAGCCGAGTGACCACATTTTAGATGGTCACTTTAAATTAGAAGAAGTAACTTTAGTCTGACATTTATTCGGAATACTTAGCTTCCTTGTGTATTCTTGGCAATTAGCCAGTCCTTATTAAAGTAGAAAATTGCAGTCTTAAAACACTCACCTATAATTATGTAATTCAAAATGTAGGTACTAAACCCAGTTCTACTGAACGTTGTTCCATTTATCGTGACGCCGCAAAACTTGAAATCACATCATTTATTTCAGAGTCCAGCTGAAAAAGTGCGGTCCGTGAACGTCAAACAAAAAGTGACGTCACTAGTGATTGGGCTATGATCACAGCACATCAGGACACCTACTAACATAGGACGATCAAAAAAAACAATTGAGGGAAGACGTTTAACGGGGCGTTAGGGAGAGCCACGTGGAAAGATTAAGACACTAATACAAAGCAGCTCTGATAGATGGCATAAATAAATGTAGTTTAAATTCACAATGTGATTAAGCCCAATTAATAAATATATTATCTTGCTTATGTGTTGTGTTTATTACCTCTTCTATCCATGCCATCCAAAAATTCGACAATAATGTACTGCGTCCCGAAGGACCAAAAATTTGTACAAAGGACCAAAAGAACCTTTGTACAGAAATGGTAGTGAGTAGTGACTATTATAGGAACTGTGGTGACACTGTTTTTGTCGTGTTATCCTACTGTTTTTATTCTCATCTTTGCCGCATGCAATTGTCTTTCATTCGTCGCTTTTGTGGGCCAGCACTCTGATCCATACAAGACAGGCCTGACCATACTCTTGTAAATTTTTCAGTTAAGTTTAAGGGGAATACGAGGGTCACAAGCTGTTCCCGTTACCTGCAGCCATTTCATCCATCCTGCGTTAATTCTGTGCGTAACTGTCCGATCTATTTCGCCATCGCTCTGAATAAGCGACCCGAGATACCGGAAATGTTAAGAGGTATGTGTGGCGTTACACGAATGGATAGAGTGAGGAATGAGAATATAAGAGGAAGTTTGAAAGTAGCGCCGGTATCAGAAAAACTGTGTGGAAACCGGCTGTCATGGTATAGGCATGTGATGCGGAGGAATGAGAATCATGTTGTGAGGAAGATGATGAGTATGAATGTGGACGGATATAGTGGAAGAGGAACGATGGATGGATTGTGTGAAAGTAGATATGGTAAGAAAGAATGTTGCTTGTGAGATGACGGCAGATATAAGAGTATGGAAGGAGAAAACATGCTGCGTCGACCCTAAATAAAATTGGGATAAGGCCAGGAGGATGATGATGATGATCCTACTGTTGTGAGTGTGCACAGCGCATTGAGTAATGGTGGCGTGTCTCCCGGCTATCTAAATTCTTGTTTACTCCCAGGGCGCGGGATTCAATTCACGCTGCACCAATATCATAATTGTGAAGTTACGTTAATATTTTGTCATAAAGATAATTCATTGAGCGGATCCAGGCTTCCCAACAGATATTTATTTTAAGGTTCACTTTGGCCGGATTATAGGACCAAAGTTAGGAGACTTATTTAGCTCTGAGAGCGACTAGATGAGAAAATCTATTAAATTTTCCGACAGTTTTTTTTTTTAAATCTCGGCCATTAAGAGACCCTATAACTATAATTGGTAACGTGTAATAATGGCGTCCACGGCCGATTTCGGCCACGGCGGCTGTTCTCATGTAAGGAGATCAGCCAGCTGCGCAGGACATATTATAGTGCACGATCATTTGCGCAGACACAGGTGCACTACCTATTCCTTCACTCTCATAACCCGATGGGACGGCAATCCGATACGACCGGAAAGAGATCAGGCGCAGGACCGACATTTACGTGCTCTCCGATGCACAGGTGAATCAATCACCAACTTCCAAACTAAGGGCTGCTTTGTGAAAGCTTAAGATAACCCTCATAATAAACGACAGACTCCAACGTAAATGCCTCCCGAGTTAATGAGAGTCTTTTAAAGTACAGCTTATAAAAATACTGTAGCCTAATTGTGCTGTATTGACAACATTTAATAGTATGCTTGTTTCTCAGGATCTCAGGAACCACTAGACCGATTAAAATAATTGTTTCGGTGCCATACAAATAGGCCATTTATTGGTAAACGATATGGGAAAGTGAGTGAAATCATCGGCGAAAGCTAGTTTTGAAATAAATTACAGTTAAAATCTTTTGTAGACAAATTGGCCTTTTGTTCCGCGATGATTTTAACCGTCGATCTGGTAACGTCAGCAGAATACAAGAGTGCTCTGTTGACTGTACATTAATATTACATCGGTTGTTGTGAAGCTTGCGGTTTTGTTGTTTCACGTGGTTTTCTTTGTGCTGGATTTAAAATTATATATTATCTGCAATTTAATTCTGTCTGCAAATGGTGCTCATAAAATACTTTTACCTCAAGCTTGTCATATTGAAACAAGATCTGACGGTTTTGCTGAGAGCAAATAAAATACGATATATCGTTTCTAAAGTCTATGTAAATAACTTTAATATAAATATAAATATTTGTTCAAATAAACAGAGTTATATTGAATAAAGATAAATCTTTTCAATAATATTATACAAACGTGTAGTAGATAATAATTATTTTATAACATGTTAACCATATTAAAGGACCACTAATCCAAAAATCTTATTGCTCATAAATCCATTTGCAAAACACTGTACCTAAACATTTGTAAAGCCCTATTACATCAGCTTTGAGTGACGTTGATTTTGACGGACAGCTAAACGCTGGCCATTATAGTAACGCGATACCCTTCAAACGGCAATTGTTCACATCGCATTCGCCGATGCATCAGGCAAGACTGCGCAAAATGATATTAATAGCCACTCTGTTCGGCTTGATGCAAGCTGTAAGCGGCTTCAACCTGGATGTGGCCAACTTGGCAGCTGATTATGTGAAGCACAAAGATTTGAGACACGTCTGCTATTTTACGTGTCATAGTCGATATTGTAAGTATATTGATTAATATGTACACAGCCTAGTATACTTTGTTTAGATTACAGAACATTACTACATTTCATGAAAAAAAAAATCAAATGTATTTTTAAATTCATAATTAGTTGCGACTTATTATAGTACCTTCAATATGTATGTATGATGCCTTGGGACATCATTTATTCTCTAGCACTGAATTCACATGCGATCCGAATCAATATTCAAGCCTAACATTTGGGACGTTACCCCTAACCTATTGGAATGCCCCCAGACAACACTATACTGGTACACAAATTAACGAAGCAGAGCGTCCGTGTGTCCGTCCGGCGCATTGATGAGAGCGTGAACAGAGACGTGGTGCGAGCCGCGTACCGGAGTACCGGGGCTGTGGGCTTGCTGCTCGACGCGCACTGCCGCGGGACACCACTAGTGCTGCTCGAGGTAACATTGTTCCGAGCTTATGGCGTCCTATACATACAGATACGAAATACGATGTGTTGCACAAAGGATCCATTCGGCTGTGATACCCATAGCGTGGATACATGTGCCGGCTGTCTTCAATGAATCTATTGGAGTTGTAAAAGCTTTTTTAAATTATGAAATGTACCTAATGTGGTACTAAGCATTATAAGGATATATCATTTTAAGGACAATGAGGCTTTTTAATGTCAAATATGAATTTAAGGAAACTTGTAGCCCAAACGATCAGAAGAATACAAATGCGCCTCATACTTAGTGAATGATTAATATCTGGGATTACTGAATTCCAAGCATTACTCATTAAGTAATATACTTTAGATTAGTTACCATTATGAAGTGCTTAGAGAATAATTTTATATTTCGCAGGCTTCTAAAAATAAGCTGTTTGATGCAATGCACCCCTGGCTCATCCTGACTAACATTGAAGATGCTGACAACTGCACTGATTACATTCAACAATCATTTCAACAGTTAAACTTAAGTGTTGACGCTGATATTGCTGTGGCCTCTTACAATGGCGGTAAATCTTTGAGCATAGATATTAATTTATTGTAAGGAGTCACTTTAATTTACTTATGCTTCCTTGTGACTTTATAGGTGATAATTACACATTGACAGACGTGTACAATTTTGGTAAAATACAAGGAAATAATTTAGAGGTCAATCATCTTGGTAGCTGGCGACCTGAAACAGGTGAAGTATTATTTTTTCGGTATAAAAACTCGTAATTTGAATTATTTATTCTCAATTTATTCTTGAATGGAGAATTTTTAGACAAACAAAATATTGAGGTGCTGAAATATTATTTTTGGAAGAAACCTTTGCCTCTTTATTCACAGTACCATAGCGTAACTAATACCATCAGCTTATCTGACTACATATTTCCTTTCCTTCCCGACAAAATAGAACACAGCAGCTTTTTTCTAAAATTACACAATCATGGTGTTCATAAAATTCTAAGAAAAAGATCTTTTGGATTCACGGTGAATTATGTTCTCACAGCATTGGTGTTTGATTCTTGCAGGCTTAGATATAAAATTGAAAGGTTACAAATATTATAACCGATGGAATTTCCAGAATTTAACTCTGCGGGCTATATCTGTGGTTTGTAAATTGATACTTCCTAATATTTCTGTGAGTATTTTCCTGGCAATGACATAACTAGGTAAGCAATTTTACGTCATGTTCAGATAGTGGATCAGCCGGAGATGTTCTACCCAGAGATGCTATCAGAGATGACGTACACGGCGGGAGTGGCTGCCATGACGAAGATCACATCCCAGATGCTCAACACCCTCAAGGAACAACACAACTTCAGGTAACGACACGTCTTAGCATATCAGGCGTAACGGGATATCCGATTTAAAGCCTCCTTGGTCCTAAAAAGTTATTTTTTCCAGATTCAACTATAGCATTGCAGGTCGTTGGATTGGTTCTCCAAAGAGGAATTCTACACTGGTAATTTAGTAACTAGTAATTACACTTGGTTGGTCATTTATTTACAATTTAATTGATGTGTTGCAGGCCGTGACCAATGCATTGTTTTGGGAAGAGCAGGATCTATCAAGCACTTGTGCTAGAATATTCCCAAAATGGCTGGACTGGGTTGACATAATCCACCCTCCTACCACCAACCTTCAGTAAGTATTAATACAAAATTATATGCAAGCAAAGAACAGAGAGTAAAATTATCGTTTTGAAATAACCAAAGCGGGGTCTGATAGTAAGGGTATTATTTATTATATTACCCGCCAGGACCAAGTTCTACTACCTGATACCGGAGACAGGTGTGGGTCAGTACGAGAACCGGTTCCTCACGCCCATGTCCCACGGCGTGTGGGGCTGCGCATTCATCGCTGGCATCGCATGTACCTTGGTCCTCACAGGAGCAGCGTGGATGGAGAGTAGACCCAAACCCGGGCTATACGCCTTCTTCAGCGTATTTGCTGCTGTTTGTCAACAAGGTTTGATAATAGAGATGATTAGCAGGCAAATAAAGAAAAACTACAAGGCTTGGATAAGTTCAAAAAAGTCTTGAAAATAAAATACTTTCATCTATGTATGTCTTAATCTCCATGGCAACGACCTTCAGTTCACATAACAACATGTTGTTGTGATTCTAATAAAGCCTACGTTTGGAAACATGTAACACAATTTATAATTTTGGTAGAGCTTTGAAGTAGGATTTGGCAATTTATTCTAACGACGTATTTTAATGATAATTTATTATGTACTCAGGTTATGAAGACGGAGTACAATTGTTGGAATCGTATTCGAGTCAAGGTGCGTTACAAAATAGCGTTATTACTCATGTTACTTTTTCCCATCTACAACATCCGAAAAATGATTATTCAATCTGGTATCGAGACAGTTTGAATTTCGACAAAGGACCAAAGGGTATTTTTCTGAAAGAACATGCTAAAATCACATAAGAAATACTACTTCAAACGATTATGTTTAGGTCGCAGATTAACCCTACTGGTGATCGGGTTGACGAGCATGTTGCTGTACAACTACTACACCAGTAGCGTGGTCTCCTGGCTCCTGAACGCTGCGGCGCCATCCATCGGCAACCTCGACGGACTCATCAATAGCGACTTCGAATTGATATTTGAGGATATTGGGTACACAAGGGGTTGGCTTGACGTACGTATTCATATGATGTATGTAGTTGCTTTTTGCTTGGACAGATCTCAAACTTTTTATTGATTGTACTTTTGCAGAATCCCGGATTCTTTTACTACAGTGGATTCAAGAACGTGAAAGAAGATGAACTGAGAGACAAAAAGGTGACAAAAGCTAAAAGAACTGTCCCAGTACTGCAAACTGTGAACACAGGCGTCGAACTACTGCGAACTGGCAGTACGTACCACTATCTCAGTTACTTAAAGAACTATAATTTAAAATAACAAGTTCACATTTCTATTGGAATGTTCTAGAATACGCATTCCACACGGAGCCGTACACGGCAGCTCAGGTGATCTCCAAGACGTACGAGGATGAGGAGCTGTGCAACCTTGGAGCACTGCAGATGATGCTGCCAGCTCATGTCTACATCATGGCACAGAAGCGAAGCCCTTACAAGGAGTTCTTTGATTGGAGGTCAGGGAGTTTTGACTATATAAAAGGAAACATCACCACTTCTCACTGATTTCTATGCCGGTTTCTTGGGTCTAGAGTCTGCCCCTTTCATCATAATTGCAACAGGAGAACATTAGACTTAATTAGGAACAAAAAAACTGATCCCAATGTAACTAAAATTGTTTCTGATCAATGGTTACGAGGTCGATCTCTCTCGTGCGACAATATCTTCACAAAATGAGGGGTAAATAACAATACATTCGGGCAAACCTCTCGGGAAGCACCCGCTAAGATAACGGGAATATGTTCTTACTTGTATGTTTCAATGAAACACGATTTGTCCTTTCATTATAAATCTTTGAATTATTTAAAAATATAACAGTCTGCAGTACGCTGATATCAGCTATTATCTGTAGACTACGTCGATAAGAAAATCGAAACTTTGCACTTAAATTTGATTTTTGTTTCATGTTGCAGTCTTCTACGTCTCCTAGAACGTGGTCACGTGAAGGCCATACGCGCTCGCTTCGCCGGCACCATGCCTGCCTGTTCAGGAGCCAGACCTCGAGCGCTCGCCCTCGGCCAGGCAGCTCCGGCCTTCCTGATGCTGCTCCTCTGTGTCCTGCTGTCCTGGATCATACTGGCATTCGAAGTGCTCTGGTCAAGGTATGACTTGAATCGATTGTGTTTGAGGCGCAGTTTAGTTTTCTATAATCGGAGTATCCCAAAATAGTTTCAGTTTCCCGAATCAGGGTTTTGATATTTCAGATCGCTCCACCCGTCAGCTATTGTGGATCAGTAACTGTTTCTATTAAAGTATAAATATCGAACTTAGAATGCAGAAGTCGAGTGACCACATTTTAGATGGTCACTTTAAATTAGAAGAAGTAACTTTAGCCTGACATTTATTCGGAATACTTAGCTTCCTTGTGTATTCTTGGCAATTAGCCAGTCCTTATTAAAGTAGGAAATTGCAGTCTTAAAGCACTCACCTACAATTATGTAATTCAAAATGTAGGTACTAAACCTAGTTCTACTGAACATTGTTCCATTTATCGTGACGCCGCAAAACTTGAAATCACATCATTTATTTCAGAGTCCAGCTGAAAAAGCGCGGTCCGTGATCGTCAAACAAAAAGTGACGTCACTAGTGATTGGGCTATGATCACAGCACATCAAGACACCTACTAACATAGGACGATCAAAAAAAAACAATTGAGGGAAGACGTTTGACGGGGGGGAAAAGACACAAGGAAGGATTTTGCACAGTAGTCTAAGTACACTATTACAAGACAGCTTTGGTAGAATGCACAAATAAATAGTTAAATATAAATTCACGATGTGTTCAGACAATATCTAAGCCCAATAAATAAATAAATAATTCTTGATTGTGTTGTATTTATTACCTGCTCTAATCCACATAATCAAAAAATACGGCAGTAAATACTGCACCCGAAGGCTCAAAATTTCAACAAACGGACCGTCATAACCTTCGTACAGAAATGTTACTGATATTGTTTTTGCTTTGTTGTCCTACTGTTGTGAGTGTGCACAGCGCATTGAGTAATGGTGGCGCGTCTCCCGGCTATCTAAATCGCGCGTTATAAATGATGCGATCAATTCTTGTTTACTCCCGGGGCGCGGGATTCAATTCACGCTGCACCGTTATCTACTATCATATTTGTGTACTTTATGTTGTGTACTTACGTTAATATTTTGTCATAAAGATAAGTAACTGATATTGAAAGTTGAAGTAAGTAAGAAACTTCGACACACATTTTATCGAAAAACAATAAGAGGACGTCTTAAAACCAGAAACATACTCCTAAAATTAAGTGTACAACCAAAAAGCATCCAAGCCAAAGGTGAAGTTGAAACTAATAACAATATTATAATAGTGTGTAAGTTAAGCCTCGGATGTTCAAAACAAACAAACATGAATAAGAACAATTTTAATAAAGCCATTACTTAAGACGTATCCATTTCGCGGCGATGTCGCGGCGACGTCGCGCGCTCGTCGCCTCCTCGCTCGCTGCATTTGCATACAAATGGAAAACGTCACTCGGATATTATATTACTTAACTGGCGAGACGGTTACAAAAAATAATCTAATACACCCAGTAACACCGTTAATACAAAGCAACAGAGTTCAATTTAAGTTGTGCCGCTTCCAAATGAAATTACAGTCATTCATGCGCCGCACAAACGTAGAACGGCGTTTTTTATTGTTCCTTCATACGTTGTTAGTATTCAGACAGTGCGATTTAGTACTAAGTCAAAAATGTATTACTCGTGGAACACGTTCTGCTTTAAGTATAGCGACACAGTTTAATTAAATACACCTAGTTAGATAATACTTGATGAACAGAATCTAATTGAATGTGTCCACTTTTTTTACTCATTCATCTTTGTCGATGGCGAAAATGCAATTAACTTAATATGCATCTTATTTCAATACTGTGAAGGATGCCAAATAAGCCAGTTTTATTTCTTTGCCAGTTGCATGACTTAATGTATAAGATTTGATACAGATTCCTAACTCAAGTTAATCCTTGATCATTTTCTAAACCTAAGTTAAGAAGACCTTTCAACAAATTGTGTCAAAAGTATCCAATCCACGATCTATGAACATTTCACATGGTTTTCTAACGAAACGACGATGTTCGTAATTAGAAAGATTCGCGGTTGAAGGTACCAGGCGCTCAGTTGTGATAGGTAATTGAAACGCTTTCTCCGCCAGATATTTGTGCACATATTGAAATGTGCCCGCTGTTGATCCAGCCGTAATTGGAAATGGATCGGCAGCTCATTATTACGAGCGTGTTTTTGCTTCATTTGGAACAATTTTCATTGTTATATTTTATTGGAATTGATTTTTTTGTTTTAATTAGCTGCGGTAAAGGTTTATTGCCTATTTGGTTTGAATTGATATTGAATCAGCAATAAAAGTAGGCAGTACTTGATTAATGAAACAAAACAGCGTGGGTTATTGAGAAGGTAATCATCAGCAGGCTGGTGTGCAGGTCAGTTCACTTGAGTACATTTCACGATGAATGTCCGACTGACTTCCAGGTAATTACAAACTGAGGCTGATAGCCGACAGCTCGCTCCGCCTAGATACTGAATTGAAGGCAATCATATATACAAAGGGCAAGTCGGCATGGTTTGTGCGTTGATTAATTTTCATCTATATTTAGATCTTCTATTAATTTAACAACGAGGTTTAACTACCTACATTTAGTATGAATTCCTTTGTCTGTAGTCATTCACGAATCATTTAACATTGGAAGTGACAACAGGATTGCAGCTTAACCAGTGGTTTCATAACCAATTGCGACAACAATAGTGCATTAGATATAACACTTCTACGTTACGTTACCGCCCATTTAGAGTGCTTGTCGTTTTCTACGAAGCCTCGATGTTTTTATAGTTCTAAGCACAGAAGGGCGGGTATACGAGCGAATAGCGATTTTTTTAAATATTTGAGTAAAATATGGCCTGTACATAAGTACTTGGGTTTGGAATAAAGGTTTAGTGATTTAGTGCTACACAAAAACAATTTGTAAACACACTAAATTGTTAGCTTTTATGTGGAGAGTACCCAAATGGAGAGTCTATTAGTGTCCCGTAGCTAAAGAACTATACGTAACATCACTCCGCTCCGCTCCCGGCGCTCCACTGCGAGCTGTGCTCCAGTACTGCAGACTATCTACTACATTATGCTAACTACGGCACACACTCCTCGCTTTATGCCTCCGACGAAATAAACTCAATTTGTGCTCAAATAACGCCACTTAGGATAAAACGTTCGATCCTTGTATATTAAAATTTGGCTAGATGCATTCACGAACAACTTTATGCCTTTATATTTGCATGAAAACAGTATGAGACTGTGTCAACATTACACGGCGTTGCACTGCGCCGGGTATCCTACTCAACAAACAGCAGTGGACTGCAAAGCCATAAAGGAAAAGCTCGATTTTATACCAAATAAAGTTGAACACGGATTGACGAGAGGCACCGATAAATTGTCACATCGGGGGCCGGCCGCCCCACACTGGACTCAATATTGACTATCGCTTTATGACGTCAATAACATTTTTTATGCCGTGCCGTTATAAAATGCATGTCCGTGAGTAATGGATATTTAAAGCGATTTACCGGCCGGCTCGGGACGATGAGTTTCACGGATATTTACCCGCGCGCGCCGCTGGAATGTGATGGCGGCCCGTACCTCTCTCTCGCAGATCATATGGAAACTACGATCATGTCGTAAATTTTTGTTTGTTACACTGAATTCTGGATGAAGGATAAGGGTCAGCGCCACTTACAATTTTTTTGGAGTGCCCTAAAAATATTGTGACATACTTTCTTATTTTGATCCAAAAATAGGATAACAACCCTCAGTGAGACAAAAAAACGCACCGTAAATATGACAAATATTATGTCACATTCGAAACCATGCTATTAGCCATTGTACTACCAGACAACATAACAGTTTTTATATAAATAAAGGAAACTCAGAAATATATTCATTCGGAGGAACAGTTGGGAACAAAGTTTGCGAACAAATTAGTTGCGCTTACAATTCCGAGCGTAACGTTTTTAGTTGCCACTGTTCGTTCATATTTTTGATTATTCACTTTCGAGTGTTGTATCGTTATTTTACTTGCTAAAAAAACTTCCGCTGTGTAGTTTTATTTGTGGTAGCGTTTCTGTTTGTTGACGTACCGACGTTTTTGTTCGAACAGAACACGGTGGAACAACCAACTGGGATAGATTTTATTTGGTGTTGCGATTTATACGGTATGTTCTCGTTTATGGTAGTTAATATTCTCGTTTGTAAAGTGAGCAAAAGAGTAAACAAATCAAACGCCGCGAGGATATAAATCATTCTGAAGATAAATAACCGGTTATGATAAAATGAAAACCTTACCGTTTTCAGGATTTTGATTAACAACCGACGTATAAATTACTTCGCAGTAGACCTGTATGTCACTAACGGGTTGATGTTATGTGTCACTGCCATTCACAGAATTGGCTACTTTTAGGAATGACTGAAGACCAACCCTTATAACTTACACATACTCAACCAAGCTGTACATAGGACTTAACAAACCCTCACACCAAGGTGTACGTTACTAGTATATATTAAACTAGCTGTTGCCCGCAACTTCGTCTGCGTGGGCAAGTTTCATACAAACTTTCATCCCCTATTTTATCCCCTTGGGGGTAGAATTGATCAAAATCCTTTCTTAGCGGATGCCTACGTCATAACATCTACCTGCATGCCAAATTTCAGCCCGATCCGTCCAGTGGTTTCAGCTGTGCGTTGATAGATCACTATGTCAGTCAGTCAGTCACCTTTGAGTTTTATATATTTAGATGTCTTTGACTGACACACATCAACACTTGTGACAATACGAACAAAGTGAGTTGACACACTTGTCACAAATGAAACGAGTGCGGTTGGAGCACAACATTAAAAGTTGGCGCTCGCCGCGGATTTTCACTTTGTCAGACTTTTATTTGAGACTGTCGTATCTGATGCTTGTCGCGTGCCTCACGTAAGAGAGCGTAGCGGGCATGGAGGGTTCAACTATACACAGTCTTATATTGCGTTGTATTTGAGATGATGGAATAGCTCAATATACATACATACAGGCACTAGATTAGTACAGAACTCACAAATGAACTTGCTAAAGGCTCATGTGAATTTCAACTCCACCAAATAAAACCGTACGATATGTAGACCCTCAAATTAGACCTACATAATTATGTCAAAGAGTGAACTTGTAACAAACAGGATGATCACAAATTAGATAAAGTGATAAACTAAAGATTAAAATATCCGGAAATCCCAGTTATCACTATAAACCGCTGATCTCTTACAACTCGCGCCGCCGCCGTGTGCGCATTGATCTCTGTTCTGAAAGGGTTCGTCTAAGCCGCCCATAGGAGCCAAAAAGGGCTTTGTCAGATAAGACTTGTTTGGGCCAATCTCTTCACAAAAAACACCACGTTATCAATTTAATCATCGGATACTTTTATAAAGATTTCTCTTCAATACTTTCTGGTCAGACATTAATCTCAAAGATACTATTCTGAAAGGGACTGTTATGCTTGATAGGATAAAGAATTAATAATGTTAAGTACTATAAAGCTATAGAGAGTGACTCGGCTGAAACATGCCGGACTCGGTAGGCTTCCATTAAAGTATTATTGACTTCTGGGGAAAATGTATCTGAGTGTAGTGTATTACTCCAGTAAAGATTAAAGTTATAAATTACTGAAAGGTTCATATTTCGTGTCCGGATAATTTAATATTGATGTATGAATGTAATAAAGTCGTGTTTCAAGCCTTATGTGCATCTCTAATAGAACGCCAAAAGGAATTCAATCCCAGCACGTATATATTTTTTTGAGTTTTAAGTACATATATACTTAAAAACATATATACTTACAAAGTGTGCCTAAATAATCGGAAATAAGACATAACCTAAAATACCTAAAATTGTTGCATTACCTAAACCAGGCATGGTGATAAATGGTAATGAATAACAACACAAAGGCCGACAATGGTATTCATTATACAAGTTTCTAAATTGGAGATTAAACTTGTCACAATGTACTCGTATGTTAACTACCCTCATTACTAATGATCCGCTGTTCAATTTTATTAATTTTACTTAATGCACATTTTTCGAAAATCTAATTACGTCCAGTATATAAGCACAGGTTGTCGAGGGAAATGGCATCAGTTTGCAACTTGAGCAATACACACCGTGTCTCCTCATCGCTTACTTCAATATCACTTATTCAACATGAAATTCGTAAGTTTTTATACAACCGTTATTTGGGTATATTTGCCTATATTGTATCCAATGTGTACTATAAAAATATTCAAACTTATGTTAATCTATACAGCTATTCCAGCATTTTTATAAATGCCTAAAAACAACTTGCTTTTGGTTACAGTTTGTGGTAGCGGTATCCCTGTTCGCCGTGGCACTGTCCGCACCGTCCAGTCCTGACGCAGCGCTCGAGGCGCGTCGGAGACTACCAGCTCTGGAGCACGAGGAGGTTCACGACGAGTTCGGTCAGTTCGCGCTCCGGTACGTCACGGCCGAGGGTACAGTCGTGTCCGAGAGGGGCCGGCTCGTGCCTGACCACGAGGGCACCGGCTACGTCATGATCATTGAGGGCGAGACCACCTACATCGGCGATGATGGCAAGACCTACGTCACTAAGTACACCGCTGGCCTCGACGGTACCCACGTCGAAGGCAACCACCTCCCAGTGCCCGTCACCCCTGAGCCTGTTCCTGCTGTGGAGCCCATCGTGGCTCCTGAAGCCCAAGTCGTTGCCAAACCAGTAGAGTATGTAATTGAGCCTTTCAACAACGTTGTTACCAAGTTGCATTAAAATAATAAATTTTGTCATAAACTTTACATTTAGTTTTTATTATTTTCCCGTGATATTATAAATAGGGTTTGTAGTCGATGTGATGTAATGCGATCTGAATAACTTAATTCACCTCGAATGGTCTACTTCTATAAATGTTCACAAAGGTACTGGAATTGTAATCCGACTGTGTTGGCGTCTGGATTCACCGCCCACTTGCTGTTCCTAAGGTTTAACACTCATTCAGTCGGGATCACCTTAAACTGTAATATTATTAGTGTCCAGCTAGAACGACGTGGCCAATATACCTGCTAAATATTGTTCTCATCATTAAAATTCGACATCCAAAAACACTAAAAAGCCAAAAAAAAAATTTAATTCTAGGTGGCAGTCGTTGTGTAGAAATCGGTGTCTAATGGATGTCCCTAAGTTAATTTTGTAACCGACTTCTAGGCCAATGCACCTCAGAATTGTATTTTTTTGCTTTTTATTTATTTACGAATTTTCACGCACACATATTTATAATATAAATAAATAATTTACATAGGTAAATGCTTATTTCTAAAGAAATCTCATCCAGCTTACCAAAGTAAGGAAAATGAGAATAAAAGAGATGTAGACAGTGTGTAAAAAGAATAAACTGAAAAAAAACAGCTATGTACTGTATATTAATTATACGTCCATAAATTAATACTATATACCTAGATAAAAATAAATATATTCCTAGATACATATATAAATAAATTAAACAGCTATGATGCAATGGACAGATAGTGTTCTTTTGCTTTTCTAATCTCATGGGGAAGGGAATTCCATAATCGAACAGCATGACCGTTTAAGGAGTAGGAATATAATTTTAGTCTTTTTTCTTGTAGAAACGATTTATAATTTTAGCTTTTCATTGATACGCATAGAATAATAAAAGCCCAAACACGATGGAATTAACATATTATTTAGTTGTCGAGTTCAGTCAACCTTCTCTGGTCTCCATCATCAGGTCAGCTCCAAGCCTTCAATGTTGTATAATGCTATCAGGCATTCACCTGAGTGTAAAGTTTTTGCATTGCATGCCTACGACTTTTGAATGTTGCCCTCGATTTCTCAGGGTTTCCATCATCCAATTCTGACCTGATGACTATGGCACCACTTGGAAAGTATCAAAATTGATTAATAAATGGCGCAGTGATCGCGTAACAAACATAAAAAATACGGTCGAATTGAAAACTTCCTTCCGTTTGGGAAGTCGGTTAAAAATAGGCAGATCGATCAAAATGATTACCACTATCTTCCAAAGTATGTAAATTATCCTTGATTAAATTGATTTCAAAAATCTTGTTTTTAACACAATTTTTGAACATTCCCTAAAATAGAATTTATTTGAGTACTAAAAGCAAAAATTTTTATGGTCTAAAAAGAGCAAACAAAAAAAAGATCTCGATGAATTGAGAACCTCCTCCTTTTTTGGAATTCGGTTAAAAAATCATCAGCATTTTGCTTTTAGTACTCAAATAAATACAGTTTTAGTGAATATACAAAAAACGAGTTACAAAAAAGGATTTTTTTCTCACTTTAATCATGGATATTTTACATACTGAAGAAGACAGTGCTAATAATTTTGATCAATCTGCCTGTTTTTATTGATGAGAACAATATTTGGCAGGTATATGCCACGTCGTTCTAGCTGGACACTAATAATATTACAGTTTAACGTGATCCCGACTGAATGAGTGTTAAACCTTAGGAACAGCAAGTGGGCGGTGAATCCAGACGCCAACACAGTCGAATTACAATTCCAGTACCTTTGTGAACATTTATAGAAGTAGACCATTCGAGGTGAATTAAGTTATTCAGATCGCATTACATCACATCGACTACAAACCCTATTTATAATATCACGGGAAAATAATAAAAACTAAATGTAAAGTTTATGACAAAATTTATTATTTTAATGCAACTTGGTAACAACGTTGTTGAAAGGCTCAATTACATACTCTACTGGTTTGGCAACGACTTGGGCTTCAGGAGCCACGATGGGCTCCACAGCAGGAACAGGCTCAGGGGTGACGGGCACTGGGAGGTGGTTGCCTTCGACGTGGGTACCGTCGAGGCCAGCGGTGTACTTAGTGACGTAGGTCTTGCCATCATCGCCGATGTAGGTGGTCTCGCCCTCAATGATCATGACGTAGCCGGTGCCCTCGTGGTCAGGCACGAGCCGGCCCCTCTCGGACACGACTGTACCCTCGGCCGTGACGTACCGCAGCGCGAACTGACCGAACTCGTCGTGAACCTCCTCGTGTTCCAGAGCTGGTAGTCTCCGACGCGCCTCCAGGGCTGCGTCAGGACTGGACGGTGCGGACAGTGCCACGGCGAACAGGGATACCGCTACCACAAACTGTAACCAAAAGTGTGTTTTTAGGCATTTATAAAAATACTGGAATAGCTGTATAGATTAACATAAGTTTGAATATTTTTATAGTACACATTAGATACAATATAGGCAAATATACCCAAATAACGGTTGTATAAAAACTTACGAATTTCATGTTGAATAAGTGATATTGAAGTAAGCGATGTGGAGACACGGTGTGTATTGCTCAAGTTGCAAACTGATGCCATTTCCCTCGACAACCTGTGCTTATATACTGGACATAATTAGATTTTCGAAAAATGTGCATTAAGTTAAATTAATAAACTTGAAGCGGATCATTAGTAATGAGGGTAGTTAACATACGAGTACATTGTGACAAGTTTAATCTCCAATTTAGAAACCTGTATAATTCATACAATTGTCGGCCTTTTTGTTGTTACCATTAATCACCATGTGATTCAATGATTTAAGATATTTTAAGTTACGTCGAATTTCCGATGATTCAGGCACACTTAGAAAAAAATGTACAATTGTACATACTTTAAACTCATTGTTAAGTGTTAGGATTGAATACCTTTCACATTCTATTAGAGATGCACGTGGCTTGAAATACTACTATATTAAATACGGAGGTTTTTTATGGACATATAGTTTCAGGCTTACCTGCTAGACTAGCAATAACGTTCATATAACACAAACGAAGCTCCGAACATGAGCGATGGCACCGCTATGGGAATTTAATCAACCAGTAATGCGCTGTGTTGACATGCACTTGATAATGTAGCCAAAGTAACCGCTTCAGCGCTGCATGGTCAATACACCAGGTAAAATACTTTGAGATTTGTGATTGAAATTAATCAATAGAATCTTCAGGCTCCAGAAGGAACATGAGGATTTTAGTCAGTAGAAATCTGACACTCCCTAATGCTGCCATCCCACAAAATGGTAGTTAAAATTTCGTCAAAATGTATGTCAAAATGTTTAGCTTTCTAAAAGCATCACACTGTATAGTAATAATACTTAAATCTGTGTGTTTCGCACCTTTTATTACGTCAATCTCGATATTTGCTATTTTTATCTTGGTACGACAAAAGAATGTATGTAAACATAAAAATAGACTTAGTGAATGTCTATTTTCTTATGAGGTTGCCAAGCACCCTAACACTCGTTTTGGAACATTCTTAGAAACTTCCTTCATTTACATTTAAATATTCTCGTTTAAAATTAATTCGATTTTTTAAAATGTTTATAACGAAATGTTCAACGAGTACCTCTACAATGGCAAAACGCCAAACATGCATCCACTGAATAAATCCTAAATGAAAGTTTCTAGTGTCACTTTCCTATATGAAAAACATTTATTAAATGTTACACCTAACGTGTATTTCACATAAGGTTGCGTGTACAATGTACAGAATATCTCCCTACACAGTTGAGCACATTATGATATTTCCCCTGAACGATGTACAATCGTTATCAGTAGTCAGCGGTAAAGACAGAGGCGTTATCAGCGCCTTACATTCGTGCGCTTGATCACAAAGAAAGCCGTTTGTTGGGACATAATAAAGTGCGGGTATAATTTCGCGATAACGTTTATATATAAATTCCAGATGGAATGAAAAACGCGGAGATTGAGCGGTCGCGTGCAGGGTTGCCGCGCTTCTTCTTGTAGTAATTAGAAGTGTTTTGTTCCATTTCAAGATAGGTACTTAAATGTGAATTACACTAAATAATAAAAGCCTGGCATAATTACTGTAACGTAAAGTCAATATAAAAAGCCTTATAAATCCCTTTCACAGTGATGTGACAGTTGTGACCGAACAACTTTTGCGCAAATTAAATGCAATGCCCATTAGCATTTAACGAATTAGTAATTACACATCTATAAAAATTTTATGTCATAAACAAATAGATAGTTTAGACTAATTACATAAAAATGCGATAAATATTTCATTTTGATACAAACTTTAACTATTTTTAAATCTGCTTAAAGAGGACGGCGATACTCAAAGATGAAGTGTGAGTGAGTTATATCAATGATAAAGGCTTGTAATAATGTGTAGGTAGCCCTCAGAGTAACTCCTCACTGCTGACTGACACCGACACGCCCGAATTTAATTTAGACACCTGAGCCTGTTGCATAAAACATGACACACTTTTTGTGTCATTCATTGAGTCGCAGACGCGCGCCTTTTGTATTTTAATGAGCTGAGAAATCATATATTTTTGCAATTTTTCAACGTCCTTCATATTCGGACTTAAACTTTTTACTACGGTATATTACGCCTGCAATGGATTGTCATATAGTTTTATTTTTTGTGTCACGTACATTAAAATTGTTTCTGAAATAATTCCACATCAAAACTGTATATATACACAATACACATATACTCGATACATATATACTCGATCTTCGTATTGTTATTCAAGTGTGTTCTACAATAATGTGGTTTATACTGTATAAGTTTAGTGCTCAAACCGAAACACGTAAAGAAAATAGCAGAACATTAAACCTAGGAGCCAAGTTGTTCAGCGAGATAACACGTAAGTACACAAACACACCTACGAGATAATCTGGCGCCCACAACCACGCTCGGATCACAACAACCACACAAATTGCCAACAATTATGATTTAGAAAAAACACATTGTAAGCACGCTTTACCCGTAAGCAGGACAATGTCGTATTTTCAATTTTGTGGGATTACACAAAACGGAATTCACGCAGCTTTGCCCCCGTCATGGTGTGACATGTCTGTAATCCACCGGAGCTCGCTACGTTATAATATTGTGAGGGATACACCAACAAATAAACATTTCGAGGATATTTTTTGAGTATTAGGAACCTCTATAGACGTGTTATCTAACGTCAGACATGTGTCGCTCCGAAGGGTTTTATCGGAGCAGCTAATCTTGAAACAAGTCGGTTATGAAAATTACTCAAAAATAATAATAATTGATTCTTCTAAGTAGTAGAAGAACAATTGAGAGTTTTAATTATATTTGTGAACTTATTCCAAGGGTTATTACACGTTTAGATATGAAGCTAAGGAGCTTAATATAAGTACAGTTATTACGAGCAGTTGAACTAATAATTATAACTATAATGATGATCTTAGACACTCTTGTTGAATGGATCAAGGGTTGAATGTTAAATAAATATTATATATAGTTCTTAAACAAAATAAATCGTGAAAAAAGAATATAAATGAATAATTACATAAATGTTTGAATGTCATTTTTTACTCTAAGTACCTATTCCTTTGGATACCACGTATATCTAAGCAGCTGTTTGTGAAGATTGCACTATTGCAAAGAACCCGTGTAGGTAGACTGGCATCTTGTTTGTTTTGTATGATAGTACTATTATAAAACAATACTTAACGATAACCACAAGTATAGTAACAGAAAGTTATTATACTCAGGAGAAGTTACAACTTTCGCTCGAAGGAGTCGCAATTGTCTATCGGCGACGGTGGACTACAAACAGAGCGATGCAACGAAGTAACATATGACCTAGTGTGACACAAACTTTTTCAACCTAAGACGTACTCTTTTATCATTAATATGTTTACCTAAATATACCTAAATGAAGAATCAGCAATAGCAACCATATTAACAATCTCTTAGCAGTTTTCCTGCAGTTTTTTTCGTCATCGTCATCACATCAGTAAATTGCCCTCATTGATGCCAACAGTACGCCTCCAACCATACCAGTCTTGAACTGCCCACAATCTTCTTCAACTTATCAGAATAGTATACTATACTTAGTGCTTAACAGAATAAAATGTATGCGGTTTTCGTTAGGCATACATTATTATTTCAACAGTCCTAGATAAAGGAGAATGAAGACCTAAAATGGCCTAATAGTTATCATATTAACGCGCTGATCGCCAACAAACGAGTGTGTCTGATTGCACGTGCGGTGTCGGTCGATGTCATCGGTGTCGTTACCATCTGACACCGGTGTCGACACCGCGCTGCGGTCGCGGTCAGCGCGCGACACTTTTTGTTTACACATTCCACAATGATGTTCAATAAGATTTACGCATTAAGTTCGTAAGCCCTGGATGTCTGTGCCACTTGTGTCTGACATTTCGGTTAGCGGTCGAAGCCTTTTTGTTAGACGTACCCCACTGAGCGTATTAAAGTTATTGGGTTGCTATTTATTATTTAGAATACATTATCCCATTTCTATTCTCGTTGTTCTTTCTTGAAATAATTTTCAGACATTGATTTCATCAAAAAACACAAACATATATTTTTATTTTATGAACATATCTTTTATTTATCAAATACAATAACAACTTTCCACGAGTTATCTAGTTATAGATATTACTATTTAGATTAAAACAACAACCATTACAGTGACAGGTCACATTTTGCTATTAACTTACCTATTTTTAAGTCTCAAGTCCATACATAGGGAATTTCTAAATTAGTAAAGTTAATTTACCGGGCTCAAGCTCAAATTAGGCTCAAGCTCAAATTAGGCTCAAGCTCAAATTAGGAAAAATATTCAAATACTAAACTAGCCAGAAAACCCCAAGCTCCTATCTTATCCGTGCGTGACAATAACCTATGAACCTGAGGCTTCCTACCATTTCATCATAATATTTGGCCCAGCACGACCACTCGACCACTGGACCAGGAGTGACGGATCAAAATCAAAACAAATTAAGTATTCAATCGATTCATCATGGCGGCTTATATTTAATTTGATGGTCCTCCGGCACAATGGGTTTAGATGTAAAATAAACGTTCGGTAGCGGCTGTCACAACAGTCCGATACAGGGCCGGCACAAACACGGGGCCCGGGCGGGGCCGCGGGCCGACACAGGTCCACAATCATTTTTGGACCAATTTTGTAATGTAAAGCGTGAATGGAATTAATTTGGTGTTTGATTATCACAACTGTCGTGTATTTTGGTTGTTTCACTAATGTTTATGTGAAGATTTAAATGGTATAGATATTTTTGATGACAATAGTTTTTGTTATAACCACGTTCATGTAGAAGCGAGCTTTCAGTATGTACGTCGAGTAATGTAGTCAAAACGTTCCCCTGGACGTTGTGTGCACATAGCAAACAAACACGCTCGGTAAAGGAAGTCTACCGACATGGAAACTCTTCATATATTACTAATAGTATTTGTTTACATACCAGCTAGTCACATCAATAAAGCGCAGGATAAGTACAAATCCTTAGTCCCGAGGCACGCGGGGTCAAAACTGCACATTAGGGTATTTTTCAAATCCCTGAGCCAACATCCTTCCAGCGACCCCCGATAAGGGATATCTACCTGTTCCAACTGAAACAATACCTTTTATCTACTGAAGTATTGAATAATGTAGGTCTAAGGTAAGCCCAACTGAAATTAAGTTATAAAAATCCTTGCTTCAGATATTTCTAATACCCAACAGCGCCGTAACATATAACGTGTTCTTGGAAAAATGCGTATTCTTGGGATAAACTTTCCTTTTGAGTATATTGTAAGATCAGGTATTGTGAAGTATTCGCTGAGACCTGAAAATGTTCGCTGGTGGGTGTACCCTTTACGTAAGGAATGTATCAGTTTGACCTTACGTCGGGACAAGAGGGATTGCGGACTTTAAATATTATAAAGATATTGTGTGAAAGTATTGGATAAGTTTGACATAAATAAAGAGGTTGTTATATGTATTTATGAGAAGCTTTTTTACCGTAGTAAGATTTATATCGCTCCGAGCGTAAGAGGTACGGATATATGAAATAAGTACGCTTGATTCATAAAAGCGCTACATCACCCCATAACCTACCTTCATTTAGGAGACATGACAACTTCCACATTTTTCTGTATTTAAAATAAACTTTTTTTAGTAAGAGAGCTATGTGTACTGTGCAAAAAATCATATTTTATTTGTAGGAAGCTACATACAGGCATAAGTATTGAGAATGACTGTACCAGTGGGGTATGTCGGCAGCAAGTGTGGGCCCGCGGCGAGCCGCCGACACGCGCCGCGCCGTGTCCCGCCAGCTGCCATACATAACTGACGACTCTAGTACTCTAATTCAGATAGATCTAAAGTTATATTGACTAATTGAGAGAATAAAATGTTTATAACACAACACAATCTTCCCTTTTCGTCATACTCACGTGTCATCGACAGCTTTACATTGTAATGGTGTAAATTATATTATCTGTCTCACCACCCGTTATTTACATTACATCTATTAAGGAGATACATAAGTAGACATCCAACTGCAACACACTATTATTTAGCAACAGAGAAGTACGATAATCTTCAAGCGAACTGTTTCACACAACTACCTTCAATGTCCATGTACCTACTACATAAACTGCTTAATAACAGTCTAACGCTGGAAGCGGCTACTGGCGCATAAAGCTGAGGACGAAGTTGTCCGTCCAACAGCGCTAAGTCCTGGAATATAGAATGAACGGACATCTGTGCCTGTCGCGCGTCTATCGAGACTTAGCCGCGACTAATTGCTGTGTTTCCATCAACTGCGCTCGATGCACCATCTAGTAGTAAAGTATATCCTCGATGTTTGGGAAGCTTTTGGTAAGAACGTCATTTCGAATGTGCGGATTTGCGATATTGGATGAAATTATATTATGTATATGAGCAACAATAGTAAGCCATTTATTGATGAAACAACCATTTCCACGAAATTTTCTCAGGTCTCGAAATGTTTACCTTCCTCTCATACACCAAGCTTACACTGCTTTGGACTCACAAACAGTTGCTTTATTGCATTTCCGGCAACTATCAGGTTTGTCAATTACAAATTGACGATCAAAAAACCTTATACGAATTCCTGGAATCATTTGGTCATGGTATTCAATGGGAGTATTGAAACGAGCAGTATTACGAGATAACAATCCAGTGCATCTGCCACACGTCAGGGGCTCCTGTGGCCGCGATGCGAACAAACTGACCAGCGCAGTTGAGCAGTTTACTGCACACTGCACTTGTACTGACACTAGTGTAGTCATACAGATGCATAATTGCACTCAGTAGGAATGTTTATTGGATGAGTTGATACGTTATCCATTTATTTAATTCGATCATTTAAAGAGATTGTGAAAAATATCTTAGATTGTTGTTGTTATTGGCTGAGATTAGACGATCTTTGAAATTCATTCAACATATCATGTATCGTGATCATATTTTTTTTATATTATTACCCAGCAATTCACAATAAGCCCAAATAAATGGAAAAATACCATAACCTGTATGAGATTGTACATTTGATACATTATAATGCTTGTAAAACAATGATTCCACGAAGGCTTCCCCGGTTCTCGCAACTTCGATAAAAATAATGTGCGAGAAATCCGACAAGTGTTTAATTAACCCTATAATAATGGAGTGTTGTTTAATCAAGTGTCTGACGGCTGTTGTTTTAAACCCGTTCGAACAAGCTCGCGCTCCTTTGTGATCGGCTGTTGTTTCAACGTTCCGCCTCCTATACACACGAGGTTTTATTCTGACACACGAATATTTAAGGGTTAACGTGGGCTCAGTATCATTTGTAAGCAGTAAGACGTCTGTGAGTTTCGTTTTAACACGTTGGGGTCTTGTTAATTAAGTTATTATTTTTGTTTCAATAATTGGGTTTGCAGCAAGTCAATCAACGATGTTGATTTGTGGAATATTTCAGCATTAGTGTGGATTCTGTTTTGAGTATATACGGCTGAAATATTTAAGAGTGGGTCGTATATTGTCACTGCACCACCAGTTTTCAAGAAACTTTAAAAGAAATAGCTTCGCTTTAAAAATGCCTCTGCATTTTTCTTTTAGCTTCGAACAACACAAATCTCGCGAAAGACAATTCAATTCTATTTAAGTCAGTGGAACAGTTTGACAGTTGGTATCTATTTAATCAATTGAGAGTAGTTCTAAATCGATCTGCTGAAGGAAGAACTGCAAAAAGCCGTCGACAGCCGTCAGCGCAGGCTTTTAACGACGCGATAAAAATATACTCCCGTGTAGCACGCGCATCGCTGTCGTTTGGGCAATAACACTCTATATTACTCTATGGTATTGTGATTTAATAGTACTCAAAATATTTGAATTTAGAAGAGTGTAAATAATAAAATAAAAAACTGAAAATCATATTTCTTCCACAATAGTTTTAACCAAGTCCAAGATTGATTGATTGATACATGTTTTCCTAGCGTTTTATTTTTGGACGCATTATTTCAAGTAAGGCCAAAAACACCTACATCTACTATCCAAGAATACTTCACAACGTCATCCAAATATAAATAGTGACGTGAATGTACATTGTGAAGTACAGAGCATTCCGCAGGGAGCGCAGTAATGTCGCGCACTGACAGAATGCCTCAGATACACTGCATGTGACGCGCGCCTTAAGGAGTCGCGCTATCGTTCCGCCCTAAGCACCCCGACAGATGGACTTATTTATTGCAACTGTAGTGGCAGCCGCAGGGTTACACACACCCAGAGCATTCACAACCTTAACCCCTTCACTTAGAGTACATTATCGTTTGTAGGACAGCAGGCGATTGACTTATACCTACAGGTAAACAACAGGTGAGTATAAAATAACGCGTATTGTTGGAACATGGATGACTGTTTGTTTGCTTGCAGTATTGGCATTTACGTCAGCTGGTAGACTAGGCGAATTGCTTTGTAGGAATTTCAGCTAAAGGAGAACAAATCTTGTAACGAGTATTGATGCAGTCAGCTGCAGCTACGAGCTACGAGATATAGACAACAGAATTATGTTTGTGCGAATAACCTGATTACATCATTTTCATTTTATTTACGACAATGTTAATTATTTTAGTAAGCGGTGAAAATAACGAGAAAAAATAGTTTATTTCGATGAGTGATGTCTTCTGCGAAATCCCGGAGCATCGGTATATTTATCGTTCCATCACTCATTAAAAATGCCTCCAATTTAATTACGTACATTTCACGCATATCGACGTATTTCAATTCATTTTGATTACTTTATATGCATTGCAGAAGCATTGTTTTACAGCAAGACAAGCATTCTTGGGAATGAACACCTAAGCAACCTATTAGGAAGGCTTAACCACTATAGATATTAATCATGCTTTTCATTTTGTTGGCTTAAGTAGGTACTTTATCTTGGAATATTATGGTTGCAATTGAAGACTGTATTTGTAGGTAATTGTGGTGATAAACAAAATCATTATGACTTATTTACTGACTGAAGCTAAAAAAATACACGGCAACGAACTAGTAAACAAAAGACAGATGACACACGTTCAGTCGCATCGCTCGCGTCGATCGCCGTCACCTCGCGTGATCTACTGCACACGGTCGCGTCGGTCGGAACGCTCTCCTGACCCGAATTAAATCGCCTTAATATTTGTTATAGAACAAATCGCGAAAGAGATCAGTGCCCGCTAATATCCATATCGTAACTCATCCGGTTAGTATTTGCTTTGAGTCCGCTGATAATTGAAACTCAAATAACTGGATCCGCGGCTGTCTTCGTAGGCACGTTCCAATTCAAAAGTAATCCCACTCCAAACATTTGTACGTCTCAATCGGTACTCCAGTAATAGGGAACTGCTAACAGCGTCGCCACGCCGATGGAAATCATCTAGCTTAATACATTGCGCGCTAAATGTTCTGCAGTAATATTCACGCTTGAATAATCACAGCAATGTATAGAGATCCGATCGAAGCTGTGCGATGATTATGTTACGCTCAGGTTGGCATAGTATTTCAGTGGTTATGAAAGGAAACAACGGGTCGTCTGTTCTATATAATTATAGGGCGCCGTCAATATTTGTTAGGCACTGTAAAATGCGAATGAATTTCTATTGTAATAGTGCTTCGAGGGTTATTTTATATTCGATGTGGATATCGGTTATATGGAATTTATTTATTGAGGACTGGCAGTAATGTTGTTTGCGTTGGCAGTTAACAGTAGCTTTGTATTGGTTTATGGAACTGCGCTTACATATTTATAGTTTCTTCGTAGTTGTGAGTTCCAAGACATTTGTTTTCTTCATTGATTCAGTGATTTTTACTGAAATAATTAATTGTTAATTAGTATATTTGAACCAAATTTTACTAAGATCTCGTTTATCTAGTTACATTCTTAAAAAAATATATAACGCTCACTTTATTTGTAATTCAACGCAAGTTACCAAAATATCCGTCCATAAAAAAGATACAACGTCCACAACAAACACTTCAGGGCGAATAACTAAACAGTGAACTCCCAAAGATGGAATAAAAACAAAGTGCAGGCTAGTGGCGGGTGTAAATATTAGCACGCGAGTAATATAAAGGGGCGTTTGTGAAATATTAAAAGCGAGGCTTCGCGTTTAATAGAGAGATGGACGTCAATTTGAGACCCACTTCAGCCGCTCGCCGCGAGACATTCGCCCTCCACTGCGCGCGGGGACTGAGTCACGAGCGGCAGCGGGAGCGGGTTGCTTTCATGTAACATTTTTTTTTCTTATACTGAATCGTGTCTATGTTAATTAGATAATTACAATTTAGGCACTTCTATGCACTACTATTTTAAGAGGTTCTTTTCAAATGCAGCGTCATTCCTATTAGGCACAAGCATATTGGCTGTAAAACTGCTTATTTTAACTTGTGCTGAACTTTTAGGGACAATATTAAGAGGACTTTTGTTTATTACTTCTCATTTCTTCTGATTAATCCTACACAATTGTAATAATACTCACAGACTAAATGATGCTCTATTGACGTATATGTAATGGACGGAGGATAATTATGTAACGCAAGAATTTATCCAAAAAACGCTAATTGATCGGCGTATAACTTGTACCGAATAAAAAAATAAAAAACAATATAAAAGCTAATCGGCGCTGATCAGAAGTGACGCGGGTGAAGTGCACGCCAACACACATACATACTGTGTACGTATACGCGTACCGTCGTTGTGTGCGTGCCATCGGTTTATACAGTTTTACTACATATACACCAATCGAATAATACTGAAACCGTCACCTGTCAATTTTAGGGTGTTTACACAAAAAAAAAACATTGCGATTTCCTCCCTGATCGAAACCCAAAGGCAAGAAGCAACGCGCAACGGTTTAACATTTGAATGAATTATTTTGTTATTAAATACTCAGGACCACATAGTACATATGTATCTCAGTCACTTAATTTAGTGGTGACTTTACCTTGTTTTTTTTAATGTAAAAAGATTCGATATCATATTCTATTTTCATATCACCTAGTCTTATTTATGTCGTCAATACTTCAAGACGTTTGATCTTTCTTACATTTGCATCGACTTGCATCTCCCGAGCTGTCCTCATATCTTATGCACTGCGCTGCATAATACAGAGCTCTCGCAACACATCGCCGGTCATATATTGTACGTCTTCTATGTAAAGCGTTAGGGGTATTTTAATGAACGTTTATCTTACTTGGGACGTTTACTTAGACTTTTGTACTTCTATATGTTGCGGCATATCATACAAGGCTTTCAATTTGTAGAACTCACACATCAGAATACGCTTCACTACAATATAATTATGCATATACCTATATTAACTCACAAAAAATCAGTTTGTATTTTCACATGACTGTTTTATAGCTTAACCTACTTTATCAACTGCCTAAAATTGTACAAGAAAATGCCGAACTTAATAATTTTCATTGAAGAAGTTGTTATATGAGCATAACCGCGCTTTGAGACGATGCAGTCAGCGCGGCCGGAGCCCACTGGGCGCAATAAAACATTTTGGAGCCACTTCTAAATGTACACTGTGGGACTCCCAACATGTGAGCGGACACAGAACTCGTGTTTTTGCTAAAACATATTATAAACAACAACCATGCATTCATTTGCATGCAAGTAAAATACATGCGTAAAATAGCAGCGTTTTACCTGAAATAAAACGCATATTAAATACTTACCTTATTTGAAGCTTACTAGTTTGAGATAGGCACCTACGTGTTTTCCGCTTTTATCTCCGTCCTTTTCTACCCCATATCTTGCATCTCTCGCACATCGACCAGTTTCACCCCACCAGGCAGGAGGCGACGAGTGTTCTCGGCGGCCACAGTTCGTCATTGAGTCGAAAACACCAGGCAGAATTAGTGTAAGCTTCAAATAAGGTAAGTATTTAATATGCGTTTTATTTCAGGTAAAACGCTGCTATTAAATTCTTGACCGTTATTTGAAGCTTACTAGTTTGAGACGTGTTTGTTATCGCCTGGTGGAAGTGGACGCCAATGTGAGCAAAAGCACAATGAAATTGTGTATGTAAATAGGTACTTAGGTACACGAGTAATCACATCAGTAAGTATGTGTATTGCGTCCTGGAATACTAATGTAATAAAAGTTAACTGGTACTGGTACTCAGCTACATCCTGTTAGACTGGAAGCCGACCCCAACATAGTTGGGAAAGGGGCTCGGAGGATGAGTAATAAAAATTAAAAGAGAGATGCAAGAACAAAAGCAAAATTGATTTCATTTTCTAATAGTAATTAACAAAAATATTGCGATACTTCTTAATAACAATAGTAACAAAAATATAGACATTAATCAGCTGGATTAATTAAATAATCGAGATAACTTGCTACTTCTATTTAGTGGGTATCTTTCTCTTCTGTAAAAATGGGCAAATGTATTGCCTGATCGCCAATTACCCTTGGCTAATATATCGTCCAAAGGTATATTGTCAACACAGATTTTGACGCTACCGCCGAGTGGAAGCTTCCTGGGGTTGTAGTTATTCCTGCCTCTTTTAACAATGTCTTAATCCAAATAATATAATCCGCAATCATCGTTCGGGTGCCTGCCTTTGGTTGGCCTCTAACGGATATAAATAAATTTAAGGAATTAGCCGATGTCCGTCTATCTTCTAACAAGGCTTTAGTCTTTCTGACCCAATACACTGGACTTAGATTTATATTTTCCTGATTATCCATCAAACAACAACCCGACTGCCCATGACTAGAACTGTCGGTCTTAGAGCCAAAGACTGGCCATAAGATTAAATTATCTTTGTTGTTTTTGAAATGTTCTGGGTCTATTGCAAGCAAGGAAAGATCATGGACTCGCCTTTCCGAAACAAGCTAGCAAAAGAAAGAGCAGCAGTGTGCCTGGAAGTTGCAAAAGGATTATTCTTGTCTACGTTTACTGCACTTAAGTAGGTTACCAATTGGTCAATATTCCAGATGGACGGCTTCCCGGGGAACAGGTTTGCTCAGCGCTATTGATTTTAAAATGTGTCCGACTAGAACGTGTGAACCTAGCTCTCCAGTGGTTTCTGCATTGCATAGTGTAGCTATAACTGACTTGTGTAATAAAATAGTATTGTATGCTAGTTTATTTACTATGTGTAAGTCCGCAAAAAAATTGGGTAAGTATAGGTCCAAATAGGGATTCAAGGATTCATAGGATCCAATTTCATACTTTTCGCCCCAATTTAACCATCGACTCCAAGCTGATTGATAAGTCTTGCGTGTGGATTGAAGAAGACTTCAGTCGGAGAGACTCCTTGTCCCTCCCCCCCCTCCCCATTTCCTTGACCTTGGCAGGGGGTATCCCCGTTGCTGTGTCTATCGGTTTCTGCTCGAGGTTCATCGGTGTGTAGGGTACTGCTAATGATCGGGACTTCAAATCTGCTCGCCAAAATACCTGGTGCCACCGAAGGAACTACTATGAGATTAACTCCCGTTCCTGAATTGAGATGACTGAGGACCTACGGTATAAGGTAAGGTGGCGGTAATACCCATGCTAGCGGGTAAGTCCAAACTTGAGAAAAAGGGCATCGTGGAACCCCGCTTTCGGGTCCTTCAGATCTAGGGGCACGTAGTACACAACTATGTATCCCTGGGCTCGCTTCGAGGCAAATAGGTCCACTGCTGATACAAGATGCCCCTCCGGTGGAGGTTTGTGTCGGGAGAGATGGTCTGCATGACTGTTGAATAGGGCTGGTATATGATTCACGACGTGATAGATTTGATACAGCTCGAGATAACTGAATACTTTGTACGTCAAGTTCGGTAGGCTCCTTGATCGGGTGCCACCTTGATTTCTTAAATATGACACTACAGTCCCATTTTTGCATTGAAAAATGGCTGTTGATCTCCTTAGCAACTCGCCGTGATTATCCAGTTAATACTGCAAGCATCTCTTTCAGATCGCAGTGAAAGCCTTTTTCTCTCTTGTTCCATGAACCCATTACGGGCGTTCCGTTCAGTTGTGCCCCCATCCTACATCGGAGGCGTCCATGGTTATAAGGTGACAGGGAAGTGGCGTATGAATATCCAAGGTTTGGTGGCAGCTGACCAGCCACCACTTTAGATCTGCTAAGGCATCTGCTGGTAGGTTCAACATTGCTATACTCCATTCACCGAGCCGTGAGCCCACAATGTAACCAAAGAATGACACTTTTCAAAATGGTGGGTATAACCCGACCGATGACAAAAACGTCACATTTTTATGTAAAATGTTCTTAGTATCTGTGGTCTTCAATTAAGTAGGGTTCTATGTATGACAGTCAAGACTTCTAGGTTCCTTTTACATGTAAACGATTTACTACATATTTAATTAAAATTAAGAAAACAATTTACGGCATTTATTATATTTGATTTCAAATAAGTTTGAAAAGATTGCATTGCAAGATTAGACATCGTTCTAAAATATAATTTCTAATGTTCTCAGTATATTACTTTCGTAGTTATTTTTATAAAATATGATCATTACTTCAATCGTGACTTATAAGAACCCTTTTTATGGTTTGTTCACCGTTTGGCTCACGGTTCCATGAATAGGGTAGTTATAGATTGCTGTTCAACACTGCATTGAGGAAAATGAGGAGAGCCCGGTAATGCAGTCTGCCGTATGGGACAACAAAAACTTGCGAAGTTTAAAAGTCCTATCAAGCTATGCAGGTCTTTTAAGTTTGTCGTGCTGTTTGTCACGTAGTGCGTTTTGTCATTATCTTGTTGATAATGCTTGCGATTTATTCACTTGCCATCCAAAACGTGGTGCAAATGATCCCAAAGTAGGCGAATATATCTTGGTGAGCCACCAGAAAATCGAGGTACACAATTATAAGTAACCCTTGAGTTTTCAAAGTTTGAGCCACCCAATTGGTCACTGTGGCGAAGGTCTTGGGTGCCGTGCTTAAGCCAAATGGTAGGCACGTAATCTGAAGCAGTCTTCTTCTGTATACTAGTCGAAGAACATGTCTGTGACCTTCGGCTAACGGAAGGTAGAAGTAAGCCTGGGCGAGATCCACTTGCACAGTCATTCGTCTTTCTGAAGAAACTTTAGCACGCGAAAACATTTATTAAACTGAAGGGTTCCGTAATTATGAACTTGTTGAGAACCTTGAGATTGAGTATTGGACGGTTCTTTCCGTCGCCTTTCGGGCACAAGAAACATATTGGAAAGAAAGCTGGCAGAATTTGCAGCTGTCAATAGAATTTTTTGTTTTATCATTTGGGATATGACGACATCCATCTCTTTGGACTCTCTGGTCAAATCTGGCATTATCTATCAAAGGTGGCTTTTGGCCAATGGTATCCGATACCCAGTTATTATTTTTGACAAGAAAGGCGGAGCTCCCATTTCTTTCCATTGGTCTTGATATAATGTTAGGCAACCTGCCTCGAAAGTCATAACTTACGTGCCTTGTTGGACGCATCAAAGTCCGCCTGCGGTCCTGGACGCTTTGTTTCGTCTGTTGGACATGGTTCTTATTGTAATTTACTCGTGATGTCCCAAGGAGCCTTTAGAGTTTTGCGTCACACGCCATTCAGCGTGAGTGTGATTACCATTTCCCTTCGAGGGAAGGTTATAATGGCGACTCTTCGAAAGTCGATCCAAATAGCCACCCTGCGAGGGTAGATTGCAATGATGGTACGACCCGCAACATGCATGATTGGTACCCTGCGAGGGTCCGTGATAATGAGCCGACCCCTGCGGGGGGTGGCTAGTATACTTACTGGTCCCTGCTTTGTAATGATGCTGCGACTCGCAAAATGCAAGATTGGTACCCTGCGCGGGTCCGTGATAATGAAACGACCCCTGTGGGGGGTGGCTAGTATACTTACTGGTCCCCACTTTGTAATGATGCTGCGTCTCGCAACATGCAAGATTGGTACCCTGCGCGGGTCCGTGAAAATGAGCCAACCCCTGCGGGGGGTGGCTAACATACTTACTGGCAGTCCTAGGCGGAGCGTACCAAGTCTTTCAAGGCCGAAAAGCATCACACGCCGAGATAATGAGCCGACCCCTACGGGGGGTGGCTAACAGACTTACTGGCAGTCCGAGGGGAGCGTACCAAGTCTTTCAAGGCCGAAAAGCATCACACGCCGAGATAATGAGCCGACCCCTACGGGGGGTGGCTAACATACTTACTGGCAGTCCTAGGCGGAGCGTACCAAGTCTTTCAAGGCCGAAAAGCATCACACGCCGAGATAATGAGCCGACCCCTACGGGGGGTGGCTAACAGACTTACTGGCAGTCCGAAGGGAGCGTACCAAGTCTTTCAAGGCCGAAAACCATCACACGCCGTGATAATGAGCCGACCCCCATGGGGGGTGGCTAACAGACTTACTGGTAGTCCGAGGGGAGCGTACCAAGTCTTTCAAGGCCGAAAAGCTTTCTTGACACCATCAGCCCTCTTCAAGTGCGGTAGTGATCAGTCCGAACTAAGGAGATGCTGGTTGGACCGCACCTCACACCATTCTTTTTTGTCAAACCGTTGAACGCCTTGCAGGATTGAACTAGGGCCACAGGTGCCTTAGGAACTTCGGGCTTGCTTTCTTTTCCATAGTCACGTGCACGGGCTTTTTTTATCGACGTAAAATCATCAAATGACCCCTCCCGCTGTGGGTTAGCAGCGGTGAGGGAGTGTCAGACTCTTACTGACTAAAATCGTCGTGTTCCGTCATAGGCCTTTTATGTACCAGGGCCGCGGTATCTCTTTCGAACAACCCGCAGCCCCGGCAGGCCTTGGCCCTGCTGGCCCCGCTGGGGTTGCTGACGTCTTTGAGGAGCGCGTGGAACAACGCGCGCCGTCGACACGGGTCTGTCGTCTAGGAAGACAGAGGGACGATGAGCCACCCGAACTCACCGCCCACAGACCCACGCCTACGGTGGCCGGGAGTCATCTCGCGACACCCGGCGCCCATGGTGTCTACCTGGTCCAGCGCGGCGGCCGGGATGAGAGGTGCGGACTCTCTGGCGTTCCGCCTCCTCCTTCTCGAGCATGACCGCTTCGCAGAAGGAGGCGACGGCATCCCATTCCCTCTCGCCCCGGACCATGGCCTGAACCAGGGCCGGACGCGAGAGGTCGCCGCCGCCCAGAGCCTCGACGAGGACCCGGCGGTGCCCTTCCCATGCGGGGCACACCTGGACTGTGTGGTCCACCGTGTCCTCGGGGCTGTCCGCACAATGGTGACACCCGGGCGCCTCCTCACGACCGATGCGGTGCAGGTACCTCCCGAAACAACCGTGTCCGGTGAGTCCGGTGGCGTGCCCTACGTGCACGGGCTGTGGTAGCTTTATTATTTACCGCATCTGTATTTGCTTTATAAGTCACTTATTCTGAAAACAAATTACTGAAAAAAAAAAAGTACACGGAAGAAACTCGTGACAAAAAAGGGGTAGATGTACAAAATATTAACACTTGATTTCGCAAAATCGAATATCGAACGGTAAAACCGTTAACAAATTGTATAAAATATTATAAACTCACCTGTGTTCTGCGAGAGCACTGAGTTTATTTTTCAACGAAATACTACAGCGGTTGGTTAGACCAACCTTCTCGGGCGGAAAACAAGACGCCAATGACGAACTGTGGCCGCCGAGAACACTCGTCGCCTCCTGCCTGGTGGGGAGTGAAACTGGTCGATGTGCGAGAGAGATGCAAGATATGGGGTAGAAAAGGACGGAGATAAAAGCGGAAAACACGTAGGTGCCTATCTCAAACTAGTAAGCTTCAAATAACGGTCAAGAATTTAATACAGGTATTTTTTTTGGAAATTAAACGCATTGCGATGACTTACTAGTTCTCTTATTGCATTTATCAGATTGATTTGGACTGGAATAATTAACATTGTAAGTGCATAGAAAAAGATACATATAAAACATTTACGAGAATTAATCTTTGTAAGAAGTTTTTGTTCGGTATATTTCTGCATGTTGCATCCGAAAAGATGGAATATCCTATATGTCATCTAAAGTAAGGCAACCTTATAATATTCTACAATATCCTTATTCAAATGTCTGTAGTGTTTAAGGTCCTTTCCTTGTACATTGCATTTTACCAGTCCATTACCGTAGCAGTGTAAAACCCTTAACGGTGACGTCACAAGCTCCCTACTGCTAGTAATGTATGCTAAGCCGACTTGCAGCGCAGTCCGTGCAATTACTATTAACGACATCGCCAACTGCACTTGTTCTTAGCAACTTGTTGTCGGGGAGACGCACGGTCATTACAATACACACATACTATGCACTCTCTTCAAAGAAAAAGGCCCCGTGTATATATTGCTGTACACGGTATGACGTTTTTCTGCTGAGAAATTCACCCAAGTAATGTCTATATTATAAAAGTCAAACGCGTTAAACCAACTGAAATCGAGTAGTAAATTGTAAGCTGTACTACGCATTGCAAGAAACGCTATTTATATGTTTGTACAGTTGCAGTTTTCTTATTGAATGACATAATAAGTAAATCTCATTATCAATAATAATAAGTTAAGCGCGTGTACGTAAATCAACAGCAATCAGGCGCAATCAATTGTCGGGTCCCCTGTGACGTCACCGGTTATTTTGTAGAGCACCATTAAAATGTCCGCCGCCGGTAATTGACCAAAACGTACGCTTCGTATTGCGCCGCACTATTTAAAATCAAAATGTCATTTTTACTGCACACTAAATATGAGGATTTCGTTCATAAAACTCGGTGAAAGCATAACTAATTTTTTTCATGAGTATTTGTTTCAAGTTGTAACTACCCAAGTAACTATTAACAAACTCCTAAGTACTAAACTATTACTAAAGCATGAAACTTGGCCTGAAGAGCATCAACAGTTTTTTGCTGCTCTTTCTTGAAGTTCCTTAACGTGCTCCAATATTAAAGCACACGCTTTCAAAGCCACTTATTAATTATATGGAATAGCTAATAAATAATTGTATTGCTGAAAAAAAACTGCATCTTTGTCAAAATATTTATGTTCCATTCCTATTTAATAACACAATTGCTACAATAACTTATAGTGATATTGTTTCATGGTCATAAAGTCAACAAGTCCTCACCTGGTCCTTGACTCCGCATCACGCATTACTCACGCCCTTCGCCCTTCCCCCCGCGCGAACCTAATCAGCTGACAGATTCAATTTAACCGTGTAATGAGGCATGGCTCGTATGTTAACAGGCTGTTTGCTCCTTGCGGGCCGGGGTTCGAACCCGCGTCCGCCGGGAAATTAATACCTGTGCCCCGCAAACTTTGCCTAACAGATCATGTGTGGGGAGTACGCAAGACTTCGCCTTTTGAACTTCCGATTATAAAGTTTTGAAGATCAAGTCTATTGGATCAAGTGTGATTCAGTTTCGATATAATCTCTAAGGAAAGTAACTGGATTGTCTTTTTCAGCACTTAGGTTATCCACATAAAGGCAGCATGCTTCCCCGTGATTGTTGGTGAAATAGATCTCATGGTTGAATTTTATAACACCATCAACCAGTCTCAAAAGTCATCGACTGAAGACAACTTGCCCGGAAAAACTTATCCTTACTTTACTAAAATATGCCGCACAAATACCAATACTCCTAACCTATAAAAATAGCTGACCAATAACACGCAGCAGAACACCGGCCCTTATTGTGTTTATATTTATGAAGGTTGACATCTCGGCAGGATGTGCGGGTGCGGGCGCGGGCAGGCCTCCGCCCCGCGCTCTGCGGCGCCGAGCGAACGACGCGCCGTAAATCACCCGCGCGGATCCCGCGGCGGCTGAGTGCACGTGTTTTAGTGAATTGCTGTAAACACGCGCCTCTACATCAATACCTTACTCCCACATTATGCAGTCAATTTTCCTCAGTAAAAGGGTTATTTGTCAGTTCACCCGCATGGTTGGCTCGCTGAAATATTTAGCTACTGTTTTCTAGACTGGTCTTGTTATTCCGTTTGATCCGTCGAGAAGCAATTTCATAGTAGTAGTAAAGTATCCACGTTTACATGTTTACGGCCGCAGTTGTAAGCCAATATGCTAAACATTGACAGTAGCGTATGGTTACGATCAGTTACGATATAAAATATGTGGCGGTATCTCATAAAATAGTGCATCCCTCGGACTGGAGTGCAATGACCTCAGGTATGTAAACACTGCCGGACAATGCACAGCGTCTAGAATATTCTAAGAAACTGCACATTGCTGTCATGGTAAAACGTACAGTTTTGAATTGTGTTTAATTTAGAAAATATTTTGTTTTAGACGGTAACAGTGAACTTTTTTTTTAAATAGGTAAAACTTGAACAATCATGTAAAATAACTGCTGATACTTAGGGTGTCATCAACCAGCAATGTCATAATACCACGCCAGTAAGCCTAGTCCTCTCGCTTCTCGCGTGCGTGCCTCGCGCGCAACTCCCCGCGGATCAAAATTATCAAAACAACTTGTTTAAGCTCGTTAAGCACACACGTAACTTCCTGCTGTAGTGTTGTACCCGTCGGATATATCCGAGTATTTACCGCTGCGGATGTTTGTTTGCGGATATTGTTTCGAAATGCTTTTTGGCTACTTATTTGTTTGCTAGTTCTGTAATACATTATCATTTCCTAAAACACAAAAAGTGAGCACAAAATTTGCCTTACCTGTGTGTATATTCATTATTTTTTATTCAGCATTATAAAATACTGAGTAAGTGGCATGAAATACTGCAATAAAAACTAATACCTTGTAAAAAATTCAGTCTAGCCAAAATTGAATAGAATGACACGAAAATCATATTGAAAATGATCCCCGAATAAAGCTAGACAATATCCGCGTGAGACCCCGTCCTTACAAAAGTATCAGCTATACTTAACGTTATTATCTGAGTTCATAGCACTTTAAATTAGGCATTGTCTGTTGAAAAGTTTGCTCAGAGCGTCGAGAGCGCGGCGTTACAACTCGCAGCTAATTAGTTACGATATTATGCATTGTGTCGGCCGCGTATTGTTCAGATGCTCAATGCTCCTTATTTAACTTGTTTTCTTCAATTTTATTGTAGTGCGCAACTCTAGCAACAGGAATTAACTTTGTTGGTGTTTTTCTCATTTGTCTTTCTCATAACCTGGTTTGTAAAGTCGTTTTAAGTTATTATTAATAGTTTCTATAGAAAACGAGTAGTACGTTTTCAAGAAATTATCATTGATCTATTTATTAACCTACTGCTTACTAACGACAGTAAAGGCGTCTGTTAAAAATGAGCTGTTTCAACTTTAGGTAAACTGTTGGTCTAAATTATTCGAGTAACAACGCCGGGCGATATAATAAACAACAGTTCCCCAGTTAACTCTTACTTCGGGGAATGATGAGCAACGTCTCCGTTTAGTTTCATCCCCAGCAGAGCTATTCTAAAATAAATTCATGCGCTATTTCAGTACAGAAAGTAATTCGCACAAACTTCACGCCGGTAATAAACGTGAATGAAGTAAGCGACGCTTATTGACTACAATTATAAGACTTCGTTTAGTTAAGTAGAAGTTTTTTAATATACGTCGAGTGAGTCCTTAGAGTGGGCGCCTCCGTAATGATGAGCCAAATCGCGAAACGTTTATTTTTGTAATTTAATTACGTGAAAATGTCTCGACAAAAACTTCTCATATACGAAAATCATAATGAACACGATATGTAATATAATGAGCTTGTTATTATTTTCGATGTTAGGCTTATAATTAAATATTGGAGACTGAAAATAGAACTGAAAAGTATCGTAACTTAAGAAAGTAGGTCTGTAGAGATTGATGTAGTGAAAGTATTATTATAATGCTACCTACATGTCTTCAATAAACCTTTATCATTAAATCTAAAATATGTGACCATGTATTTACAAAATGACGAAATAAACCCATCAAAAGGGATGATTTCCAATGCTCAATTGGTGCTAGTTTACAATATATATTGATAAGTAAATACATGAGCGGCTCGCGTTGTTGTTTGTTCGTCATTATCATATTCACACACAGACAGAATGTGTTTACTCGCCCTCCTAAAAATATATGTCTAACCAAAACAATTGTTTGCTCTGCTGGTATATTGGCCGCTGATTATAGTGATAACATAATAAATAAATAATGGTTAGAGTGAGTTTCTTCAAGGTCTTAAGGTTTGTTAGTTGCGTAAGATTTTTGTCATCCTTTGAAATAAATTACATAGTTGGATAGGAATTCTAAAGTAATTATTTTGTATATTCCTAAACTAATAAATCGCATACAATTAATAAAAATGTTTGACGAAATAATGAGAAGACTGCGGTGTTGAATGTACGAATATATGTATATGTAAGTAGTTATTAAGCCGTATTTGGTCATAAAACCCGCAAATATTATGAACACATAAACTGTGACCTACTGTATATAATAATCAACAAAATATAACAATAATAATTTTCATACGAAAAACGTATTTATTAACATCACCCGGAGCTATTTGTGCGAAATAAACGTGCGCACACATAAATATAATAATAAATAAAATCATTAATAAAGCTGTTAAAATTTATAGACACATCAATAAAAGTGTGTGTATAAATAAATCAGGGCTGCGACAAAGCCAGCTTCAATACGTCAAAGATAACCGAACGTGAATAATCGCGGGTAGTTGGGAACAATGGGCATTTGCATTTATAAATGATTCATGTGCGACGCGCCCTGTTGTAAGAGAAAACGTTTCGCCTGATCGTTGTTGCCCGAATTTTGACGATTGCCAACCCTATGCTGGCGGGCTGCGGGCTTGGCCATGAGCGGAGCGGGTGAATTTTAATAGGTAATATGAAAAAGTTTTATGTAGAATTATGCTTCGTAATAGTCGTCTTTTTGGGCGGTCAAGGGGTTCTGTCATGTATAAGATACAGAATATAGTTTAAATTTTCTGAGCTAAGGTAGAAAAATGTTTAATCTCGCAAAAGACAATTTTTTTTACTATAATAACAAGAACTAACTTGACTTGCGTTTCAGCCTCGCAAAATAATAAGCCTGAATATTTTATCGGAACCCTATGTAAACTAATGCTACTTACATATTAAAATACTTATTGGAAAAATACTCGCTTCCTCTTGCACACTCAACTCGCACCCCAACTCTAACGCAAACACGAAATCCGACTCTATAAATAGATATTGTGTGTGGAAAACCAAATATTTTCGGAGCGATATCGTTTTGATGAAGTTCGCTCCATGTTTTATACGACACGAGTTTGTTTTTGTCACAAAACACACGCACACTACTTCAGTGATGTCTCGTCGCCGCACACATACACACAGTTTTATGAGCGACTATATAATATACATTCGTTGACACGTGCATCAGTTTCTACATCATAAAACATCGGCGACAGCGGAGACAAATACGTGAGTCAAGTGATACGCGAGTGACGAACAGGAGGATGGTACGAGTTTTACATATTTTTGTACCCGAACGATGCCGATGCACAAACACTTTTTGTTGAAAAATATCGGTATCTAAAGCATCGGCTGAAAACTAAAAAGATAACTTTATTGTTTATGAAAAATATATCCAGATGTCTTTGTACAGTCGAAGCAAACGATGCGCTACCTGTAAAATTGTAAATTTAACAAGATAGTTGTATATTGAAGTAAATATTCCGTCAGCAGAATTAAACCGTCTTAAGGCATTGTGTGCAGCTTGCATCTTAAATCGGTGCTTCGCCTGAAATGACGGCTGACTCACAACTCGCTCCGAGAACTGAGATTTACCACTAACAACATCAGTACATGTGAACTACTTATGTTTATTCTATTTTACTACTTTGGGACTTATTGCATTTGTTCTGAATTCTGATGTCGGTATTTAATTAACGATATCGATAAGGTTAACGCAGACTTGGCGGTTGTGAAAAATTGGGCGGACAGGTTTGGAGTGGCAGTCAACCCTGGGAAATGCCAAGCCATCATTATTGGTGGCTCGAGGAATATTATCAGGGTGGATACTTCCAGCTTGCCGCCAGTAATATTCAATGGTATGACAGTACCTTATAGTGGCAACGTCAAGAACCTTGGCTTACAAATGGACACCACACTGAATTGGCAACCACAAGTCGCAGCTGTCAGCCAAAAAGTCACTAACATACTACGGTTCCTCTACCGCCTGAAAAATTTGCTCCCGCCCAGTGTGAAAGCGATGCTTATGCGAACCTTAATCTTCCCCATAATCGACTATGGTGATGTGTGCTACTATGACCTGAATGCAGATCTGCTCAACAAACTTGACCGGCTTCTCAATAATTGCATTCGATTCGTTTTTAATCTTCGCAAGTACGATCATGTATCAGTGTATCGAACGCAGCTCAGATGGCTACCTATTAGGCAGCGTCGTGAGGTGAGGGCATTGACTACTCTTTTCTCTATTCTTCACACTCCTACTTCACCTTCTTATTTAACTTCTCTTTTCAAATATCTTGGCTCACATCATGACAAAAATGTACGCTCTTTCAACAATCGCCTTCTACAATGTCCTACACATCGTTCTGATATCATACACTCTTCCTTCTTTGTAAAATCTATTCTTCTCTGGAATGAGTTACCTCTGGAGATCAGGATGGTAAATACCCGTCACACCTTCAAACTCAAAGTTCGTCACCACTATCTTGGGAAATTGGCAGAAACATAAATAGTCAGTTTCAAATTAACTTTCTTAATATGTTATTAGTATTGTTTGTAGTGTACATATTTATATAGTTATATATATACATATATATTATTATTAATTTATTTGTGTATTGTAATATATGTAGGTATATGTTTCACACTAGTTTTTCGGATTTGTTTGCACCTACCAACGCTTTCTCTCCGCCACCCAAAGGTAGACTGGTAGAGAACGCCTAAGGCGTTAAGTCCGCCATTGTACTATTTGTGCAAGAAGTATTTTAAATAAATAAATAAATAAAATAATTACAAACGTATTCTTCCCTGAGAGATATAAAATTCACTAACTGTCCAATTAATGATGACGAATTAGTTATCAAAAATAGCAGGCTTCATCTTTACCTTCTAATGAATTTCCTTGAGCTATAAATAATACTGTATTAATAATGATTAGATATTTTCAGCAAATGCCAGACCTCGATCTATATTATGGTCTATCAGCTTCTACAATAGTTCATTGAACTATCACAGTGTGATAGCTAATCCGGATCGCGATCACACGCGGCAGGTAAGCGGCCGACAGTTTGTTTGCAAGCCAAATTTAATTTGAAATATTTTGGCCGCTGTTTAGACGCCGACTGTACTCGTAATGAATAAAACATTTCTTACTCATACGTCGCTCTAGCCTTTTTGATGGAGCCACGAATGCAGCGGGGATAGGTTAGGCTGGAACTATTGAAATATAAGATGAGAAATATAAGTACCCCTAGGTATGTGAAAACATCTCTCGAGATTAGAATCTAGTTAAAAATATGTATGTAAATTCTTCTAAAAATTTTGTGAAGAATGTCATACTTACAACATTAACATTTTTTTTTTGCATTTAAAAGGACATTTGAAGATTTAAAGTATAGAAGGCACTAATCTGCAAAAGGTGCCACACTCACTTAGTAGATCCATAAACGTTACAATGATGAGGTAGTACGATTCCGAAATAAGTGAAGTTACGCCCAAAACAAAAGCGCTCTACCCGTAACTATAAATCTTAAGAAAGATAGTATTTTAGCAAAACTATTGTACGCGGATTTATTTAAGCCACAATAGAGCTATTTCTTAGTTATTTCCCTCCGCAGTCGGAGCCACAAATCGAGCGAGGCAATATAAAGCTTTGACGATTTTCTTTTCAGAATTTCAAGTGATTCTAAAGTCCTTCGGAGTTATACGACAGGTTTGCATACCGCAGCCGCACACACACACACACACACGTGTCGCTACACACACATGCACAGATATCTGTCTGATTTATATGAGGAGCACTCGGTGTCAGGAAATGGAGCTTGTTACCGAGGTGAGCTAAACACTCAATTATGTACGGTCGAATGTAGAGGTATGTGGATCAATCAAAACAATTATTATAATCCTACAATCACGCTGCACAGTAGTGAAGAGCCATGTCTTCTACGGGTAACTAACCTTTGTAACTGTTTTTTTTTTTTAACTTCTATGCTCAGAAATTATACTTAGTGAACCTATTATTACCATTCGAATTCATAATATATTAGTATAAAGTCGAATGGATATTTTTAATTAAAGCAAAATAAATTGCACAGCTAAATCTCATTTGCTGGTTACAAATGGTACAAGTTTGAGGCACAAAGAGGCGCAGAAGGAGCTCACACGCGGGTAACTCAATCGCAATCCCTTCGAGATGAGACAACGCATCTGCATGTGGGATGCTGCTAAACAGAGGAGTGTACTTTTATATGCAGTAGCGAGACGAACTGCGATGTTCAATTTGTTGTTATTAATATTTATGTAAGTTTAAATGAATATTAGTTTGACAGTCTTTTGGAAGAAATGGTGGTAAGTAAGTGTGATTTTGGGTTGGTTCAAGGTCAAATAACTTTCGTTTATGTAAGATTCCTATCCTAATCCTATAATAGACTGTGTGAATAATATATACACTTCAACAAATTCCCCGAACAAGCCTTTTTATCCACAATTCGAAATAACATAAAAATATAACCAATACATCAATTGGAACCAAAAGGTCACGACAACTATTAAAGTAAGTTCTTAAATCAGAAGGAATAAGGTCGTGATATACAGCGTGACACAGCGTCCGGCGAGATAGTTTATATAATTTATACAAATTTCACGGCAGTTAGCCCGCGTTATGGAGGATTTGGACCGGACGAGACCTAATGAGACTTGTATTTTACTTCTGTTTGCTTTTCAAAGGAAAAGTGGTACTAAGGTGGTGTGGAGAAAGAAAATAGGTAGATTCTCACTGCTCTTTTTTAGTGCTACGCCATTCTGCTACGGCGTAGGCCTGAGCTACGCCGTAGTAAGTCGTTGGTCGACGTCGAGTTTTCATTACAGCGATTATTTTTAGCATGATAATTTTAACTTTCTAAAGAACCGTCGTAATTGCACAACTGAGTAAGCATTAAACTCATAAAAAGCGTTGCAGCTGCGACAAAAGCGATGTTTAAGTTTAACCGCTGTTCCAACTATCTGTGTCCAAGTTTGCCCTTATTGCGCATTGTTCTTAAAAACTTAAAGTGAAAGTGAGTCGCGTGTTACGTCGCTCGAGATAAAAACGTCGATGTGACCTCATTGTACACGAGTAAGCCACTCTGTGTTGAAGCAGTTTTCCACTTAGCAGCTGTTGGCGTGGATTGGAGGACAAGTCGGCTACAAGTGGGCGGCGCCGGCTAAAAGCATTGTCTTGTCGCGGCGGGAGGAGCCGCGGTATAACTTACTGCCTACTCGTGTTGCGATGTGCGCTCTGCTCCGCAAGTGCCGGTTATGAGGGGTACAACACTTTTTGTTCAATGGGTACAGATTTTCATTACAGACATTAAAATAAACAAGACTTGTACAAGAATCCATTAAAAAACTTTCCGTAGCACTTTTTATCATATAACCCTTCACATGTCGTCTGAGTACACGATGGCCACCTAATAACCTGCTATTCATTAAATATTCGCATAAATCCGAGCGGCCGGTACATTCGGCCGGGGATCAGCCACCTAGCAATTACATGTCGGACTTTGGGCGCCGGAAAAAACTTGAATGTCGAAACAAACAAGTTATTTTGGGGAACACAAAGAGTCCATGAATTTATAATGCGAAGGGAAATTAGCTTTTTCCTCTCACTTGCCGCTCGGCAGTGGTGGCAGTGGCGCGCGCCGCGGACTCGTCTGCGGGAGTGCGGCTAACGCAGACACAACAACACTAAATACCAATTGCTTTATAGCGATCCCGTTATAGTCTATGGAAATGGATTGTTTCGTAGATTGAAAAATACTTCAATATGATTTCTTGTTTGTTCTTTTATTTATCTGTGAATATATTTAATGTTTAACTAATACTGATGTAGATTTACATATGAAAATTAATATGCCTTACTGCCACACATAAATTTTCATGAAAAGGTAGCAATTTTTTTTAAGGTATAGAATAAAAAATATTTCAATATTACCGGAGTGAAAAAACATAAAACAAAAATGAAGCTTTGAACCTAAATAAATTAGAGTAAACAAAACGACGGCATCCTACACAATTTCAAAGAAACTTCAATTGTCTTCTCAGTCGGCTGAAAAGTCACTGAATGTTTTCCCGGCGTGCGAGAGCGTTCATATTTAACCGGTTTTTTAAGGTGCACCCCCCTCACCCCTCCCTCCTCGCCTCACCCCGCTTCACACCCGCAGCCCAAAGACAAGGAATTTTTAATGTGGCTACATTTTTAATACATCTCTAGAGATTTTATTTCCGAGAAGACAACAATCATATTAGGCGGTGCGAGGTCGCGACACGCTCAAACATTCAGCACTCGCATGCTCCATCAACATTACTAACTAATGGAGGTTTTACTACCGACGACTGATTCGACAACTATTCCATCCAGTTCATTACTACTAGTTATAGCTCTCGATAAAGTATCAATAAATTGCGACCTATCTATGATGTCTTGCAAAATGATATTTTAAATATTTATGAATAGCTATAATATCTTACAATCTCTGCAAACATAAATCAAAATATTAAAATTATTATTCGACTATTCTCATAAACCTTTAAATTCATAACTTGAAAAAGAACTTAAATATGAACCTTTTCAACCTTTCATACACTTCTTAATACGGAGAATTGTGAAACAATATTCCACGGTATTATATTCCTGTTCTCAATGAGACGCGTGCAGTTCACAAGGTTTCTCTCGAGCGGAACCCTAAACGCGTCGTATCATTTACCTCGAGTTTCATATAACAGAGCTATTTAAACGTAACAAATAAAATGAGTAAAATAAAAAGTTCCGTTTCATTGGGCCGTTCCGTTTCATTTCCGGTGTCTCAGTCTTATAGACACCTTATTTTCACAGAGAAATTATAAAGCAAAGCAAAGACAGGGCATTTATTAAACCCCGGTAAGCTCCCGTGTAGTGGCAGGCCACGAGACCGGCGGGCGCCAAAACATCGCTAAAGTTTAACATACAAAAGTGGCGTTAGAAAAATGTTCATCATGATTATAGCTTGTATTCGGTAGCCAATTAGAGGTTATTTTGTGTAACTAGAAGTATTCACCTGGTAATCCGCCAACAGCAACTGTAATCAAGGAACGAATGCAGACTAGCTATGTACAGCAATGCAAGTGTATCCCGCGTGTTTCCTTGCCGCTCGGTTCAGGCGGGCCGCTAGTGATAGATCACCCGCCAGCGGCAGCCGGTGTAAAATCTGCATCTACTTACACCGGAGCCTGGATTTGCACTACACTTTATTTACGCCGTTTATAAATCGCCGCCATCATACCCTCACGCCACCCAATTATGTGGAGCGCGGGATTATTAGCTACTTTTTGTACTCCTTAGCATGGCCGAGTATTACTCGCGCTCAAGTGGAAGGCTTTCACGCCGGTTTGAGTTTTGCTTCGAGGTGGTGAGGAGGAATTTTCTTTTGTATTTACATCGTGGGTAACGACTTTAGGTGAGTTGGTTTATTTTTTATACAAACATTTTCGATATTCCAAAATAGAAATATAGCTGTTACGTATACCTTCAATACATAACATATCTATATGTATGTAGGTCATACATATAGATATGTTATGTTGTTAAACCTAAATTAAAAGCACTAAAATTCACCTGTACCTGTGTATGTGAGAACCGCTTGGTTTGCACTGGGCCTCTCGGCCGGCTATTGTGCTTCTCCGTCATATTGCGCTCGGAGCCGCCGCTAAGCTGGTAATGCCTCGATACCGCTCCCGATGCATTCCGTAAGCATTCGCCAACGTTTCTATAAATCAATATTATTTGTTCCCGCACTAAGTATTGCTGCCATTGTTGAATACGTCTTAACTCTCAGTTTTGCTTCCTATTCGCTTTATTAAAATCTAGACTAAAAGGTCAGTAGTAGTGTTGGAGAGGGTCAAACAGAGCGAGTACCAGGCTCTCTGAGTGAACGGAGCAGAGTAGTCTCTTTATTTTTTTTACCAAAATAAGTCAGGACGAGGATTCTGTTTTTATTTTGAAGATAATTTAATGGTTAGCTATTTTATAAATCTGTAACACATTATCATAAATCAATGTAATATTACATACTTTTCCTATAATAACAGTTTAAGAGATAAGTACTAGCAACTAGCCAGCAGCTCTAGTTAATAAAAACAAAACGCTAACTACATTATAGTGCAGCGGATTACCGACCGCCGCCATTAGTTGTCAGAAGTGGTCTTTCTTTTACCTGACGCAGATAAGTGGCCAGCATTATACCACTACATCATAGCGTTTATCTTTATAACCTGAATAGCAATTGAATGGTTTCTTTATTGATTGAGCAACTGATGTATTCTTCCAGTCACTAAAGAGTACTCGCAACTCAAAATGTGCCAAAATCGTTCTATTTCAGCCCTTTAATTAGAGAAGCGGCTCCACAATGCATCGCTCGTGGCCACGTAATTACCTTCCACGTAAAACAGTATAACTTGCTCAATACTCTAATCAATCATTCATAGCACCTCGTTACTCCACCGCACCTCATTAAATCCTATCAATCACTGTGTCCCTCTCTGTCGTAGGGAATTAGAGGGAGAGGGCTAACCGAAGCGTGTATCGGGTTTAAACACGGTTAGCGGTCCAGTAGTGAATTAAACGGTGCATTTGTGAGATAAATGCCCGGCCGCAGTCGTGCGCCAGTGCGCCGCGAGTTGCGCCGCGCCGCGCAGAGATGGCGCTGATGCCACTCATTAATCATTACGCGAACGTGTGACGTCACCGGGTAATGCACAGACCACCGGCCCACATCATCAGAAGCATCAGTAAAACTACATATTTTGGATGAAACTGATATAGACCGATCATCTACGAGCCGAGGTCAGACACTGACCAAGAGCAAAGTTATGTCATCATATTTTATTCTAAGCCTGTGGTCGTTTCGTGCAAGCGTATCGGTAGCCACTTCTACATGTTCAATATTTTACTTGCTATAACTCAGACCTACCTCGGATACAGAATGAAGTTGGTTCCTGTAGCCATTGTCTCAACAAAATGTATCTGTTCTTGATACCAGTGGTCCTTCTTCGTTGCAACATGCACACGAGCAATGTGCACTTTAATGCAATATACGTACATCATATCCGATGCGAAATGAGATTCGATTCCAGGTCAGTCCAAATTAACGAGAGGAAATTAATGATCCAAGTAAATGAAGGACAAAGAATGAATGCAATAACTGTTGCCGATATTTTGTTTAACTCCATTAATTATATTTTGCGTCGTGCGGTCGCGTTATTTAATTTTGTTTTTGTGATTTATTGTGGACTGTCTACATATGCCTACAACTGCAACAGAATTGTTCTTACTTCTTTAATGAAACCAGTCTATATAATTCGTTCATCTTGGTACCCATTATTGACAATAAACCAATTTGAACTGAATTACCCTGCCCACACTTGCAGATCTGTTGTCAGTTTATTTGTATAATCAGGAGCGTCCATCATTTAGAGCCTCGAGATATCTGCGAGTACAAACTAATCGAGTTTGATTCGAGATCGACTCAATTAGATCGTAATTAGAACCCAATTAGATTCGACTCCAAGATGATAAGACCAAGTACCGACATTACGATTCACTTCATCAAATAAACTTCACAACTGTGTCTGTGTACTTGAATACTGTTGAAAAGTTTTACATATTAGCACCACTATTACATTTTAAGAATACATGGTCACACTTAATATTAATACAAAAGCCACAATTTAAACACAATATTAGACTTACTATCCATTTATAGTTGTTGAGAATGAATGGTCAGCAGCCATTTTATTTGTCAGCGCGAAGCCGTCATAGATTAAGTCCAGTCTTAGCTATCTCGCACATTAAGGGTGAGTTGTTGCGTCGAGGAGGCGAGACCGATCCTCTGTGAGGCGTCGCCGCTTTAGGCACTAACCGATGAATGGACACAATTAATGTTCTGCTGCGTGCAATACACTGCTCTGTGTCCGACTATATCGAGTGTAACGTTTTAATTATCCCTGAATCCGTACACACTGGGAATGTGAACTCTCTAAAATAAAACTGCACAAAATATTGCCACTTCTATATAGTAGCTTCTTAGTAAAAAGGCGTACATTACATATATTATAGAGACACGGTGTGCATCTTATTACTTTTCACGAGTTTAGCTGGCAAAAGCAGGCGGTGCAAAGTAGTATAAAGTATGTTTTGGAACTTCACTCTAATATGTTTTAATCTATGGACATACAAACATTCTACGTAGAGGTACATCTGCATATTATTTAATCGTTTCCAATAACACAAATGCGCACGCAGTCTAAACAACAACCAAATAAAAGCTTTAAAATTTTCCACAACATTGTGTAGCGTGCGTAATTCCCGTAAGAACAACACAAAAGCCAATTTGAAGGCAGTTTATAAAGTAGTATGTGTACAGTAACACGGACAGAAAGAGCGTTATTTTATTAGCTCGTTGTCCGGCTAATCATGTGCCGGAGTCAAATGCGCCGCCATTTGTCCGCGGATGAGGCGGCTGTCCGGGCCGGCTGTCCGGGGCCGGCTGTCCGGTACCCGCCCGGACGCCGGTACATACGTTACACGGAATTGTTGCCACACTGCGCTATGTCTTGCCAGCTTTGTGTTAACAATAATATTGTTGGCTTTGTTTTCTTTTACAGTACATAATTCATGCGATTTTATGATAATATGACGTAGAATATAATACTTAAAAACAGAATAAATGCTCAGATGTTATTTATCGACATCTAATTAACTCACCGACAATTCTCAGATCTAGCTTGTTAGATGATTAAACTTGCAGCTTACTCGATACGACGAAGAAGATGCTAATTAATGATTTTGTTTTATACAAGACTAGCTGTTGCCCGCAACTTCGTCTGCGTGGGCAATGTCAAAATACTACTTATCCCGTAGGAGCATTCTTTCACGTGACAGTATAATTAGGATTAGCACTTAGCAGTCGCATTACGTACTGATAGGTTCAAACTAATACATTTTACATCCTTCATCATCCCTTATTTTATCACCCGAGGGGGTTGAATGGGGGTTGAATTAATCAATATCGTATTTAAGCGAACGTCATCATAAAATTCTGATTCGTCATCAGGACTTCGTCATAAAATCTAAGAAGATGTATACAAACTTTCATCCCCTATTTTATCCCCTTAGGGATGGAATTTATCAAAATCCTTTCTTAAGGGTTGCCTACGCCATAGTAGCTTTATGCATGCAAAGTCTCAGTCCGATCGGTTTAAAATTGACAAAGTTTCATACAAACTTTCATCCCCTATTTTATCCCCTAGGGGGTAGAATTGATCAAAATCCTTTCTTAGCGGATGCCTACGTCATAACATCTACCTGCATGCCAAATTTCAGCCCGATCCGTCCAGTGGTTTCAGCTGTGCGTTGATAGATCACTATGTCAGTCAGTCAGTCAGTCACCTTTGAGTTTTATATATTTAGATAAGTACATTCAGCAACAATAACTCCTTCAGGTTTTCTCTTTTATCTATTGTTTTAAAAACATTGCTACAGCCATTAGTTTATTGTCTGAAAGTATTCGAGGAATAAGAAAACATGCCTAATAAGTGTAAGTAAACATCGCGAGATATTTCCCTCGCCGCGACACAGACAAATGTCATAATATTTAGCGACGACGCTGCGCACCACATACGGACAAACAATACAACCGGCAACGCTTGAACTAATTACACGCTCACATAACAAAAAACCTTTCGGCATCATTATGAGCTCAGCTTCTACAAGTGTTTGTAACTGGCTAAAAAGGATACCTTCTTTATTAATTGCTATTCAAACCTCTTACTTCAGCCCTTTAGCGGCTAGAACAGACTAACAGTTGATGTCATGAACCGCAGCGTTTCTATTCGTGATATGTCCCCGCGTGTGCTGATGCTAGCAGAGGGCGCGAGATATGTTAAGCAATGAAGCGTCGCGGGCCGCGCGGCGCGACAGCGGAGCGACTGCGGCACGGCGCCGACACATTTGTAACCACACGCTGCTCTATTAACTTCCCGCTATTTTTACGTATTTTTGTGTTCATTACTCTGTTTTATCTCGCGACTCGAACGGGGACAGGAAACTGCTCTTAAAATGATTGGTCGCTACCCTTCACTGTTATTTATATAGGGGAGGCCGAAGTTTGGCGACCGAGTACTCACTTTGAGGAAAAATCCTTTAATTAAATCACGTTGTACAAAAGATGTTCCAAATGGTTGAGAGGTTGTTAAAACATTATTCTTTTTATTATATAACGTCCTGTAGCAAAAGTTTTGTCGTAACAATTGGTAGTAGTCATCTAGTCATCAATAAAATTGTCGTTGTATTCACAAATAATGCTACAATTAATTTTGGGTTCAGCAACATAATTCCAAAATGATTCAAACGTTGTTGGAGTGCGCGCACTCAGCTAAGTACAGCTACGTACCTGTATTTCACGTCGCGGCATAGACAACAATATAAAACTACCACCTAAACGCCTGAAACATTCACGTACGTACGCTCGCTGAGAAAAACTGGCATTCACCTTACGAATGCCATCTGCTAAACTATCAATACTGCTCCCACAGTCCTTAATGCGTTGCAATAAGGATTTAAATCGAGTGAAGGAGGTACATTCCAAATGTTGTGCAGTATTTAGAGTGCATTACACATTCGCGGAGTTAAGTTGGAGTTGTGTGACGGGATCGGAATGTTAAAACATGGTGGAGCAGTAAGGAGTCAAATGTATGCACTTTTGTACCTGACACGGTGGCTGCACATATTGCGTCTGCGCGCGACTGCTGGGGAGCAGCCGATATATTGTGCGCAGTGAGCACTAGCGCTAACCTATGATACATGCTTGTTGCAAACTGTATCCAACTCATTACGTGGCTTAACTAAAGTTGAGGATTATTTGTTTGTTTGCATTACATGACTTTCACAATATTCTGTATACCCTGTCGATATCTATGCGACTCTTGTGAATATTTCGGTCTTCAAGTGATAAGTATTGCATATAATAAATGCAATAGATAAAAACATAGGCCATCAAAAAAGTTGTGTATTTATACATATGTGTAGAATTGTTTTCACATATTGTACCAAAGAACCGCCACTTTTCAGGTTATGAGTTGCAACATCTTCCGCTACTAGCAAGTGACAACCATAGTCATTTACGTATTTAATAAATAGGACGCTATGCTTTGCCAGGAGGCTCACAAGTCAATTAAAAATTTATAAAAAATCACGCATGACTATGACGGTTCATTTAAAAAAAATAAGTTAAAACATCACAAATGGCATGCAACACTGAACAAATATGTTATTCGAATACAATAAAGTCGGTGAGAAGTTTACATAACAACACCTGCGGTAAACAATACAGGTTAGTGCTGCGACAGGCCGCGTCAGCGCGCCGGGACTCGGGACGCGGGATCGCCGCCATATTAAATATTGAAAACTAATATGTTTTCCCGGCGCCCCTGTCCGACCTGCTTGCCTTAACAAACGCAGCGTAATATATCGCCGGCCGGCCACATACACATTACAAAAAATGAACGAAATAAAACGATCAGGACCCGTATCGAATCGCGTGGTTTTGGATTGCTGAATAAATTGCTCAATTTATTTTTAACGCTTCTTTTTTGTTTTATTATCGAATATAAGTTTACTCGAACCACATTATGAATATCTTGTTACTGTAATTCCTTCGTAAATTGTTACGAAGCGTAAGCGCATTGCTGCTTAACGTTAGTTTCAAATTAAAAGCAACCCGTATTTAAAAAATCCCCTTTTTTTGTTTTGTAATTCTATAAATAAGTTCTTATTTAACATTGACAGTCTTGCAACAACTAGCCGGTCACAAGTTCCCGACGCTTGACGAAGGCGCGGAGAGCAGTATTGACAGTTACTGCTTAATAAACCACTAAATACAGTAAGAGCACAATCAGCTATTCATTGGGTGTATTGCAACGTCGGGTGAAGCTCGCCCGGAATCCCGGGCTGGCCGGGATTGTGCCGGGATCCCGATGTATTTTCCCGGCGCGTTTGCTATTGTGGAATCCGAAGCGCGCGGCCGCGGGTTTTGACTTGCGCCGTACACTACGTACAATTGTTTCCCTGAAAGATGTTTACTTTTTAAAATTTAGGAGCTCTTTGTTCAAAGAGCTTCAGTCGGCAATCTCCCGCAAAACTAATCCTGCACTCTCTGCTACAGTTTAAAGTCACATTTAAGTGCTAGTACTATACTTTTTACTTCTTTACCTACTTGTCAAAATATTTTTTTAGTTCTTATTTAACTTTTAAGAATATCGCAATAAATAGTATATAATAAGTAATAGTACTTTTATTAAAGTTTTAAAACAGAAAATATAAAACTAAATAAAGTACGGTAACGTTTTGTAGATAAAGAAGGAGTTTACTGGGTAACAGTGACCTGTTTTATGATGTCGCCTGTTCAGTAATGGAACTCCACTATAAATCATTTTAAACTGAACTTAAACAACGTTCCTTCTAGCTGCGAGCTTTATTTATAATAATATAAATTAATAATAAATTAGTGTTCAAATTAATTCGATTCTGTGTAGGTCGCGTGCCGGACCTCAGCCCGGGCACACGCGAGTCATTCATTAGCTAAGGAGAGCAATGATAAATTCCTCGGTGAGCATAAATGTAACGTTGTTAACCCATTAACGTCACCTCCCGCTGTAATCAGTTTTGTAACGTAACCAGCAGCGCAGCAAGCTCTGCTGTGTGCGCTCACACAAGGAAGCATGAGGCATTAGAACAGCGACTCATCCAGACGTTCCTCGCCGGAAGAATTTAATAACCCTCAACGTCGATCGTCACTAATTGTGGCCCGGCGCGCTCCGTGCGACCGCGGCGCGGCACGGCTCGGGCGGGGCGGGACGGGGCGGGACGGGGCGCGGGCGGGGCGGAACGGGGCGCGCGCGCCGCTAATTTCCCGCGTGGCCCATAAATTACGTGCACTTTGTCCTCACTACTCCGCGCTTCTGTGACTACAACCAGAGGGTCAATTTGGGCATTGTAAAATACTATTACTAAAGTAGGTATAAAAATGTCATGGAAAAATAAACTTTACTTTAGTTTACGCTAGTGCAAGTCAGATCTCTGTTATATCATGTAAAAAATCACAAAACGTGCATAAATATTTGATTAGTACATAAAATTGTAATTAGAAACTCAAAGGCTGGCAAAATGTAGCAGTTTCGAACTGGCGCTAACTTTAAACATACAAAGCCAATTATAACAATGCAGGCATCAAGCCGTTTTATTTGTAGTGTTAGTAATTAGAGTATTCGTTTGTTTGTCGCGTCGTGTTCGGCGCTCGACTAGATGCGGAAACATTAGCCGGGAGTGTTGCGCGACCGGCGGCGGCGGCGGGACGGCGGCGGGACGGCGGCGACCGGGAGGCACGCCGGCACACGTAGGGTTAAGTGTTTCACTCTCCACGTTGTCACAGAAAATCCACTACGTGTGATGACGGTGCGGATTTAAACAGAACTAAGATAAAGACGTTGCTCTGCTGTCACTAGTTAGAACTTGTACACACATTCTATACGAGTACCAGAAGGTAGGAATTAAAGTTACTTGCTAAAAGATTCCTATATGTGCTAGAGATAATCTATTATAATCTGAAAGTAAAGCTAACACTACTAAAATAATTCAGAATTTTATAGTTTTGTCATAATTGACCTTCTGATAAAATGTTTCAGTAACACTTCGAACAAATGTTTTTACAAAAACTCAGTTTCGGAGCTAGTTTATTTCGTTTAGCATTTAAAAGCGCACCTCGAGCGCAAATATACGCTAGCAATGAATGTACATTAACAGGTTGGATGTAAAGCAGTTATTTATTGCTCGGCTAATTAAACATTTTGTGCGAGAACTAGTTGCAAGCGACGCACTGGAGTTGGTTTGTTTTTTTGTATGAAACAACTGTAATGTTAGCGTCGCTGATGGTTATTTATGAGTACGGCAGGACTCCACTCACTTTACGTCAGATCTTTGTGGTAGCATAGGAGAAATAAATATATTTGTGTTTCTACAAACAAATAGTTAAAATTAATTTTTGACCACAGTATATCTCATATATATCTCCTGACCACAGTATTACCCAAAGTACAACCTTTAAATAATGTAGCGAGTGCGTAGGTATACAAGTGTTCTCCGGTCCGCGTGATGTAGTATCTAACACTAAGGACTAAGGATCCCAGTCCAACACGTAATGAAGTGCAGGTGGTGTGTGTCGGTGCAGCGCTGCAGCGCGGCGTCCGTCTCTGTCGGGCGGCGGCTGCAGCGCTGCAGCGGCTTAGCGGTGTAATTGATGTCGGCGGGTAGTGCTGATCAGTGTAGCTGGTCAAGGATATAGAAAGATGTGCTACAGATTCTATGGTCAAACTATTGTAAGATGTTCAAATGTGAAATGTCAGTTTAATTATCATAGGATGTATTGGATACAAGCCGAAGCAGTTAAAAGGAAGGATATTATTTTTGTTACGATTTACACAAAAAGAATCGTACTTCTACTAGTTTTCCATAAAGGAAAGGTAATATTATATTTTTAGAATTCAGAAGCGGATTTAATAAAAAAAATACAACTTTATAACCTACTAGCCGTTTTTCCGCGGTTTTACCCGCGTCCCGTAACTACTGCCCGTACCGGGATAAAATATAGCCTATGTTACTCGTGGATAATGTAGCTTTCGAATGGTGTTTAAAAAAAAACGGTCCAGTAGTTTTTGAGCCTATTTATTACAACCAAACAAACAAAGTTTTCCCTTTATATTATTAGTATAGAAAAACTAACATTACAATTTCTTAAACCAATTGTTAAAATAAATCACAATTTACAACAATAAATATGATAACATAAAATAACAATCTCTCTATAGGTAAATAACCTCAAAATACGTCTTACACGCACGGCGGACGATCAACGAATGGGCGAGGCGGTAATTGGCTGCTTATATAGCAATTTATTGTCCTACCCTACTTCTAACTTAAGAAATATCTAATAGTATAATAATAATTTACATAAAAAAACTGTCCGACAAAAACCAGTATAACAGCGATGTTCTTTCTTGTATGTAAATACTGTCATCATCAGTAGATGATGCCAGCGACACTCGGGACTTAAGTGAAAACATACTGACACTAGTTGGTGCCACAACGAGAGGCTATGTATAACTCATGCAAAAAAAATCATAAGGCAAGCCGAATTTTATTCTTATAAACATCCATCCTCCGAGCCTTGTTCCCAATCATGTTGGGGTCGGCTTCCAGTCTAACCGGATTCAGCTGAGTAACAATGTTTTACAAGGAGCGACTGCCTATCTGACCTCCTCAACCCAGTTACCCGGGTAACCCGATACCCCTTGGTTAGACTGGTGTCAGACTTACGGGCTTCTGACTATCCGTAACGACTGCTAAGGATGTTCAATGACAGCCGGGACCTACAGTTTAACGTGCCATCCGAAACACAGCCAATGGTGTCTAAGACATACTTAGAAAGTACATACAAACTTAGAAAAGTTGCATTGGTACTTGCCTGACCTGGGATCGAACCCGCGCCCTCATACTTGAGAGGTTGGCCCTTTACCCACTAGGATACCACGACTTTATTTTTTTTTTTTCTTTCTTTATTCTTATAAACAATTGCAAGATTTTCTACGGAACCAACATGAATTAGTATAATTGTAAACAATATTATTTTACAATTTCTTTAAATAATGGAGCGTATTTCATGTTTGTTATAAATAAACAACTAATGTTGTTTACGTACGTAAACGTAGGTTTAAAGTATCTGAAACGCCTCACTGTACAAAAATGTTGTGTAGAACTATTTTCGAAGATGTCTCGCCATCAGTTATTTCTATTCCCCTCGGCACTATAACACTCTGTAAGAACATACAAACGTATATCATTGAAGCGTATTTTTAAATATGCACACAATAGCAACAAATGGCCCGGCTCCGGTCGGATCGCGACCTCTGGCGTAGCGGCGTAGCTGTGTAGCGGCGTAGCACCGTAGCAGCGTAGCGCCGTAGCAACAAAACGTCGCCTCTCGCGAGACGCGCTACACACACCTGGCTTGCTTAACGGGCTAACATGGATGGCAGAGGTTTTACTCTCTTCATTTTACTCATCTTTATAAATGCTATTGGGTATTATGATTGTTTTGTCAAAAAAATGATAAATTATAGCGCGTCAAAATTCGAAACATAGGTTTCGCCCCGCGCTCCAATCGAACCGTCGACGCCCGGCGCGCAAGAGACGCGCACGATCCGCTTCAAACCGGTGCGCGGCGGGTGCTGCGCCCCCGCCGCCCGCCAGTCCAAAAGTCTAGTTAGTCCGCGACCCGCTCCGTCAGCAACACGCGCGCGCTGCCGCGCCGACCCTATAAGTCGTGTTTAGCTCTAGTTTTCCATGTTTAAGTTTTGTCTTGTCCTCCCATTGTTGTTTACACTTATATATTTTACTCATTATACGTCCTTTTTACACATTTCCAACGTTTTATTCATTAGTTCGCGTACCCCGAGCTATAACTGGCAGCCCAACGTGACGCAGTGAATCAGTATTAATTTGTGTTAACTTTTGCATTACATAACAGTTTTGGAACATTAAATGTGTATATTGTGTAATTCGGTAAAATCAGTGTTTAAAAACAAGAACTTTAGTTGTCGTAAATAATATCGCGTAGGTACTCTACGCGCTCGCTAGGCTTGGTTCGTCCGGTATATTCGCTACCACCGCCGTGCGCCGGGGAGGCTGAAGAGGCGGGGGGAGGCTAGGCGGAGCCAAGCGTGCTTCGCGTTCGAAACATTACCATATATGGTTACGGATTTGGGCGTTCGATCGACGCGACGCGACGCATCAATATTATTTACGAGAGAACACTAGAGAGTGCTAAGTTGCGTGACGAACTGTTAACACGGGTTAGTGTGTTCCGCGGACTCAACTCAATCTTTTTCGGTACTTGTTTCGTACTGCGATGTGTAGTGCGGTGCCGACGTGAACTTTAGAACATTCTGGAACCTAGGTAGTGCGGTGACCTAGGATATCTAAGTAACGTTCGTGTATTTTTTTCCGGTACTTGCTTCGTACTGCGTTGTATAGTGCGGTGCCGACGCGAACTTTAGTACATTCTAGGACCTAGGTAGTGCGGTGACCTAGGATATCTAAGTGACGTTTGTGTATTTTTTCCGGTACCTACTTGTTTCGTACTGCGGTGTGTAGTGCGGTGCCGACGCGAACTTTAATACGTTTTAAAGCCTAGATAGTGCCGGTGACCTAGGGTACCTAACTGTTTGTACTTGTGGAACTTTGTTGGTACTTGTTTCGTACTGCTGTATGTTAGTGCGGTATCAACGTGAACTTTTTCGCATTGGAAAAACCCAGGTTCTGTCGGTGACCTAGGGTACCTACGAGACTTTTGTGTACGTCGTTGGTACTTGTTTCGCGTCGTGTTTATCGGTGCGGTACCAACGTGGACTATTGTTTATTCGACGTGTGTACGCGTTAGCTCCGAATAATGGTTCTAACGAGATCGCGTGCAGCGAGCCCGGCTTCGGCCGCCGCCCAGTCTGAGGACTTGGCGCCGCCGCTCGCGCCTGCGCCGGACTCTCATCCGCGCGGCGCTGCTCCTGCACAAATGGAGAACGCGCAAGCTGTCGCTGGTTCTGCTCCGGTGGCCATGACCACTGACCAGCTGCTGCTGCTCATCGAGAGGTTAAGTAATCGTCGCGATCCTGTAAGTACACCTGTTTATTCTGGCCACTTCGCGAAGTGTACTGCGCGCTTTGATGGGGACAAAGCGAGCGACGTCCTTGCATTTATTGACGCCGTCGAGACCTACAAGGAGTGCGTGCGTGTCGACGACGCTAACGCCCTGCGTGGGTTACCCATGTTATGAACGGGGCTTGCCGCCACGTGGTGGCAGGGAGTTAAAGAGACTACTTACACTTGGCATGATGCCGTCGAAGCATTAAAGGCTACATTCGGTCCAAGATTACCGCCTCATAAAATTTATAGGAAAATCTTTGAGCGTGAGCAACGTAACGACGAGTCCACCGACATTTTTGTGTGCCACATTAGGGCGCTGATAGCCCAGTTACCACCGTCTTCTCTGTCAGAGGTGGTACAGCTGGATATGGTTTACGGGCTCCTGCAACATCGTATTAGAGAGAAGGTGGCCCGCTCCAGCTTTGGTACGTTTGCGGAGTTGGTAGCGGAAGCGCGCCGTGTCGAGGACATTCTCGACGAGGGTCGGCCGCGCCCCGCTCCTGCTGTGGTTAAGCCGTCGACCTCAGCCGCCGCCCCGTCTTCGCCCGTTCGATCTTCGGCTTCTGTTCCTAAGGCCCGGCCTCAATGTAATTACTGCAAGCAGTTTGGCCATTTGAAAGAGGCGTGTGAGAAGTTAGCCAAGAAGGCCGCCGATGTTAAGGCGTCATCCGCTCCTGCGCCGACGCCGATCATCACGTGCTTCGGGTGTGGAGCACCCGGAGTCATCCGATCGAACTGTCTGGCGTGTAAAGAAAAGAACAGTGTTGTGTCATCATCAGTGTTTCAATCAGTGTCCGCGAGTGATACGCGCTTAGATTCGCGAGTGCGACCGATTCTAGAAGTGGAAGTGTACGGTGTTATCGGTAGATTAGTGTTGGACACTGGCGCTAAACATTGCATCGGCAGTGTTTCGCTAAGAGCGCATTTAGTTAGTAACGGCCAAACATTTACCAATGTATTTACTGAATTAAAATATGCCGATGGCAGAGTTTGTGCGCAAATTGTTGAAACAGCGCAAGTAAATGTAACTGTGCGCGGGGTGACACTGAATGTTGTTTTTCTTATGTTACCTAATGCTACAGATAGCTTATTAGGAATGAATTTTATACGGGATGCTGGCATGGTATTAGACTTCTGTCGTGATGAGTGGTATTTGCGTGATAATAGGGCCCCTCAGCCCATTATTTATGAACCAAGCGCGTTATCCCTGTCATGTTCGTCTGTGGGTCTTCGCGAGGACGAGGGCTCACATCTTGACGCGACTGAACGTCCGCGATTGTCCGACCTTCTGAATGTCAATGCAGACATTTCCGCTCCAGGGGGAGGACCGACTGATTTTGCAGTCCATCGCATCGACACAGGAGATGCCACACCCATAGCTAGCCCACCGTATCATGTATCTCCTTTGAAGAAGGATCGACGCTGGCACTGGGGGGAGTCCGAATCCGAACAGTGCGCGTTCGAGGGACTGAAGGTGCGCCTTTCCACCAGTCCCATACTCCGCCAGCGTAACTTCGAGGAACCATTCGTGTTAAGGACAGACGCTAGTTCGCGTTACTCAGTTGGTGACCTCGTCCTCGTGGAGAGCCATCGATTGAGTCAGGCCGCCAAGGGTTTCACAAGTAAGTTTGCACCCAGGCGTGAAGGTCCTTACAAGATAAAAAGTGTTGTTTCGCCGACGATTTTTGAGATCGTTGACAAAAATGATTTACCGCGGGGTAAATACCATGCCAGCCTCCTGACCCCTTACGTCGGCAGCGGTGAGGCTGTCGTTGACTCTCGTAGGAGGGGTAGGCCCCCTAGGGTCAAGGTTTCCAAGTCGGTTTCAGAGCCTTCCACCGACTTGGAGGGGGAGGATATAGCGCGTCAAAATTCGAAACATAGGTTTCGCCCCGCGCTCCAATCGAACCGTCGACGCCCGGCGCGCAAGAGACGCGCACGATCCGCTTCAAACCGGTGCGCGGCGGGTGCTGCGCCCCCGCCGCCCGCCAGTCCAAAAGTCTAGTTAGTCCGCGACCCGCTCCGTCAGCAACAACACGCGCGCGCGCTGCCGCGCGCCGACCCTATAAGTCGTGTTTAGCTCTAGTTTTCCATGTTTAAGTTTTGTCTTGTCCTCCCATTGTTGTTTACACTTATATATTTTACTCATTATACGTCCTTTTTACACATTTCCAACGTTTTATTCATTAGTTCGCGTACCCCGAGCTATAAAATTGAATATACTGAACGTAAATAATATCCCTAACGGTAAATCATATTTTGAATGCGATACAAATTGCTACTAATTAACTAAAACACTGTGTTGATATCCAATTTTAATTTTTAATTACATCGTACAGTGAAGGTAACAGCGATAAAACAAATCGTTTTAATTTGCGTAATTACAAATGTGATTTTAAATAAACCAGTTCCCTGTTTATTGTTAATTAATATGCGGTTTAAAATGTCTGCGTATTAACATAAATAAAACTGATATGTTTGTTCATTTGTTAGACAGTATGCATCAGCGGCCATGTATATTATTTCATGATAATTTCATATAAATTACGGTAAATATTTTATTAATATGTTTTTATTTTACTGTATCAATAATTGAAAACTAACAAGCCGTCTCCGTGCTAGTTTAGCAGCTGGCGCCTTGCATAACTGAGGCATATTCAAGCGGCTCATCTCGTGAGATGCACATTTGCACAGCATCCCCCGCCCCGCGTCCCGCGCGTCGCAGCGCCCTCTGCCGAGCTCTTTGTGAAACCTTTTAGGATATGATCCCGCCGTGAGACGCGTCACCATGAAATATTATTCAATTTTACAGTCGCAGAGATATCGAGTGTTGTGAATACCTGCGCTTTGTACTGTAAATACATTGGATTAATAGTGGCACTGTTGTGTGGGCTTTTGTTTACATTATTTCTGCAAATAAAATGTAATTATAGTATGTTACATGTTTGTTCTAACCTAAGGAAGACGTAACAATAATCTGTGTTTTGAACGAGGTCACTGAAAAATGAACTTGAATTATGACATCAATGACACACTTTCATTGCCCAAAACCGCGACGTTATAACCTATTATGTCACATATACAGACAAAACATTGTTCTAACAAAATATCAAAAAACAGAAATAAAAACCTCCTCTGTTCATTTTGATCTTAGTAAAAGCCCACACTTAACTAACAGTAATATGAGGAGTGCGTGTCGCGACGTCACTCGCGCGTCCAGTTAGCGACGACTCTATCACTTAGTGTGACCGATTGTCCCGTACAGTCTGACCAGCATGTCATACAGAGAATATTGAGACTTGTTGCTAACCGCGTCAGGTCATAACTGTTTAATCTTTTGAAAAAAGAGATCTGTCTTAAACAGAAGGTTTAGTCTTAGAATTGTAAGTTAATTTTTTAAGCACTATGTTTAGCAGAATAAGATGGGAGTGAATTTCGGTATGATCAGTGCGAACCCACAAAGAATATCTAGAACAGTTCATAAAAAAGAAGACGTTATTTAGCAGAAATCGACAGATTTACTAAACAATAAATGGAGTCGTTTTAAAATATTATTAAGATTAAAGCATTTAATATGTTTTCTTACCATGCCCCGGCGACACCTCAAGCCGTGGCCCGCGGCGCCGCTCGGCCGGTGAGAGCTGAACAAATGAGCGTCGCGGCGCCTCCCTCGCCGCCATTAGCCGAATTAAACGTCACCGTGTGGCCAATATACTCCCCTGTCATAACACAGGGCTGACACACTATGTACCCACAGAGGTAATGCCTTAATGTACGATACGGCTCTCGACGACGGTTACTCTACAACCATAAATACGGCACTATCAAAACCTGCGTAAAATTCAAAACTATTTCTCAAAATAATCACCCAAAGACTATGTGTGCTGTCTTGTTAGTAACTCGAGATAAACGAATTACTAAAAAACTAGCTCATGTCTCAGAGAAATGCTGCTTATTGAAAACCGTCACTTGGCTAACTGGAAGTCAACCTCAAGGAAAAGGTGAAACAAATACTCACACGCATCACTTAGACAAGTCCATGAAGTACTTGTACCTACACAGTATAAGCCACCTCGCAGCCCTGGTCTGAAGTGAGCAATACCCCGGTGTGACAGCTCCGGGAGCACATCACCGCGTCACACCGACGACATTTACTTTTTAATCTAGCGAGACGAGTCATTAGTCAAAACAAACAGACAGACATGATATAATGGACTCACTTGTTCTGGGAATAAACTCAAGTGTAAGCTTAATGTTATGAATTATATGTGAAGAAAACTTGTTACCTTTATGTGTAGGGGGATACTTAGTTTTAACTCAATGGGCATGGCTGTTACATTTGTTAACTGTCCTGAATATTTTTCTTGTATATTTACTCGCTTTTCCCGTGATATCTCTTCAGCCTACTTAAACTTTATTTATTAGGTTCCTTTTAACATAAACCTATAGATACTGATTAATCTTATATACAGGTCTTTTACATGTATGTGCGTCCTAAAGTTAAGGGAAAAATAAAATCTTGTTCTTGTTATAAAAATACGACTAAAGAATTTGATTTCGCCTTCGTGTTTCGTTTCAAGTTTGCTCAGTTATTCTAACAGATGGCGTGCAATTAAACAGTAAATTACCTCGCCCCCTCGCCCCGCTCGCCCCCGCCCCCCGCGCGGGCGGTATTTACGTCGTCGTTACGTCACCGCGCCGGATTTACAGCTGCGAGGAACACTGCAGCGCTGCTCACGCTGAAATATGTCGCTCCTTATCGCTTTGACCGACTCACTTTCAAAATGTATCACATACTCGTATGGTACAGTCGAAAAGATGAATCCTATTGCAGTTTTTACTGGGTGGACACTTCTCCGTCACCCCTAATGCCAATGAAAGGTATGAAAAGCTAGTTAGAGATATTCTAATTCGAAAAATTCTCTCCATCTGAGTAAAACCCAAAATGAAGGGAGCTTCAATCGTTTTTTAACTGCAAAAGCAATAAAATAACTCAAAAAAATTAAGCCATTGTCAATTCAAATGACCACTATTTATTAGCATAGCATATCCTAGCAAGTGATCGCAGTAAGGCCGGCAGACGCGCGGGCGCCGGTAATTGGTAAGTGACACCGGCGCGCGGTGTCGCGTGTCCGCCGCCGGCGACAAACGAACCAACAAGCCATAGCCTACTGATGACGTTTACTTTACTTTAACTGCTACACTATATTTACAGCTAATATTAAGATTATTTGTCTGTGTTACCAAATGAAAGAAATGTCCTACTATCCTTTTTTGTACGCGAAAAGTATGTATGTTGCTAGTGCAGCCAAAAATTACGTAATGGAGTTCGATGCAAGTTGGCAGTATTGTAACTCAAAAATATAGGGGAGAGTGGGGGAATTGCGGACGCGGGGTAAAAACGGACTAGCATGTATCTACTCACTCCTTCCCCCCGCGGCAGCCCGGTGCTGTCATCTGTTTCTTTAAGCCATTTTAGTGCCACGCAAAAACTTACGACAGCCGGCTGCGCACAGTTTGAACGGTAGGTAATTTTTTTTTTTAAAGTGCATAATGATCTAATTTTCAGTGTTTTTCAATTCAAGGGACAAGTCTGTATACTAAGTGATGGTAAAAAGTGATATTTTCTATGGATAGCTTTGTCAATGGGGTTTGCAGCGCCAATGTTTGTTTTTATGGAACGTTTTCATAAGTTACAAATTTCTCTCTTTGATTTTAAAATACCCAGTTAGGTTAATTGCGGACAAGCCGCGTGGGGTAAATACGTACGTCCGCAATTACCCCTAATTCGATAAACTATTATGAAATTAATCAATAACTACTAATTTTTAAATGCCTCGGAAATATATGTTATAAGAAAAAAATCGAATCATTACAAAAAGCTGTACAAGAAATAAAAAACCCGTGGATAACTTTTCGTCAGGCGGAAGAAAAATATGGTATTCCCAGAGCTGAGTATTTGTTTGACAAAGTGAAAAAGGGCAGTGTTTCTACAATACCAAAGAGAGGATAAAATCCGTTTTGATTAGAATGTTGATGTTGAAATGTTGATTACTTTTGCATTTATTGTCAGGAAGTGATCCTCCCACCGAAGACTGGATTATGTGTTGAAAGTGTGGGTAACAAGTGGGCTCATGAGAACTGCACTGCAGGAAGTTCTTCTAAAGACTTTTGCCAGTGATTTTTGCTAGGTCCACCTAGTCCGTAAATACCCCATGCTGTCCGTAATTAACCCAGGGTCAGTCCGAATTTACCCCGAGGGCTACGGGTAAATACGGACTGACAAGGTTTTGTTTTTGCTAAAAATATTATATTTATGGATTGGTCTCGTATAAAAAGTATAATTGATTTTGTAGACAAATAACTAAAGATTGATAATTAATAAAGACAGACTGATTATTACTAATAGGACGAATGTTGTGCGTTATTTCCCTTCAGCGTCCGCAATTCCCCCACTCTCCCCTATTGGAAGGCAAAATTAGGGCTTGCCTTTGGTTTGATTTCTAGGAAAACCTTATGTAATGTGAACCTGTTTCAACAGGCTGCCATATTTTAATTGTGTTTGCCATAATATTGATATTAAATCATTCGCTTGTTATCTCTGTTATTATAATATATATTGTATTATTTTATGGTATTGGCTTTTATGACTATTTCCTTCTAAAACAATACAATAGGTAGAACATTGTGAACAGTCAAATGGCGCGGCCGTTAGAATATAAATCTTTGTAAATTGTTCACACACACACATACACACACATGAATAACAATTGTAACAAAATAACTGGCGTTTGTGTTTCTATTGATTTAAGGTGTGCTGACTGCACAATACTGCGTATATCAGTTTCCTGGTCCATGACCACCAGCAATGGTGGTAAATCGTCTATCTGTACTGTTTGTTACATCTAAGTTCCAGTGACGTATACTAGTACAATGTCATTGCCTCAGAAACAAGGCTGTAAAGAAAATGAAAATAAAGGTTTTTCGCACGTAACATACTGTTAATTATAGAGATTCTCGCACATTAGTAAAAACCCTCCACGCCTTCGTATTTATACGCTAAAATGGGCGTATAATAACATTACTATGAAAAATGCCGAGTATTTGAAGCACGAGGCAACATACACGGCATACCATTATCTATATTTCAATGAAATTGTTCGGTTATAACATTAAACAATATAATTAGTTACCGGAAGCTTGAACTATGATTAAACCATTATAATGTTTAACATTACTCATATAATATACAAAATATTTTGACTAAATAGTATTGAGTATTATATATTATTACATTGATTGGCCATTTTGACGGTAATTAAAATAGAATTACAAGAAATTGATATTATTTAAATAAACTACACCGAACAATTTATGTATTTAGGCAGTATTTATATATTTACAACACTCACAGTAATATATACATTCCATAACGTATTTTTAAACTAATTATGATTTAGTTCGAAAACGTGCATTTGGTTCGTATTCGGTGACCGCAGTGTGTGGTGTCTCGTTGAAGTCTTCTGGTCGAGCAGAGTGCGCTACACGCTGCGCCTCAGGCGGGGAGAATTTTGTGCCAGTTTGTTATATTGCAACAACAAATAGGTATCTGTTGTAGTATTAAAATATCGAACTAGTACTTACCTACTAATATCGTAATCATTAATAGGAAAGTAAATATATTTGTCTGTTTCGCCATTATACTGAAACGATTGAGACGTTTGACACGAAGATAGACTGAACACCCACTTACAATACTTTTTAGGAGATGGGAGTATTTATTTTATTCTGGTGCGGGGTCAAAAATGCGTTTGAAACCCAATAGTTCTAAAACAGTCGTTGTAACAAATACGCCTACGACAACAGCTACGGCGTAGTTTCGTAGCACAAAATCTCGTAGTTAGTGCGTAGCATACTTGCAGCTTTGTAATAATGATTTAGTAACATAATATATGTATACATTGAAGATCCATACATGATGTAATACAAATATATGAGCTGTAGTTGTGTGTGGTCGTGCGTGGTCGCGGGAACAATGGCTAATACGCCGCGGAACATTGCGGACTGTTGACCAGCGACACGTAGACTGTGAGGAAGGCTTAACTTACTAAATACCTATGTTAATGTGGATTACATGTAAGGTACATACAGTTTTGTTATCTTGATGAAATATCTGTTTGTTGTCTTATTGTAGATATCGTGACTATGAATACCTGAATTAATGCAGGACTTATTTACGATTGTGTAGTTGTTTTTCGATTTCACGTATCCAATTCCAAAAAAAAAAAAAACAATTTTTCAATCAGTAGTATAAATCCTACTACTAATATTATAAACGCGAAAGTTTGTATGTATGGATGTATGGATGTATGGATGGTTGTTACTCTTTCACGCAAAAACTACTGAATGGATTTTAATGAAATTTTACAATAATATAGCTTATACATCAGAATAACACATAGGCTACAATTTGTAAACATATTGTTCGAAATACTAAACCTGCGCAGACGAAGTCGCGGGCACCAGCTAGTATTAACATAAAATTTTGTGTCACAATAAATATCATGTTCACCTATTCAACGCACTAAGCGAAAATATATTAGAGCGAGACAGTCGCCTGGCGCCTGGTCGCGCGAGAGTGAATTAGTGCGCTTGATCCGGCTCAGCGCGGCTATACGCGGCAATACGCGGCTATACGCGTCTGTGCGCGGCTGTACAGGTCGCGCGCTAAGCCGCTTACAGCTAATGTTTAATGCGTGCTTACTCGCTAGTTAGCGGACCGAGCGCCGCCAATTATTCCATTGTTCAAGTCTCGCAGCATTTCGCGAAATGCCCTAATTAATACACGAACCGAGAATGATGTCGAAATCAAATGAAACGTAAGCAAACTCATAACGTATCAGGTTCACGTCTAACTGCCAGTTAGCAAACACGGGAACTGTTACAGCAGCTCAATGGAGCCTTCGTCGAGATGAACTTACATTTTTTAATTATTATAATGCAAACTCTATTGGATATTAAAATACTTTTTACACACAATACTTTACTGGTCAAGCTTTATATCCAAATTCGATATCATACGTCTAAAATATCATACATCTAACGTCATATCAACATCAAGTTCGTCTTATGCACTTACTACATCTAGATATCATCACATTCAACTAGCAAAAAAATTATTTTGAAATCGATCTAGTAGCTGACCAGTCATCTGACACTCTCATAACTTAGAGACAGCAGAACACATCAGTATTCCCGCGTCGAACAGAAGGGCCTGTTGTTTACCATATAGTGGTTATTGTAAAACATATTACAGAGCAACAGCACGGGGCGCGGCCGCGATCCAATCATAATAAAATGTGTCAGTGTCAATAAGACGCGTCGCCAGGGCTACCCGGAGCATTTGAAACCAAAGACACGTTCACTTTGTATCTATAAATACTTACAGCTTTCAATACAATTGTTTAAGATGTGATGTTTAGATGTGAATTTGACGAATACAAGTCAGCCGATATTTTTACAGGTGCTCTTGGAGTGGCATTCTACTTACTTTTTAACCAATGAAATGATCAAGAGCTAAAAAAATAGAAAGTGTTCAATTATGATACATTTGAAAATAATGTTTCCCCATAATAAATATGTAAGAGCATTTTCAACATCATAACTCTAGCTTTAACAATAAAAAAGTAAACACATAGCTCAAGTACACAAAACAATCTTTTAAGTAGCTCATAAAACGTCGTCGGAACTCGGTGCAGTATTGTCCAGCCCTGGAGGCGGGTACAGGCGGATACAGGCGGCCGACCACCGGCGGTATATCATCCGTGACGTAGCGCGTGACGTCACACCCCACATGATATTTATGGCGCCACTTTATTTATATCGCTTATCGACCGCCTTAGATAAACATGTGTTTTTGTCACGCACGGAGCACGTGACCTGACAATGATCTACGAAACGTGATTGCATGTGATGCGACCACATTCACTTTTACATGAGGTTTTAAGTAATTGTCAACGAATGGATTACCCGGTTATAACTTGAACTGACTACTACTTTAAGTGCATCTTGACAAATGATAATGGTGTTGCACTGGGTAATAAAACTATTTTTTATTTGAAGTTAAATATCGAATGCTTTGTTAAGTTCAAATAAAACCCAAAATACCAGTACCTTGTAACTTAAGTTGGTGTATATAAAATTATATGCCAAGCTTAATGAACCTACTATCAGCTTCAACTAAGTATACAGACTCCATGTAGGTAATAGATATGTATGTCGGAGGCGAACATTAAGGATGGCACTATCGTCCGACATCAGTTAGGGTAATGAAGCAAAGAGATAACTCAAAGAAACTCAAAACTCAAACGAACTCAAAAGTCAAACGTTTATTCAAATTAGTCAGAACAAAAGACAGCCCCCAAAACGCCCGCCCTTCGCCACTTCCTATGTGTTTTGGCTTGGGGAGAAGAAGTGGCGGAACAAACTCCCCAGCAACACATGTCTGTCTGTTAGGTTAGAAGAACCTTTACACTTTAATTTCAAAAGACACTTTACACACTTTACAATATGGATCTACAACGGTACTACATCACTAGGCAATAACACTAGACGTGACGTAGGGCAGTTTCGAGATGTGCGCAGCACGACGACTCGACCAAGACTGAGCTCCGCGGACGCCACGCCGACCACCACTACTCTGCCAAGCGCGCCAAAATGTTGTTTCACCGGAAACGCCACCAGAGGGCGCGCTTGCGTGACGTTTAGTGTCCGTACTATTGACAGTCTCCGACACGGCCATCCTGCGTAGACCCACGTCCTCGTGGGTTAATCTGCAACAACACAAACACAGCACAGTATGCACAGTACAACCTCGGCCACTCCTGACCACTATGTAGCACACAGGCTACCAACTGCCACACAGGCTCCTAACTGCCACACAGGCTCCTAACTGCCACACAGGCTCCTAACTGCCACACAGGCTCCTAGCTGCCACACAGGCTCCTAGCTGCCACACAGGCTAGTCATTGTCAAGTTTGTCTGATCAATCTAAACATTTTCAATGCAATAGAATGCTTTCACCTTGTGCGATGACATGCGATGTCCTGGCCTGCCGCAACTCATACGGCCTCCACGACGAATCCGGGGGAGGATGACGCTCCAAACAGCAACTGCAGCGCACCTCGCGCGCCGCTTGACTAGTGGACCTCGTCCTGTTCTCCAGGCTCGGTTCACCTTAGATGTTATCGGGTTTCCACTCAACACCTCAACGCGCATGACGATGCGCACATCGCTATGGCGCGCAGTACAGCAAGGCTTTCGCGGACGTGAAGCCACGTAGATGCACGAGCACCAACACTCCGACCTTACGATGACACGTCAGGCTCCTGGCAGCTGGGATGCTCCGCAGTAATTTTGTCGCCAGATTGCACAATAATCACCGTCATTGTTGAAACCATAACCGTGGTTACTATAACCTCCATATCAAAATTCTGATGTTCCCTTATTTTCTTCTCCCAGTAGGTTGGTATTCAGCCTGTGCCTATCGTGCACTCAGAAATCCAGAAAGTTTGTCTTCACGTGGCGAATTCTTCCGAAACTAATCCACCATCGGCCGCCACACATCACTCCGAACGAGCACATCACTTTTTCACTTTTTCACTTTTTGAACAATGGCATGGCAATCCTTAACACACGTGGGCATTCGGATTGCATCCCACTTCTGATGTCGGAGGCGAACATTAAGGATGGCACTATCGTCCGACATCAGTTAGGGTAATGAAGCAAAGAGATAACTCAAAGAAACTCAAAACTCAAACGAACTCAAAAGTCAAACGTTTATTCAAATTAGTCAGAACAAAAGACAGCCCCCAAAACGCCCGCCCTTCGCCACTTCCTATGTGTTTTGGCTTGGGGAGAAGAAGTGGCGGAACAAACTCCCCAGCAACACATGTCTGTCTGTTAGGTTAGAAGAACCTTTACACTTTAATTTCAAAAGACACTTTACACACTTTACAATATGGATCTACAACGGTACTACATCACTAGGCAATAACACTAGACGTGACGTAGGGCAGTTTCGAGATGTGCGCAGCACGACGACTCGACCAAGACTGAGCTCCGCGGACGCCACGCCGACCACCACTACTCTGCCAAGCGCGCCAAAATGTTGTTTCACCGGAAACGCCACCAGAGGGCGCGCTTGCGTGACGTTTAGTGTCCGTACTATTGACAGTCTCCGACATGTATGTATTTCTTATTTAGTTTGCATACAAACAACGCAATGGGGCTATAACTCTGATTCTCACACAGCCATATTTATTAGTTATAACTTCACTTATAGTATATCTGCCGCTGAGTCTAATTAGCGACGCATTGAATATTGACCGCAAGGTTAATACTACATTAGTGTTGAGCACAATACGTGTTGCGCTTCACGCTACACCAGTCACTGTGACTGATGTAACGCCGACATATCGGTTGTTATCTCGCGGATTACGATTACACCGCGAAAACACGATTAGTTGCGACAACATTTGTTGTAAGCTCAGTCGCGATGGGTTAAACATATTTATAACAGAGGTGCTTTATTTACATCCTGCAGTTAAGTTACTTCACAAGTAGTTTCGCAACAGATCAAGAGATCACGTTCGATTCCCGCGCGGCTCACAAACTGTGCCGCACAGCGCAGCGTGTCAGTGTCGCGAGTGTCACGGCTCTCTGCGGTGTCGGAGTGTCGACACACGTGTGCTCTCCCTCGTCACTCCCACAACACAAATTTCTCACAGCACAAACTTTGTAACAACATTTAATGTTATGATTGTATTAAATGTATTCTGCGAAAATGTACCACAAATATTAGCTGAGAAACTTTACTTAAGAAATTTCTTTGCTGCCATGTTTCACGTTAAGTACAAGATGTAGCTCTTATTGCCTGAGCGTTAAGATTCAAAACGCTAATGTTATAATTACTTCGGCCGCAGATCGCGTTGTAAAGTTTACAATGAGCTCCGCCAGATGATTTTGTTCCCATACGTACAGTTATTTCGTGGATACTGTGTACATAAAATAATATTTTTCTTGCGGGCGCCAGTTTAAAAGAAATTCTTCTTATAAAAGATGACACAAAATTTATAGGAGCTCGTATAAAATTGTTTGTTTTATTGAGAATATTAAACGAAGACGTTACAGGAAGAATTTACGTTTTTATCGTGAGAAATATTATAAAGTTATCGGGATGAGGAATAGCGTCGGTGTTAGCATTAGCTCTGTGGCGTGCTGGTATTCCCAGCGGCTGACATTTTTCTATGAATTGTCGGCAGTGAGCGAGTCAAACCGTGACGTAATCAATTAGGCGGCGTCCCGGGAGCCGCGCACCGCCAGCGTCACCGAGCCCGGCCGCGCGGGGCCGCAGGGCTGCCGCTGCAACCGCTCCATGTGTCACTGCAGCTGATACCTATTAAACCTCCGTCCACTGCCACTGATAGACACACTCGAGCTACAACGAAATACACATGTAACAACCTTATGAAGCAATACGCCACAAGTAAATCCAATCCGCCAAACGCATATTTATACTGTAATATACAGTGACATTTCACAGTACATTACAAAGCGAACGATTGCCGCGGAAGCCGGTATCGCAGACGCGTGGTTTTTATGTAAATACGTGTGTAGGCACCTAAAGCAAACGTAGTGTAAACCATAGCCGCGGTGTGTTCCCGATGTGCGGGATATAAGAATGCCGACGTATTATCACATAAAGGCTCATTGCTGCCATAAATTGTGCGCGAGATGAGCTGCCGAGCGCTCCGCCAACAAGCTTGCGCCGCGCCGCTCCAACACAATTATGGTAAACACCGCCGCAAACGAGTTTTATAGGAAATTTCGTTTCCCGTGATCACCAGCGGGAGGGATTGATATATAAAAACCTTCAGCAAGTTTATCCAGTAATAGTATTTGTCTTTACCTCATAAAATTACAACCTCGCTAGTGTAGCTGCAGGCGGGTCCTAGTTTCCTGGACACTTTAACATAATTCAATAATTTCTATTCCAGGGATCACGTAATTCTTTAAGTCTTAGATAGACTTTAGAACGATATATTTGAGACACTTTGCCGGCTACATTAACATTTTCTACCGCTTCACTTTTTGTTCGGCGTTATTTAAGCTGCTTTACTTAAGTATGTAAAGTGTTTTCCCAGGAATCCTCGCAATCGCTCACTGTATTATAAATTGATATTGTAGCATTTCTCAGTATCTCAAGTACTCAAGATTTGAACTGTAAGACTTAAGTGTGGGAATAAATAAATAAAGGGATTCATCTAAAATAGCAATTCATATTCATCTTCAGATATAATATTTTTTTGTTTTTGTGGGGTAGGTTTTTCAATTTGAGTACGTCTCAATTATCTCTAAAGCTATTAGATCGTTGTGGGTGACAGCCCTGTCTAATCAGCGTCTTCGCACAAACAGCGTCGGAATCGCGATTAGATAGCACCACGCAGCACCGCACCGCACGCGTGCGGGCACATCTCACGGCGGTCGAACTACTGTCACAGCATGGATGAAAACAGAACGCACATAATGACTTCGATAGCGTTAGTAATGTAAGCAAAAACGACTAGCTTATAAACTACAACAAATTACCTTTTCAGTTCACTCATTACTCTTATTTCTTCTCAACTGCTGATATTGAACCGAGTCTTCGTCTGCCGGTAACTACTCAAGCCTCATAGAAGCCAACCATTTCCACATTATCTTCTTTGTGTTGGAATGAAACAGCGCGCGTACGTTGTTTGCGCGGGATAATTAATACGTCGGCAGTACCGAGTCTGATTCTTGCTGTTCTGACGACACCCGCCAGGTGTAACATCATCGCATTAGCACCTGTTGTTTGTTTGTGTGTATAAGTAACATTATATGTATCAATAACGTGACACGTGTGAGTGACAGAACAAATACTAGGTAAAAGCTCAGAACTTAAAATATTTTTAGGTGTATCAGATGAACTAAACTAAGTACTAAAGAGCGTTGCTAACTGATAGGAACCGATGCTGAACTGATGTTTTGAACTAATATTCTACAATCCTACTCGTGTAAATCTTGCTTTTTGTAAACCACGAGTTTGTTTTTCATCTTACATTTTGTTGGCTTCCTTAAGTAGTACTTAGTTACGGGATATTTACATTTATTTCAACTTAGACCTAAAATATGAAGACTTACGAATCTGTTTCTAATCAACTACCACCTCTACCTTATAATTAAGAGAACATGGCAACCACAACAGTATTTATACATGGAAAATTAACTAGGCGACATTATTATGTAGAAAGAAACCATAACAACTTTGGTATCTATGTTGTGACTGATAAACCGGTTGAGTACCTACGTTTTCATAAAACAGTGCAGAATGCCATTGCCGTACCAGATTCTCGGTAAAGCCACGGACTGACACAACAATTGCAATAATTCCTCTCTAACTATCGCAACTAGCGCCGCGCTTCACAATGAGCGCTGAAATCCACTCCATAACAAAATCAATATGCGTATGCACACGCGTGTAATCGCACACATTACTCAGGAAAGCGCTGAATGCCGCAAACACTAGCGCGCCGCAACACGACGCGACGTAATGCGACGCGATGCTATACGCGACAAATGTCCTACATGATTTTGGTCATTACTTCTCGAATTTTGGGAAGTACAGTACAGTACAATTTTGCTTGAAAGTTCATATTTAAAGTACAGACAGCAACATTCTTCCAACTTCTTTGTACCAATAAACGATTCCTATAATGCTTGTGTTTTTTGTTCCACAACAATCTTTGCTCATGCTCATGCAATCTTTGCGCTCTGCGGCGATCAACGCGTCTCGTCGCAGACTGTCATATGATGATGATGATGTCCTCCTAGCCGATTATCGGCTACGGCGGCTGTTCTCATGTAAGGAGATAAGCCAACTACGCAGGACATGTTATAGTGCACGAGCATTTGCGCAGACACAGGTGCACTCCCTATTCCTTCACTCTCATAACCCGATGGGACGGCAATCCGACACGACCGGTAAGAGATCAGGCGCAGGACCGACATTTACGTGCTCTCCGATGCACGGGTGTATCAATCACCAGCTTCCAGGCTCCGGGCTGCTTTGTGAAAGTCTTCTAAAACCCACAAAGCGATTTCGGCCCGACTCGGGAATCGAACCCGAGACCTCGTGCTCAGCAGCCGCACTTGCGACAGCTAGACCAACGAGGCAGTTAAAAGGCAGACTGTCATATAGGCCGCATGTAGGGTATGCCGGTGAGTTGATCGTGTTCGTCCCGTCGCGCGTCGCATCGCGTTCGTCGCTAACGTAGGACACCGCGTAATTGGCGTGACGCGCGACGCGACCGACGCGTGCGATGCCGTGTGAAGACACGCAGCGAGTGTCCCACGTGTGTTACTTTGCTATCAGGGATACTAGCGGTGCATGTTGCCGCAACCCTCACGTTATCGCACAGTTTAAACTCACAATGTATGGCTCGGATTTGGCCTTTTAATTGATGACGAAGTTTACATGTGTTTGGGTAGCCTAATTGGCCACTGGACGTTAATTCGTTTCTTCTGTGATGAACTGCTGATACTCAGTGGTTTCGCAATATGATTGATGAAGTTTCTTTCTATTGACTATCTACGGTCCTCATTTTCATGGGTCAGGTGAGTCAGAAGGCTTTAATCAAAGTAAAAGTTAAAAAAATAAAACTATTGAGCAGTAGTGTGACACAGCATGGACGCGTATGTATTATTCAGTTGTGTCCAGGTAATCAAGTAGTCTGAGACAAAGTTCCCTTTCAATAAACATGACTGCGCACTCTGAATATTTTACATGTGAACACTTTGAACTGCAGCGACGTGCCTGACAGTGGGGGCGAGGGCGGGGCGGGGGGGGAGCGCCGCGCGGGGGGAGGGGTCAAGCGAATAAAACGTCGCCGTAAGTGCGGATAAATGTGAATTGTCCCGAGGTGATGTATGGAACATAAACTATTGCGATACATACAGGACATTTGGCTAGAACTTTAGTGATGTGTCACAAGTCGTAGAATGTAGGTACCTAGTTGATGATATTATGTCCCTTCGCTTTTTGAAATGATTAAACCACCACCACCAACAGAACTTTTGTATTAGTCTTCAACCACATCTAAGCCCCACGCCAACTAACATGACGGTGGTCAAAATTCGCATCTTTCAATGTTATTAAACATATACCTACTTACTATCCTTCTATTTAGACTCATACAAAATTACACATAATAGTGAGGGTATTATAATATGAAAGCTGAATGACAAACAGTGGCGGGTGTTAAAAAGCGCGAGTTTACAGCGGGCGGTTATCCTGCGGGCCCTTTGATGTCCGCCGCACGCCGCGCCGCGCTGTCATCTATAATGTTAACGTGACATGGATCATGACGTGCGTTTAACATTATATGTTACACTTCCTATAATCAGCTTTGTGAAATACTTATGCACTTTAAGCATAGGAGATAGGGTAGCATTTGTTAAGCTTAAAATGCATTTTCATGGGTAATTGGATAGCACATATCTGTAGCGGTAACCAGTAACAAACACGTAACAATGGCGTGGCTGCAGCTATCAGCGCAGTGTCGGCACCGGTCAGGGGCATTAATTAAAGTATTAGCATCGGCCGCGCTCGGGACACCTCGGGCCGCGCCACCGCCGAAGCTAAGCCCACCCCGATAATGATATATGTGTTTTAATTTAACTCGCCCACAAATTACAGACGCAGCCGGAATTCCGGCCTCACGGGCCAAACGTAAATTAGGTTTTTATTGATGAAGGTGAACGACTTTGAACCGCCTGTCTTTGAAGGAAATTAATTTAAACTGTTTTAAAGTCTACCTGTTGATAGAACTGTGGCTGTTTGAAACTTCTTCTCTTTTCTCATTTTGGATGTGCATGCCAATTACTTCAATCAATATGAATGCTGGCAGCTTACATATATGTCACAAAACAGTAAACTGTAACAAAAGCACAGCATTGAACACTATTCTCACTGCACACAAATGAGGTAAATAACTAAGATATGATGTGTTGGTGCAGCTTGGTGCAGGTAAGTTGTGAGACAGCGCGGTGATGCATCGCGGCGGCGGCGGGCCATCGCTCAGCCGCGCTAATAACCGCCCCAGACTGTGACTCCATCACTGAGCAATACTGTTGTGAATTACACTACGGAACACATACAAAAATGATGAAAATATTACTGAAATATATGCTTAAACAATGTTAAGGTAAAGTGTTTATCTTTCCAAGTTTAATCAAGTAAACTGAAACATAAACAGTCGTTTTGATATCCGCGTTAAATTGGCGTGACCTACGTGTTGCTCACTCCTCTCCTCCATGTCGTTAACATGAACATTGGTGTGTACTAATATTGATGTAAGTCTAAGTACGTATTTATTTTCGAAGCTTATATTTTAACTTATCATCAGAAGTAAGTTATTGTATGAGAGCAGTTGGAACACCGACAGAGATCCATTAGAGTCGCGCCGACTCCTGACTGATGTTTAATTCACCAAAAAAATGTTTTCTATTTTAGAATCCTTGAAGTAAGTGAACAAAGCGCCGAATCAAGTTAATTTTAATGTATGCGAGAGTAGGTGTCGCAGCTAAACCTGAGTTCAGTTTATCTAGCTCGCGCTCTTTATTCTCGAGTCAAACATTACACTATTAGCTAAATGGATATTTAAATGATGAATGTAAGAGACGCTCCACTTGATTTATTAACGCGTATCACTTTCATACATTTTACAATGTAAAGTGGATTTTTATGTCAATTTCTTTCAATTATCTTTTGCTTTGCTGTGCTCAATCAATCGGTGGTGTTGCAATTTATGTAGCCACTTTTATCAGTAGCTATTGAAGCACAGTAGCATCAAA